>NC_073631.1:2130625-2435000 GCF_029407905.1 Bubalus kerabau | reverse complement strand
TCTCTAGGCCATGCAGGAAAAGATGGCCCTCATCTCGCGATGACGGAGGTGTCTTGTGGGTTTTCTCGAGCTGCGGAGCCAGTGTGGGGTTTCACACGAGGTACGTCAGGGAGCTCAGGGAGCCTCTCATGTGGCGCCAGGGAAGTCAGGTCTCCATGTGCGTGGCGAGGGGGAGCGGGTTATTGCTCTCGAGCCATGGTAGGGGAATCTGACCTCAAGACGCATTGAAGAAGGACTCTCGAGGTCTTTCTTCGATTGTGGCAGGAAACCCTTATTTCCCTCGACGTTTGCCGGTGGCCTCAAGGAGCTTCTCAGAATGCCTATGAGAAGTCAGGGATACTGTGGAGATGGGAGTGGCCTCTCGGGACTCCACTGGGTTTGTTTTAATGGAAGAGGGCCTCATCTCGGGTTGAGGCAGGAACCTCAGGTTTCCTCTCCATTTCTGACTCAGATCGAAGCGTGCCTGCAGAGTTGGGATTGGATACTCAGGCCTCGTCTTGTCTGAGGAAGGGAACTCCGCTTGCCTCTCTCATTGTTTAAGGGGTGACAGGCCAGTTGTGGAGCTGTATGTGGATCCTGTGGGATTTTCCGGACGATGAACAGGGTTGCCAGTGCCCCCTCGTGTAGTGCCTTCATCCACAGGGTTGCCTTAGAAGAGGTGTCCGGGCATCGGGTTCTTATCAAGAGCAAGACCGAGAAATCGTGGTCTTTCGGCACGTGGCACCAACACGAGGCTACGTCTCGAATTTCTTCGTGAGACTGGCCTCATCCTGAGGTGCGCCATGAAGGTCGGGAACCCCTTCTAGACAAAGCAGGGGGATCGACCTTCCTGCCGTGATCAGGAGCGGAGAAGGGGCTCAAATGAAGTGGTGCCAGGAACTTCGGTGTTCCCTTGGAGTGAGACCGGTATATTGGGGAACTTTTGGGGTCGCATCAAGGGTGCCAAGTAGCATTTCGAACTTTATGACGAAACATGGGACTTCTCTTGAGACTCTGTAGCGGGCAAAGGCCTCATATTGCGATGAATGGGGAACCACGTGGTTTTTAAGAGTTGCGGCGGGATTCTCGAGTTACAACGGGAAATTCAGACTTCCTCTTGTGTTGGCCCAGTGAAGACCAATCTTCCATTCGAATTGCGAGGGAGAGATGGGTGTTGCTCTCGAGTCACTGTAGGGCAAAATAGACCTCATCTAGGCTTTTGTCCAGGACATAATGTTCCTCTCCAGGGGCAACAGGGATCTCGGGGTTGCATTCCAGACTCACCCGAGGTAAGGCCTCATCTCGAGGGGAAACAAAGTACTCTGCTCTCCTCTCAAGTCGCGACAGGTATCTCTTGAAGCCCATTGAGTGGCCTAAAGGGAGTAAAGCCTCCTGTGAAGTTTGGAGAAAGGACCAGGGATTGCTCTCCAGGTCAGGCAGGAAAAGAAGTCCCCAATCTCGCGATGACGGTGGCGTCTCGTGGGTTTTCCCGAGCTGCGGCGCCAGTGTGGGGTTTCTCACGAGGTATGACGGGGAGCTCAGGGAGGCTCTCATGTGGCGCCAGTGAAGTCAGGTGTCCATGCACATGGCGAGGGGGAGCGTGTCATTGCTCTCGAGTCATGGTAGGGGAATCTGGCCTCAAGACGCGTTGAAGACGGACTCTTGAGGTCTTTCTCGGGTTGCGGCAGGAGACCCTGTGTTCCCTCGACTTGTGCCGGTGACCTCAGGGAGTTGCTCAGGGTTCCTCTGAGAAGACACTGATACTGTGGTGTTGGGAGGGGCCTCTCGGGACTCCACTGCGTTTGGTGCAATGGAAGATTGCCGGGAGCCAGCGAGAGACATTCCACTCGTGACAAATGTCATGAGGAAAGAGTCTCGGCATACGCAAAGGCGGGATCGAGCCTCCGGGAGTTCCCCCGTATATTCTTGAGCATCTACCCCCAAAAACCAAAGTCTGCCTTTTTTATGGCTTTGTTCTCTCACCTCTGACATTACTGGGGATGTCCCCTACCACCATCTCACTCTCTCTGTCAAAGAGCTAACTTACAGCTCCAACTAATAATGTTCCTGGGCAATTAGTAGTGTTTAAATCCAAACCCCTCAGATGGTTTTCTAACTCGCCTGACAAGTTTACCCGGTCTCCTACAGCTATGCATACGATTGTGTACAGTCTCCCAGCCTCGAGACGCACGGGAAGTTTAAGATATTCAAATAGCTTAGAGCCTCTCAGAGAGTTAGAAACTGTCAGAATAAAACTAGTAAAAGATTTCATTGATGAACCAATCCTTTTTGCCAAGTTTCCACATCCCCTGAATTGTATCCTTGAATGTGTGTTAATTAATATAGTTGGTATGTAGAAAAAATAAGTACTGGCCTTGATGTTAGTAACTTTAGACCCTTAAGGTAATAAATTCTTTTCTTTGTTGTAAACCCATTACACATCCTCCCTATAGGAATGCAATTTTATCTTCGAAAGATGGCGCCAAACCTTAAACAATTACTCTTAGAGAAAATAACTCTTATGGTTGATAAGTCTTTGTCAAGAGTCATAAAATGTTAATAGGTCTTCTGGCCAGAAGATGATGTAAATCATCTAAACCATTTTAATACGATAAATCTGCAGAAAAGAAACCCTGGTTTTTGATAAGGATTAAAGACTGCTGACTTTGCATCCCCTATTATCCTCTATGTGTAACTTAGGGTATTAAAACCTGTGTTGAAAATAAAGTTACGGGCCTTGCTCACCAACGCTTGGTCTCCCCATGTCATTATTCCCCTCAATTTTCAGATGAGTGTCCATCTGGAGCGCGGATATCCTCTGCGACCATTTATTTGCCTGGGCTTCGAAGACCTACTCGATAAGGTGTCTAAGGTGGGGCAACTTCCTCTATTCTAGAGGGCACTTGCAGCCTCCGTGGTCAGAGCTAACCTGGTGTCATGGGTTATATTGATTTTCCGCGTAAACCAAGCTACTCAGCTGCTTTTCTCCACTGAATTTTCCTACTGAGCTATCCTCATTCTATTACTCTTTATATCTTTGATGAATAAATAAATATATAAATAGGTCGCCTACTCCATCTTCCCTTCAAATACCCTGGATCAGCTGGGGCTGGACCTCTGCAGGTGGCGCCCGAGACAGGCATTTCGAAGGTAAATCCCCAACCCCATTCCCCCAGTGTTCAGTTTTCGGGACAGATAGGATCCCACTTAGGGGGCTGCAGATCCCCCTGTAGAATAGACAGGGCGAGAGGAGTGGGAAGTGTTGAAGAGTTAGAGAGAAAAAACGGTTTCTAAAAAGGCTGACAAAAAAGGCCTAATCTTTAGATAGCTAAAAGCAAAATCTTTTACTATCCTTAATTTTCTGACATGGGCAACACTGAATCAAATGAAAGACAGCTCTTTATAGGAGTAATTTTACAGTTATTAAGTAAAAGAAGAATCAAGGTTAAAACACCTTCCATTCAATCATTTTTTTACATTTGTACAAGACCACTGCCCTTGGTTTCTACAACAAGGCACTGTTAACCTAGATATCTTGAAAAAAACTAGGAAAACAGCTAAGAGCTTATTGTGCTCAGCAAGGTTTGGAAAAAATCCCTACTTACACCTTTCCTCTGTGGAATATGACTAGAGATGTTTTAGATCCAGCTCATGAATTTGAAAAGGTACCTGTTAAAGTGGAAAGTAAAGTTGGAAAAGTACCTGTTAAACAAAAAAGCAAATCTGAAAAGGTACCTGTTATAAAGAAAAGTGAAAATGAAGAGGCTATACCTAGCTATCGACAGCTAAATGAATGGCTAGCCGCTATGACTGCCAATGAGCATGTAAAAGATAGGGATGAAAAGAAAGATCAGCTCTCCCCTCAATTTGAAAAAGGTTTAGAGGAAACAGCAGCTCGATGCCATTCTGATGAGGATTGCTGTTTTTTTTTTTTTTTTAGCTAAAGATGCTCCTAAAAGTTTAAGAAAACATCCCTAATCAGACCATCCACTCCTAGGAGGTTGAGGGAAACATCCCCGATCAGACAGTTCGTAAGATTTAGTTACCAAACAGTTAAAGGATCTCCGGAACAGAAGAGGAAAACTTCGGGACGCTCCCATCCCCCTATGCCTCCTCCTCCATGTCGGGGTAAAGGGCCACCGCTAGGAGTTTCCCGGAGAAGGATTTTCTCTAGTCCCAAGGATGAACTCGATCCTCACCTTGAGGCTTCTTTTCTAGTCCCCTCTGAAGTTTAGCCAGGGTAAAGAGGTTACAAAATAAATAAAAATATTCTCTAAAATTAAAAAAAAAATTAAAAATGGATTTCTCTGCATCTAAGAATAGACAAATATTTATTGACTGTGGAATATGATTAGAAATGTCCTGGACCTCCGTCACGAGGCTGTTAAATAGCCTATGGGGGAGGCTATAGAGGTGGATGGTGGTGAGTCTCCATTTACTGCACAGATCATATTTTCTGCCATTGAAAAAAAAAAAAGGAGGGAGAAAGTGGTCTACCTCCCGAGGAAGGAGAGGGCTTACAGGACGCTGCGGCCGAGAGCCCTGGCGAGCTCCCTCCCCCTCTGCACAAACCTTTAAAAAACTTATCCACCACTTTCTGATTTAAGGAGACCACCACCGCCTTCGATTGTGCCTCCCAGGACCCAGGAGTTCCCCACTTTGCCCCCAAAGCCTCCCAAAGTGTTGCCTAAGACTGAGGAAGATAAAAAGTTTTTTAAACAAAGGAGCTTTTAGTACACAATATTCAGAGCGTGCTCCTTGGAGAAAACTCCCTCAGGGGGGTCTCACCCAGGCTAGGAGAAAAGCGAAAAGGCAAGGAGATTTAATAACAATATTAACCCCTGATGTGCCACTTACTCCAATTCCAACCGGAGTGGCTGGCCCCCTATCTGAGGACATTGTAAGATTTGTCCTGGGGCGTAGCTCGCTTTCTTTTAAAAAAAAATTAAATAAAAAAAAAAAGAAAGAAAAGAAATTTCGCTGGTGCATGGTGTAGTAGATTCTGATGATATTGAGAAATTAAAGTCTTGATCTCACTGCCTATCAAAACTGTACAAATTAATAAAGGTCAAAGAGTAACACAGCTTTTACTTTTACCTTACTATCAGACAAGGAAAAACTTGACTTCTCAAGCTAAGAGCCACAAAACATTTGGATCTAGTGATCTAGCCTTTTGGGTGCAGGAAATTACAGTTCCAAGGCCTTTAAAAGATCTTTTAATTCAAGAGAATAAAACGCCAGGGCTATTAGACACAGGAACAGACGTCTCTTAACATTGCTGGGAAAGACTGGCCCAGCTCCTGGCCAACACATAATACTGAAAATGAGTTCGTGGGATTAGAGAAAGTGGTATGTGGGGTGGAGATGCTGTACAGGTGGTACATTTAACAATACTTTATATATTGTTATAAATACATAATATAAATGTATTTGCCTAATTACAGTTTGCCTAAATAGGTATGGGTATAAATAAAATATAATAAAGGTATACCTAATTCTATTTATAGATCTATACTTAATTAATTTGTATATAAATTAATATGTATACTATATACACACACATATATATATACTGTATAATTAAATATATATGGCAGAATATAATGTGTGTGTGGCTGATATTAATTGGTATGGATTGATGTGCTGTGATGATAAATGTTCTATATACTGTATAATTATAAATGTGTGACATGTATTATTACAGTATATTGGTTTGTGTTGGTTGGTATTAGCTGTGTATGTGTTGTATTGTTGTAATATATATTAATTAATATATTAATTATAAAGATTAATTCAAGTATATTGATTTATATATATTATATGTCAATAACTTTATACTTGTTGCCATATATAAATACATATATAAATGCATTTTGCATTTAGGTATATCTGTATACCTGTATACCAAAATGAGATAAGGAGGTTATACATTTATTACTTAAATTTATACAGAGACCTAAACTAAACATTAGACCTAAATTAACATATCCATAGGGAAACAGCTAGACAAATAGTGAAGTTATGTTCCAATTGTAATTAATCACTTAAACGTAAACACACAGGGGCAGACTACAATGATGAGACACTAGATGCCTGAATTACAGGCTACGACTCGGCCCCTGGTCAAGTAAAAAGGCCTCCTTACGGGAGAGTGAAAAAGGCCAGATGTGTTGCTAACTTGTGGGAGAGGGTATGCTTGTATATTTCTACAGAATGCAGATTCTCCGGTTTGGATCTCAGACAAATTCGTCATGTCACATTCCCCAAAGACCAGGTTCGCGGCGCGCGCACTCGCTCGCTCCCCCTCCCCCAGCCAGCTCTCGCCTCCGCGCCACCAGCAGCGCCTCGCACCCACCTCTCTGCACCCCGTGACCTAGAGCAAAGAAGTCTGTGCAGCGAGTGAGGGCCAGAGAGGAAAGCGCGCCCGCGGAGTGCCGTCCAGACCAGCGTGGCCCCACCGGCGAGAGGGGACCGCCCTGAGCCCAAGCGGTGGCGGCTAGCCCTAAACCACGAACCCTGCCCCTCCGGCCACCATAGGCGCCTTGGCCCACAGCCTGCCGCTCGCGTTCTGCCTCCTGATGCTGGGGACACTGCTCCCCCGGGCTGACGCCTACAGCTGCTCCCTGGTTCATCTTGTTTAAACCCTCAATATAATGTTTGCTCCTTTGTAATGCTACAACATCCACCTTATCTTATGATGTAACCACTTATTGAATTATGGTCTTGCTGTATTACAACAACTACAGGATTTAATGCAAACACGACGGTTTGTGGGCTTAATTATCTTGGGAACAGCAGCTTTGATAAGTGCAATCACTTCTGTTACTGTGGTAGCAATATCATTGACTCAACAAGTACATACTGCTCAATATGTTGATTCTATGTCCAAAAATGTTTCTTTAACATTGGCAACACAGGAAGCTATAGAGAGAAAATTAGAAATGAGGGTAGACGCCCTAGAGGAAGCAGTAATACATATTGGGACTGAATTGCAGGCTTTAAAGGTGAAAATGGCATTGTCTTGTCATGCTGACTATCGGTGGATATGTGTAACACCCCTGAAAGTAAATGAGACAGATTTTGAATGGGAAAAGATTAAAAACCATATTTCAGGTATCTGGAACAGCTCTGACATTGGTTGAGATGTAGGGAAACTTCACTATCAAATAGCAACCATGGAGCACTCCCGATTAGATTTTACTGCTGCTGGAACAGCAAATGATTTCTTCCAAACTTTCCCTAACTACATCTCAGGAAAGAATATTCTGTCTAATGTCTTTAGCTATGCTGCGGTGGCTGCTTTAATTCTGCTTCTCATAATCATTCTTCCTTGTATTGTCAGGATTCTTCGGCAGAGTATTCAGAGGCTCGCGACTGAGCTACATCTGGCTGTTTTAAGAAATAAAAAACGGGGAGATGCCGGGAGCCGGCGAGAGACATTCCACTCGTGACAAAGGTCATGAGGAAGGAGGCTGGGCATACACAAAGGCGGGATCGAGCCTCGGGAGTCCTCCCGGATATTCTTGAGCATCTACCCCCCAAAACCAGAGTCTGCCTACTTTATTGCTTTGTGCTCTCCCCTCTGACTTTACTGGGGGCTGTCCCCCACCACCATCTCACTCTCTCTGTCAAAGAGCTAACTTACAGCTCCAATTAATAAAGTTCCTGGGCAATTAGGAGTGTTTAAATCCAAACACGTCAGATGGCTCTCTAACTCGCCTGACAAGTTTACCCGGTCTCCTACAGCAATGCATACAATTGTTTACAGTCTCCGAGCCTCGAGAGGCACGGGAAGCTTAAGATATTCAAATAGCTTAGAGCCTCTCAGAGAGTTAGAAACTGTCAGAATAAAACTAGTAAAAGATTTCATTGATGAACCAATGCTTGTTGCCAAGTTTCCACATCCCCTGAATTGTATCCTTGAATGTGTATTAATTAATATAGTTGGTATGTAGAAGAAATAAGTAGTGGCCTTGGTGTTACTAACTTTAGACCCTTAAGGTAATAAATTATTTCCTTTGTTGTAAGCCCATTACACATCTGCCCTATAGGAATGCAATTTTATCTTCGAAAGATGGGGCCAAACCTTAAAATAATTACTCTTAGAGAAAATAAGTCTTACGGTTGATAAGTCTTTGTCAAGAGTCATAAAATGTTAATAGGTCTTCTGGCTAGAAGATGATGTAAATCACCTAAACCATTTGTATACGATACATTTGCAGGACAGAAACTCTGGTTTTTGATAAGGATCAAAGGCTGCTGTCTTTGCATCCCCATTATCCTCTATGTGTAACTTAGGGTATAAAAACCCCTGTTGAAAATAAAGCTACGGGCCTTGATTGCCAACGCTTAGTCTCCTAATGTCATTCTTCCCCTCAATTTTCATCTGAAAATTGAGTGTCCATCTGGAGCGCGGATATCCTCTGCGACCATTTATTTGCCTGGGCTTCGAAGACCACGTGAGAAGGTGTCTAAGGTGGGGCACTTTTCGCTATTCGAGAGGGAGCCTGCGGCCTCCGTGGTCAGAGCTAACCTGGTGTCACGGGTTATACTGATTTTCCGCATAAACCAAGCTACTCAGCTTCTTTTCTCCACTAAATTTTCCTACTGAGCTATCCTCATTCTATTACTCTTTATATCTTCGATAAATAAATCAATAGGCCGCCTACTCTGTCTCCCCTTTGAAAACCCTGGACCAGCCGAGGCTGGACCTTGTCAGAAGAGGGCCTCATCTCGATTTGAAGCAGGAACCTCAGGGTTGCTCTCCATTTCTGACTCTGAACACAGAGTCCCTACAGAGTTAGGACAGGAGAGTCAGGCCTCGTCTTGTGTGGAGGAATGGAACTCCACTGGACTCTCGAGTTGTTCACCGGATAACAGGCCACTTGTCGAGCTGTGTGTGGAACCTGCGGTTTTATCCGGACGATGCATGGGGGTGTCAGTTCCCCTTCGTTTTTTGCCTTCATACACAGGGTTGCCTTCGAAGAGGTATCCAGCCTTCAGATTCTTATCAAGAGCAGACCAGGAAATCAGTGTCTTTCGGCATGTGGCACCACCCACAAGTCTACGTCTCGAATTTCTTCTTGAGACGGACCTCAACCTGAGGTGCACCAGGAAGGTCGGTAACCCTTTCAGAAAAAGCAAGTGAATCGACCTTCTTGTCCCGATCAGGAGGGGAGAAGGGGCTCAGATGAAGTGGTGCCGGGAACCTCGATGTTCCCCTCGAGTAAAACTGGGATGTCGGGGAACTTTTGGAGTCACATCAAAGGTGCTAAGTACCGTTTCAAATTTCAAGACGGAACGTGAGACTTCTCTTGAGACGCTGTAGCTGGCAAGGGCCTCATCTTGTGGTGACGGGTTAACCACGTTGTTTTTCTCGAGTTGTGGCGGGATTCTCGAGTTAGGTCAGGAAATTCAGGCTTCCTCTTGTGTTGGCCCAGGGAAGTCCAGTCTTCCATTCGAGTTGCGAGGGAGAGCTAGGGATTGCGCTTGAGTTACTGCAGGGCAAAAGAGACCTTATCTAGGCTTGTTTCCAGGACATAATGTTCGTCTCCAGGGGGGACAGGGATCTCGGGGTTGCTTTCCTGATGCACCCGGGGAGTCAGTCCTTGTCTCGAGGGGAAGCGAAGGACTCCGCTCTCCTCTCGAGTTGCAACGGGTATCTCTTGGAGCCCACTGAGTGGCCTAAAGGGAGTCAAGCCTCCTGTGGAGTTTGGAGAGAGGACTCGGGATTGCTCTCCAGGCCATGCAGGAAAAGAAGGCCATCATCTCGCGATGAAGGGGGCGTCTCGTGGGTTTTCTCGAGCTGCAGCGCCAGTGTGGGGTTTCTCATGAGGTACTACAGGTTGCTCAGGGAGCCTCTCATGTGGCGCTTGGGAAGTCAGGTCTCCATGCACATTGCGAGGGGGAGTGCGTCATTGCTCTAGAGTCATGGAAGGTGTATCGGGCCTCAAGAACCATTAAAGAAGGACTTTCAAGGTGTTTCTTGGGTCACGGCAGTAAACCCTGGGTTCCCTCGACTAGTGCCGGTGGCCTCAGGGAGCTTCTCAGTGTGCCTCTGAGAAGTCAAGGATACCCTGGAGTTGGGAGGGCCCTCTCGGGACTCCACTGGGTTTGGTGCAATAGAAGAGGGCCTCATCTCGAGTGGAGGCAGGAACCTCAGGGTTCGTCTCCATTTCTGACTCTGATCGCAGGGTCCCTGCAGAGTTGGGACAGGAGAGTCAGGCCTCGTCTTCTAAGGAGGAATGGAACTCCGCTTGCCTCTCGAGTTATTCATGGGGTGACAGGCAACTTGTCGAACTGTGTTTGGAATCTGCGGGTTTTTCCGGACGATGCACGAGGGTGTCAGTGCCCCTTAGTGTTGTGCCTTCTTCCACAGGGTTGCCTTTCAAGAGGTGTCCGGGCATCGGGTTCTTATCAAGAGTGGACCGGGGAATCGGGGTCTTTCAGCATGTGTTACCACCCATGAAGCTACGTCTCAAATATTCTCGTTAGACCGGCCTCATCCTGAGGTGCGCCGGGAAGGTTGGGAACCCCTTCCAGACAAAGCACGGGAGTCGACCCTCCAGTCGCAATCAGGAGGGGAGAAGTGGCTCAGATGAAGTCGTACCGGGAACCTTGGTGTTCCCCTCGAGAGAGACCAGGGTGTCGGGGAACTTTTGGAATCGCATCAAGGGTGCCAAGTTTTCACACTTGAAGTGTGAAAACACTTCAAGAAGAAACCTGGGACTTCTCTTTAGACGCTGTAGCGGGCAAGGGCCTCATCTTGCGATGACAGGGTAACCATGTGGTTTTTCTCGAGTTTCGGCGGGATTCTCGAGTTACGATGGGGAATTCAGGCTTCCTCTTGTGTTGGCCCAGGGAAGTCCAATCTTCCATTGGAGTTGCGAGAGAGAGCTAGGGATTGCTCTCGAGTCACTTCAGGGCAAAAGAGACCTCATCTAAGCTTGTGTCCAGGACCTAATGTTCCTCTCCAGGGGCGACAGAGATCTCGGGGTTGCATTTTAGATGCACCCGAGGAGTCAGACCTCATCTCGAGAGGAAGGAAAGGACTCTGCTCTGCTCTCGAGTCCCGACGGGTATTTCTTGGAGACCACTGAGTGGCCTAAAGGGAGTCAAGCCTCCTGTGGATTTTTTTTTAATTTTATTTTATTTTTAAACTTTACATAATTGTATTAGTTTTTCCAAATATCAAAATGAATCCGCCTCAGGTATACATGTGCTCCCCATCCTGAACCCTCCTCCCTCCTCCCCCCCATAGCATCCCTCTGGGTCGTCCCAGTGCACTAGCCCCAAGCATCCAGTGTCATGCATCAAACCTGGACTGGCAACTCTTTTCATACATGATATTTTACATGTTTCAATGCCATTCTCCCAAATCTTCCCACCTTCTCCCTCTCCCACAGAGTCCATAAGACTCTTCTATACATCAGTGTCTCTTTTGCTGTCTCGTACTCAGGGTTATTGTTACCGTCTTTCAAAGTTCCATATATATGCGTTAGTATACTGTATTGGTGTTTTTCTTTCTGGCTTACTTCACTCTGTATAATAGGCTCCAGTTTCATCCACCTCATTAGAACTGATTCATTCTATTCTTTTTAATGGCGGAGTAATACTCCATTGTGTATATGTACCACAGCTTTCTTATCCATTCATCTGCTGATGGACATCTAGGTTGCTTCCATGTCCTGGCTATTAGAAACAGTGCTGCGATGAACATTGGGGTACACGTGTCTCTTTCCCTTCTGGTTTCCTCAGTGTGTATGCCCAGCAGTGGGATTGCTGGATCATAAGGCAGTTCTATTTCCAGTTTTTTAAGGAATCTCCACACTGTTCTCTATAGTGGCTGTACTAGTTTGCATTCCCACCAACAGTGTAAGAGGGTTCCCTTTTCTCCACACCCTCTCCAGCATTTATTATTTGTAGACTTTTGGATTGCAGCCATTCTGACTGGCGTGAAATGGTACCTCATAGTGGTTTTGATTTGCATTTCTATGATAATGAGTGATTTTGAGCATCTTTTCATGTGTTTGTTAGCCATCTGTATGTCTTCTTTGGAGAAATGTCTATTTAGTTCTTTGGCCCATTTTTTGATTGGGTCATCTATTTTTCTGGAGTTGAGCTGTAGGTGTTGCTTGTATATTTTTGAGATTAGTTGTTTGTCAGTTGCTTCATTTCCTATTATTTTCTCCCATTCCAAAGGCTGTCTTTTCACCTTGCTAATAGTTTGCTTTGATGTGCAGAAGCTTTTAAGGTTAATTAGGTCCCATTTGTTTATTTTTGTTTTTATTTCCAATATTCTGGGAGGTGGGTCATAGAGGATCCTGCTGTGATGTATTTCAGAGAGTGTTTTGCCTATGTTCTCCTCTAGGAGTTTTATAGTTTCTGGTCTTACGTTTAGATCTTGAATCCATTTTGAGTTTATTTTTGTGTATTGTGTTAGAAAGTGTTCTAGTTTCATTCTTTTACAAGTGGTTGACCAGATTTCCCAGCACCACTTGTTAAAGAGATTGTCTTTAATCCATTGTATATTTTTGCCTCCTTTGTCAAAGATAAGGTGTCCATATGTGTGTGGATTTATCTCTGGGCTTTCTATTTTGTTCCACTAATCTATATTTCTGTCTTTGTGCCAGTACCATACTGTCTTGATAACTGTGGCTTTGTAGCGGAGCCTGAAATCAGGTAGGTTGATTCCTCCAGTTCCATTCTTCTTTCTCAAGATCGCTTTGGCTATTCGAGGTTTTTTGTATTTCCATACAAATTGTGAAATTATTTGTTCTAGCTCTGTGAAGAATACTGTTGGTAGCTTGATAGGGATTGCATTGAATCTATAAATTGCCTTGGGTAGTATACTCATTTTCACTATATTGATTCTTCCAATCCATGAACATGGTATATTTCTCCACCTATTAGTGTCCTCTTTGATTTCTTTCACCAGTGTTTTATAGTTTTCTATATATAGGTCTTTAGTTTCTTTAGGTAGGTATATTCCTAAGTATTTTATTCTTTCCGTTGCAATGGTGAATGAAATTGTTTCCTTAATTTCTCTTTCTGTTTTCTCATTATTAGTGTATAGGAATGCAAGGAATTTCTGTGTGTTGATTTTATATCCTGCAACTTTACTATAGTCATTGACTAGTTCTAGTAATTTTCTGGTGGAGTCTTTAGGGTTTTCTATGTAGAGGATCATGTCATCTGCAAACAGTGAGAGTTTTACTTCTTCTTTTGCAATTTGGATTCCTTTTGTTTCTTTTTCTGCTCTGATTGCTGTGGCCAAAACTTCCAAAGCTATGTTGAATAGTAATGGTGAAAGTGGGCACCCTTGTCTAGTTCCTGACTTTAGAGGAAATGCTTTCAATTTTTCACCATTGAGGATAATGTTTGCTGTGGGTTTGTCATATATAGCTTTTATTATGTTGAGGTATGTTCCTTCTATTCCTGCTTTCTGGAGAGTTTTTAATCATAAATGGATGTTGAATTTTGTCAAAGGCTTTCTCTGCATCTATTGAGAAAATCATATGGTTTTTATTTTTCAATTTGTTAAGGTGGTGTATTACATTGGTTGATTTGCGGATATTGAAGAATCCTTGCATCCCTGGGATAAAGCCCACTTGGTCATGGTGTATGATCTTTTTAATGTGTTGTTGGATTCTGATTGCTAGAATTTTGTTAAGGATTTTTGCATCTATGTCATCAGTGATATTGGCCTGTAGTTTTCTTTTTTTGTGGGATCTTTGTCAGGTTTTGGTATTAGGCTGATGGTGGCCTCATAGAATGAGTTTGGAAGTTTACCTTCCTCTGCAATTTTCTGGAAGAGTTTGAGCAGGATAGGTGTTAGCTCTTCTCTAAATTTTTCGTAGAATTCAGCTGTGAAGCCGTCTGGACCTGGGCTTTTGTTGGCTGGAAGATTTTTGGTTACAGTTTCCATTTCCGTGCTTGTGATGGGTCTGTTAAGATTTTCTAGTTCTTCCCTGGTCCAGTTTTGGAAAGTTGTACTTTTCTAAGAATTTGTCCATTTCTTCCACGTTGTCCATTTTATTGGCATATAATTGTTGATAGTAGTCTCTTATGATCCTTTGTATTTCTGTGTTTTCTGTTGTGATCTCTCCATTTTCATTTCTAATTTTATTGATTTGATTTTTCTCCCTTTGTTTCTTGATGAGTCTGGCTAATGGTTTGTCAATTTTATTTATCGTTTCAAAGAACCAGCTTTTGGTTTTGTTGATTTTTGCTATGGTCTCTTTTGTTTCTTTTGCATTTATTTCTGCTCTAATTTTTAAGATTTCTTTCCTTCTACTAACCCTGGGGTTCTTCATTTCTTCCTTTTCTAGTTGCTTTAGGTGTAGAGTTAGGTTACTTATTTGACTTTTTTCTTGTTTCTTGAGGTGTGCCTGTATTGCTATGAACTTTCCCCTTAGGACTGCTTTTACCGTGTCCCACAAGTTTTGGGTTGTTGTGTTTTCATTTTCATCCGTTTCTATGCAAATTTTGATTTCTTTTTTGATTTCTTCTGTGATTTGTTGGTTATTCAGCAGCGTGTTGTTCAGCCTCCATATTTTGGAATTTTTAATAGTTTTTCTCCTGTAATTGAGATCTAATCTTACTGCATTGTGGTCAGAAAAGATGCTTGGAATGATTTCTATTTTTTTGAATTTACCAATGCTAGCTTTATGGCCCAGGATGTGATCTATCCTGGAGAAGGTTCCATGTGCACTTTAGAAAAAGTTGAAATTCATTGTTTTGGGATGAAATGTCCTATAGATATCAATTAGGTCTAACTGGTCTATTGTATCATTTAAAGTTTGTGTTTCCTTGTTAAATTTCTGTTTAGTTGATCTATCCATAGGTGTGAGTGGGGTATTAAAATCTCCAACTATTATTGTGTTAGTGTTAATTTCTCCTTTCATACTTGTTAGCATTTGTCTTACATACTGTGGTGCTCCCACGTTGGGTGCATATATATTTATAATTGTTATATCTTCTTCTTGGATTGATCCTTTGATCATTATGTAGTGACCTTCTTTGTCTCTTTTCACAGCCTTTGTTTTAAAGTCTATTTTATCTGATATGAGTATCGCTACTCCTGCTTTCTTTTGGTCCCTATTTGCATGGAAAATCTTTTTCCAGCCCTTCACTTTCAGTCTGTATGTATCCCCTGTTTTGAGGTGGGTTTCTTGTAGACAACATATGTAGGGGTCTTGTTTTTGTATCCATTCAGCCAGTCTTTGTCTTTTGGTTGGAGCATTCAACCCATTTACGTTTAAGGTAATTACTGATAAGTATGATCCCATTGCCATTTACTTTATTGTTTGGGGTTCGAATTTATACACCGTTTTTGTGTTTCCTGTTTAGTATTTGTTGGAGAGCTGGTTTGGTGGTGCAGAATTCTCTCAGCTTTTGCTTGTCTGAAAAGCTTTTGATTTCTCATTCATACTTGAATGAGATCCTTGCTGGGTACAATAATCTGGGCTGTAGGTTATTTTCTTTCATCATTTTAAGTATGTCTTGCCATTCCCTCCTTGCTTGAAGAGTTTCTATTGAAAGATCAGCTGTTATCCTTATGGCAATTCCCTTGTGTGTTATTTGTTGTTTTTCCCTTGCTGCTTTTCATATTTGTTCTTTGTGTTTGATTTTTGTTAATGTGATTAATATGTGTCTTGGGGGGTTTCGCCTTGGCTTTATCCTGTTTGGGACTCTCTGGGTTTCTTGGACTTGAGTGAGTATTTCCTTCCCCATTTTAGGGAAGTTTTCAACTATTATCTCCTCAAGTATTTTCTCACGGTCTTTTTTTTTTGTCTTCTTCTTCTGGGACCCCTATGATTCGAATGTTGTAGCGTTTAATATTGTCCTGGAGGTCTCTGAGATTGTGCTCATTTCTTTTAATTCGTTTTTCATTTATCCTCTCTGATTCATTTATTTCTACCATTCTATTTTCGAATTCACTAATCCTATCTTCTGCCTCTGTTATTCTACTATTTGTTGCCTCCAGAGTGTTTTTAATTTCATTTATTGCATTATTCATTATATATTGACTCTTTTTTTATTTCTTCTAGGTCCTTGTTAAACCTTTCTTGCATCTTCTCAATCCTTGTCTCCAGGCTATTTATCTGTGATTCCATTTTAATTTCAAGATTTTAGATCCATTTCACTCTCCTTATTCGGAATTCTTTATCAGGTAGATTCCCTATCTCTTCCTCTTTTGTTTGGTTTGGTGGGCATTTATCCTGTTCCTTTATCTGCTGGGTATTCCTCTGTCTCATCTTGTTTAAATTGCTGAGTTTGGGGTGTCCTTTCTGTAGTCTGGCAGTTTGTGGAGTTCTTTAATGTGGCATTTCCTCGCTGTGTGTGGGTTTGTACAGGTGTCTTGTCAAGGTTTCCTGGTTAGGGAAGCTTGTGTCCGTGTTCTGGTGGGTGGAGCTGTATTTCTTCTCTCTGGAGTGCAATGAAGTGTCCAGTAATGAGTTATGAGATGTCTGTGGTTTTGGGATGACTTTGGGCAGCCTGTATCTTGAAGCTCAGGGCTGCGTTCCTTTGTTGCTGGAGAATTTGCTTGGTATGTCTTGCCCTGGAACTTGTTGGCCCTTGTGTGTTGCTTGATTTCAGTGTCGGTATGGAGGCATTTGATGAGCTCCTGTCAATTAATGTTCCTTGGAGTCAGGAGTTCCCTGGAGGCAGGGTTTGGACTTAAGCCTCCTGCTTCCAGTTATCTGTCTTACTTTTACAGTAGTTTCAAAACTTCTCCTTCTATACAGCACCATTGATAAAACATCTACGTTAAAGAAGAAAAGTTTCTCTACTGTGAGGGTCACTCAGAAAGGTTCACAGCGTTACATGGAGAAGAGAAGAGGGAGGAGGGAGTTAGAGGTGACCCAAATGAGATCAGGTGGAATCAATAGTGGAGAGAGTGGGCTGGCCAGTAGTCACTTCCTTATGTGCACTCCACAACTGGACCGCTCAGAGATGTTCACAGAGTTATACAGAGACGAGAAGAAGGAGGAAGGAGACAGAGGTGGCCAGAAGGATAAAAGGGGGGAATGAAAAGGAGGGAGACAGATCCAGCCAGTAATCAGTTCCCTAAGTGTTCTCCACCGTCTGGAATACACAGAAATTCACAGAGTTGGGTAGAGTAGAGAGGGGTTAGGGAGGAGACACAGGCGACCTGGTGGAGAAAAAGGAGAGTCCAAAGGGAGAGAGAGCAGTCAAGCCAGTAATCTCGCTCCCTAGTGAAAAATGGGTACTGAAGATTGGGTTCTTAAAGGTACAAAATTGGTAACAAATACATAAAAGCAAAAATTAAAAATCTAGAGTAGAGTTTGGACTTTCAAAAATACGATGTTAAAGAAAAGAAGAAGGAAAAGAAAGAGAGAAAAAACGAACAAAGAAAAACAAACAAGGTCGCAAAAATTATCAAGACAATACAGGTACAAAATTGATAACTAATACCAAAAAGCAAAAATTAAAAATCTAGAGTAGAGTTTGGAATTTCAAAAATACAATGTTAAAAAAACCGAAGAAGAAAACTAAAGAGAAAACAAACAAACAAAAACAAGCAGTGTCGCAAAAATTATAAAGAAACTACAGGTACAAAATTGATATCAAATACCAAAAAGCATAAATTAAAAATCTAGAGTAGGTTTTGGAATTTCAAAAATACAATGATAAAGAAAAGAAGAAAAAAAAACAAAACAAAAAAACACGGTCAAAAAATTATTATATATATATATATATATATATATATATATATATATATGAAGTTTGCTGAAGAAGAAAAAAATAGGGTCTTTTTTTTGCAAAGTAATAGGTTATAAAAGTGAAAATTAAAGGAACAATAGAGGACTTAAAATTAAAAAAAATTAAAAAAAAGAATGAATGATCATAAAAATATATCTAGGACTTTCTCTGGTTTTGTTGTGAGTATCGTGGGTTCAGTTCATTTTTGGCTAGTTCCTTGGTCCGACTTATATTTCTCAAGATCTATAGGCGCCTTCCTATGTAGTCCTAGTAACCACAGGGTTTTAATCTATTGCCTGTAGCTTCCAAGGCGATTCCCTCTGTTATAGCTTCTTTTGTTTGCTGGTCTCTTCAGTGTCTGGTTTACGCCCTGACACAAAGGGGACGGTGGAGGACACTTTTTTTTTTTAGGCTCACTTGTTCAATTGCGCTGTGGGGAGGGAGGGAGGGATGCTGCAAACAAATAACACTGGCGTGCGCTCGCAGTGCCTCAGCCACACTGGGTCTGCCCCCGCTCACGGCGCGTGTAGCCTCCCTGCCCACACTGCTCGGGCTCTAGGTTGTTCCACCGGGAACAATCCGAGGCTGGCCCTGGGCTGCATGCACCTCCCAGGTCCAAGCCGCTCAGGTTCAGGCACTCGGGTAGTCCTCAGAGGCACAGACTCGGTTGGGCCTGCGTTTTGTGCTCTTCCCAGGTCCAAGCAGCTCAGGTGATGAGGTGTTTGGCGAGCGCCAATGTTGTGACTTATCGCCTCCCCGCCACTCGGTTATCTGGGTGTAAAACAGGCGCACCTTCTCAGGCAGATGTTGACCGTCCAGATCCCCAAGAAGTTTTAGTTAGCAAAGAAGCCTGCTTACAGTTTTATAGATAATGTCTCTCTGGGGCTGCGATTGCCCCCTTCCGGCTCTGGCTGCCTGTCACCGAAGGGGGAAGGTCTGCAGCCGGCTATCTCTGTTCAGTCCTTTGTTCCGTGCGCGGGCCTGGCGGTGTCTTAGGTTAGGGCTGGCTTTTTGCGTGGTAGATATCCCAGAGTCTGGTTTGCTAGCCCAAGTTATTTCGTTCAGATAGCGCTCAGGGTATTCAGGCCAGATTCTTACTCTAAGCGATGCAGCCCGCGCCGCACCTCCCTGCCAGGCCCCTGCTTGCTAATGGTGTGAGCAGGCGTCTGCACTGCTTCGCGGCTGGGGGAGTTACCGTAGGGCTTGCAATCTGCGAGTTTTAATTGTTTATTTATTTTTATCCCCCTTATGTTGCCCTTTGTGCTTCCAAAGCTTGGCAAAGATTTGGCAGTGAAAAGCTTTCCTGGTGTTTGGAAACTTTTCTCTTTTTAAGACTATCTTCCCGGGACAGAAATCCCTCCCTCCCTCTTTTGTCTCTTTCTTTGTCTTTTATACTTTTTCCTACCTACTTTCCAAGAGTTGGGTTGCTTTTCTGGGTGCCTGATGTCCTCTGGCAGCATTCATAAGTTGTATTGTGGAATTTACTCGACGTTTAAATGCTCTTTTGATGAAATTGTTTGGGGGGGAAAGAGTTCTCCCCGTCCTACTCCTCAGCAATCTTGGCTCCTCTCTTGTGGAGTTTGGAGAGAGCACGCGGGATTGCTCTCCAGGCCATGCAGGAAAAGAAGGCCCTCATCTCGCGATGTCGGGGGAGTCTCGTGGTTTTTCTGGAGCTGCGGTGCCAGTGTGGGGTTTCTCACAAGGTACGACCGGGAGCTCAGGGAGCCTCTCGTGTGGTGTCAGGGAAGTCAAGTCTCCATACGAGTGGCGAGGGGGCGCACGTCATTGCTCTCGAGTCATGGTAGTGGAATCAGGGCTCAACGCAATGAAAAAGGACACTCGAAGTCTTTCTCGGGTTGCAGCAGGAAACCCTGTGTTCCCTCGACTTGTGCCTGTGACCTCAGGTAGCTTCTCAGGGTGCCTCTGAGAAGTCAGGGATACTATGGAGCTGGGAGAGGCCTCTTGGGACTCCACTGGGTTTGCTGCAATGGAAGAGGGCCTAATCTCGAGATCAGGAAGGAACCTCAGGGTTCCTCTCCATTTCTGACTCAGATCGCAGGGTCCCTGCAGAGTTGGGACAGGAGAGTCAGGCCTCGTCTTGTGTGGAGGAATGGAACTCCGCTTGCCTCTCGAGTTGTTCAAGGAGTGACAGGCCACTTGGCGAGCTGTGTGTGGAACCTGCGGTTTTTTCCAGACAATGCATGGGGGTGTCAGTGCCCCTACGTGATGTGCTTTCATCCACAGGGTTGCCTTCGAAGTGGTGTGCGGGCATCGGGTTCTTATCAAGAGCGGACCGGGAAATCGGGGTCTTTTGGAATGCGGCACCACACACGAGGCTACGTCTCGAATTTCCTCGTGAGACGGGCCTCATGCTGAGGTGCCCCTGGAAGGTGGGGAAAGCCTTCCAGACAAAGCAGGTTAATCGACCCTCCTGTCGCGATCAGGAGGGGAGAAGGGGCTCAGATGAAGTGGTGCCGGGAACCTCGGTGTTCCCCTCGAGTGAGACCAGTATGTCAGGGAACTTTTGGGGTCACATGAAGCTTGCCAAATACTGTTTCAAACTTCAAGACGAAACGTGGGACTTCTCTTGAGACGCTGTGGCGGGCAAGGGCCTCATCTTGTGATGAAGGGGAAACCACGTGTTTTTTTTCGAGTTGCGATGGGATTGTTGACTTACGACGGGGAATTCAGGCTTCCTCTTGTGTTGGCCCAGGGAAGTCCATTCTTCCATTCGAGTTGCCAGGGAGAGCTGGGTGGGAATTGCTCTCGAGTCACGGCAGGTCAAAATAGACCTCATCTAGGCTTGTGTCCAGGACCTAATGTTCCTCTCCAGGGGCGATAGGGATCACGGGGACGCATTCCAGACTCACCCAGTGAGTCAGGCCTCGGCTTGAGGGGAAGCAAAGGATTCTGATATCCTCCTGGGTCACGATAGGTATCTCTTGGAGCCCACTGAGTGGCCTCCAGGGAGTCAAGCCTCCTGTGGAGTTGGAGAGAGGACTCGGGATTGCTCTCCAGGCCATACAGGAAGAGAAGGCCCTCAGCTCGCAATGACGGGGGCGTCTTGTGGGTTTTCTCGAGTTGGGGCGCAAGTATGAGTTTTCTCACGAGGTACGACGGGGAGCTCAGGGAGCCTCTCGTGTGGCGCCAGGAAAGTCAGGTCTCTATGCGTGTGATGAGGGGGAGCCCATAAATGCTCTCGAGTCATGGTAGGGAAATCGGGACTCAAGACGCGTTGAAGAAGGAGTCTCGAGGTCTTTCTCAGGTTGCGGCAGGAAACCCTGGGTTCCCTCGACTTGAACCGGTGACCTCAGGGAGCTTCTCAGGGTGCCTCTGAGAAGTCAGGCATACTGTGGACTTGGGAGGGGCTCTCGGAACTCCACTGGATTTGGTGCAATGGCAAAGGTTCTCATCTCGAGTTGAAGCAGTAACCTAAGGGTTCCTCTCCATTTCAAACTCCGACCACAGGGTCCCTGAAGAGTTGGGACAGGAGAGTCAGGCCTCGTCTTGTGTGGAGGAATGGAACTCTGCTTGCCTCTCGAGTTGTTCACAGGGTAACAGACCATTTGTCGAGCTGTGAGTGGAACCTTCGGTTTTTTCCGTAAGATGCATGAGGGGGTCAGTGCCCCTTCGTGTTGTGCCTTCATCCACAGGGTTGCCTTCAAAGAGGTGTCCGGATATCGGGTTCTTATCAAAAGCGGAGCAGGAAATCGTGGTCTTTCAGAACGTGGCACCATCCATGAGGCTACGTCTCGAATTTCTTCGTTAGACTGGTGTCATCCTGAGGTGTGCCATGAAGATCGGGAACCCCTTCCAGACAAAGCAGGGGAATCGACCATCTTGTTGCGACCAGGAGGAGTGAAAGGGCTCAGTTGAAGTCGTGCCAGGAACCTTGGTGTTCCCCTCCAGTGGGACCGGTGTGTCAGGAAACTTTTGGGGTCGCTTCAAGGGTGCCAAGTACCGTTTTGCACTTCAATACGGACTTGGGGCTTCACTTGACATGCTGTAGAGGGCAAGGGCCTCATCTTGGGATGACGGGGGAATCACGTGGTTTTTCTCAAGGTGCGGAGGGATTCTCGAGTTACGACGGGGAATTCAGGCTTCCTCTTGTGTTGGCCCAGGGAAGTCCAATCTTCCATTCGAGTTTCGAGGGAGAGCTGGGGTTTGCTCTTGAGTCACTGCAGGGCAAAAGAGACCTCATCTAGGCTTGTGTCCAGGACCTAATATTCCTCTCCAGGTCCGACAGCGATCTCGGGGTTGCATTCCAGACGCATCCTGGGAGTCAGAGCTCGACTCGAGGGGAAGCAAAGGACCCCGCTCTCCTCTTGAGTCGCCACAGGTGTCTCTTGGAGCCCACTGAGTGGCCTAAAGGGAGTCAAGCCCCCTGTGGAGTTTGGAGAGAGGACTCAGGATTGCTCTCCAGGCCATGCAGGAAAAGAAGGCCTTCATCTCGCGATGACCGAGGCATATCGTGGGTTTTCTCGAGCTGGGGAGCCAGTGTGGGATTTCTCACGAGGTATGACGGGGAGTTCAGGTAGCCTCTCGCGTGGCGCCAGGGAAGTCAGGTCTCCATGGGCGGGGCAAGGGGGAGCGCGTCATTGCTCTCCAGTCAGGGTAGGGGAATCGGGCCTCATGACGGGTTGAAAAAGGACTCTCGATGTCTTTCTAGGGTTGCGGCAGGAAACCCTGGGTTCCCTTGACTTGTGCCGGTGACCTCAGGGAGCTTCTCAGGCGCCTCTGAGAAGTCAGGGATACTGTGGATTTGGGAGAGGCCTCTCGGGACTCCTCTGGGTTTGGTGCAATGGAAGAGGGCCTCATCTCGAGTTGAGGCAGGAACCTCAGGGTTCTGCTTCTGACTTCCTGGAGCCAGATCTGACTCAGATAGCAGGGTCCCTGCTGAATTTGCTCAGGAGTCAGGTCTCGTGTTCTGCGGAGGAATGGAACTCCGCTTACATCTCAAGTTGTTCAAGGATGACACCACTTTTCGTGATGTGTGTGGAACCTGCGGGTTTTTCGGAGATGCACGGGGGCGTCAGTGCTCCTTCCTGTTGTGCCTTCATCCACAGGGTTGCCTTCGAAGAGGTGTCCGGGCATCGGGTTCTCCTCAAGTGCGGACCGGGAAATCGGGGTCTTTCAGCATGTTGCACCACCCACTAGGCTACGTCTCGAATTTCCTCGTGAGATCGGCCTCATCCTGAGGTGCGCAGGAAAGTCTGGGAACCCTTTCCAGACAAAGCAGGGGAATCGACCCTCCTTTCGGGATCAGGAGAAGAGAAAGGGCTCAGATTAAGTAGTGCCGGGAACCTCGGTGCTCCCCTTGAGTGAAACTGGTAAGTCGGGTAACTTTTCGGGTTGCATCAAGGGTGCCAAGTACCGTTTCGCACTTCAAGATGGAACCTGGGACTTCTCTTGAGACGCTGTAGTGGGCAAGGGCCTCATCTAGCGCTGACGGGGGACCCACGTGTTTTTTCTCGAGTTGCGGCCGGATTCTTGAGTTACGAGGGGGAATACAGGTTTCCTCTTGTGTTGGCCCAGGGAAGTCCAGTCTTCCATTCGAGTTGCAAGTGAGAGCTGGAGATTTCTCTTGAGTCACTGCAGGGCAAAATAGAGCTCATCTAGGCTTGTGTCCAGGACCGAATTTTTCTCTCCAGGGGCGACAGGGATCTTGGGGTTGCATTCCAGACTCACCCGGGGAGTCAGGCCTCGTCTCGAAGGGAATGAATGGACTCCGCTCTCCTCTCGAGTCGGGACGGGTATCCCTTGGAGCCTAAGAGTGGCCTAAATGGAGTTAAGCCTCCTGTGGAGTTTGGAGAGAGGACTCGGGATTGCTCTCTAGGCCATGCAGGAAAAGAAGGCCCTCATCTCGCGATGACGAGGGCGTCTCGTGGGTTTTCTCAAGGTGCAGTGCCTGGTTAGGGTTTATCACGAGATAGGACGGGGAGCTCAGGGAGACTCCTGTGGTGCCACGGAAGTCAGGTCTCCATGGACGTGGCGTGGGGGAGCGCCTCATTGCTCTCGAGTCATGGTAGGGGAATCAAGCCTCAAGATGCTTCGAAGAAGAACTCTCGAGGTCTTTCTCGGGGTGTGGCAGGAAACCCTGGGTTCCCTTGACTTGTGCCCATGACCTCAGGGAGCTTAGCGGGGTTCCTCTGAGAAGTCAGGGATACTGTGGAGTTGAGAGGGGCTTCTCGGGACATCACAGGGGCTGGTGCAATTGAAGAGGACCTAATCTCGGATTGAGGCAGTAACGTCAGGGTTCCTCTCCATTTCTGACTCAGATAGCAGGGTCCCTGCAGAGTTGGGACAGGAGAGTCAGACCTCGTCTTGTGTGGAGTAATGGAACTCCGCTTGCCTCTCGAGTTGTTCACGGGATGACAGGCCACCTGTCGAGTGTATGTGGAACCTGCGGTTTTGGGGGACGATGCACAGGGGTGTCAGTGCCCATTCGTGTTGTGCCTTCATCCACAGGGTTACCTTCGAAGAGGTGACCGGGCATCGGGATCTTATCAATAGCGGACCAGGAAATCGGGGTCTTTCGGTATGTGGCACAACCCACGAGGCTACTTCTCGACTTCCCTCGTGAGACTGGCCTCATCCTGAGGTTCGCCGGGAAGTCTGGGAACCCCTTCCAGACAAAGCAGGGGAATCGACCCTCCTGTCGCCATCAGGAGGGGAGAAGAGGCTCAGCTGAAGCGGTGCTGGGAACCTCCATGTTCTCCTCGAGTGAGACCGGGGTGTCAGGGAAATTTGGGGGTCGCATCAAGGGTGCCAAGTACCGTTTCACACTTCAAGACGGAACATGGGACTTCCCTGGAGACGCTATAGCTGACAGGGGCCTCATATTTCGATGACGGAGGAGCCACGTTGTTTTTCTCCAGTTGCCGCGGGATTCTCGAATTACAATGGGGAATACAGGCTTCCTCTTGTGTTGGCCCAGGGAAGTCCAATCATCCATTCGAGTTGCGAGGGAGAGCTGGGGATTGCACTTGAGTCAATGCAGGACAAAAAAGACCTCATTTAGGCTTGTGTCCAGGACCGAGTTTTCCTCTACAGGGGCAACACGGATCTCGGGATCCCATTCCAGACTCACCCAAGTAGTCAGGCCTCGGCTCGAGGGGAAGCAACGGACTCTGCTCTCCTCTAGAGTAGCGACGTGTATCTCTTGGAGGCTACTGAGTGGCCTAAAGGTAGTCAGGCCTCCAGTGGAGTTTGGATAGTGGACTCGGGATTGCACTCTAGGTCATGTAGGAAAAGAAGGCCCTCATCTTACGATGATGGGGGCGTCTCGTGAGTTTTCTCAAGCGGCGGTGCCAGTGTGGGGTTTTCATGAGGTAGGATGGGGAGCGCAGGGAGCCTCTCGTGTGGCGCCAGGGAAGTTAGGTTTCAATGGGCGTGGCGAGGGGAATGCGTCATTGCTCTCCAGTCATGGTAGGGTATCGGGCCTCAAGATGCGGTAAAGAAGGACTCTCAAGGTCTTTCTCAGAATGCAGCAGGAAACCCTGGGTTCACTCGACTTGTGCCAGTGACCGCAGAGAGCTTCTGAGGGTGCCTCTGAGAAGTCAGGGATACTGTGGAGTTGGGAGGGGCCTCTCGGGACTCCACTGGGTATGGCGCAATGGAAGAGGGCCTCATTTCGAGTTGATGCAGGAACGTCAGGTTTCATCTACATTTCTGACTCCGATCGCACGGTCCCTGCAGAGTTGGGAAAGGAGAGTCAGGCCTTCTCTTGTGTGGAGGAACGGAACTCCGCATGCCTCTCTAGTTCTTCAAGGGATGACAGGACACTTGTCGATCTGTGTTTGGAATCTGCGTGTTTTTCAGTACTATGCATGGGGATGTCAGTACCCCTTCGTGTTGTGCATTCATCCACAGGTTTGCTTTCGAAGAGGTGTCCTGGCATCGGGTTCTTATTAAGAGCGGACCGGGAAATCGGGGTCTTTCCGCATGTGGCACCACCCACCAGGCTACGTCTCGAATTTCCTAGTGAGACCGGCCTCATCCTGAGGTGCGCCGGGAAGGTCGGAACCCCTTGCAGACAAAGCAGGGGAATCGACCCTCCTGTCTCGATCAGGAGGGGAGAAGGGGCACAGATGAGGTGATGCCGGGAACCTCGGTGTTCCCTTCCAGTGAGACCAGTGTGTTGGGGAACTTTTGGGGTCACATCAAAGGTGCCAAGTACCGTATCGCACTTCAAGATGGAACGTAAGACTTCTTTTGAGACGCTGTAGCGGCAATGGCCGCATCTTGCGATGAAGAGGGAACGACGTGGTTTTTCTCGAGTTGTGGCGGGATTCTTGAGTTACAACGGGAAATTCAGGCTTCCTCTTCTGTTGGCCCAGGGAAGTCCAGTCTTCCATTCGAGTTGCGAGGGAGAGTTGGGGATTGCTCTCGAGTCACTGCAGGAAAACAGAGACCTCATCTAGGCTTGTGTCCAGGACCTAATGTTTCTCTCCAGGGGCGACAGGGATCTCCGGTTCCCATATCAGACACACCCGAGGAGTCAGGCCTCGCCTCGAGGGGAAGGAAAAGACTCCGCTCTCCTCTCGAGTCGCGACGGGTATGTCTTGGAGTCCACTGAGTGACCAAAAGGGAGTCAAGCCTACTGTGGAGTTTGGAGAGAGGACTCGGGATTGCTCTCCAGGCCGTGCTAGAAAAGAAGGCCGTCATGTCGCGAAAACGGGGGCGTCTCGTGGGTTTTCTCTATCTGCGGCGCCAGTGTGGGGTTTCTCACGAGGTATGATGGGGAGCTCAGGGAGCCTCTCGTGTGGCACCAGGGAAGTCAGGGCTTCATGAGTGTAGCAGAGGGAGTGCGTCATTGCCCTCGAGTCATGGTAGGGGAATCAGGCCTCAAAGCGTGTTGAAGAAGGACTCTTGAGTTCTTTCTATGGTGGCGGCAGTAAACCCTGGGTTCACTCGAATTGCGCTGGTGACCTCAGGGAGCTTCTCAGGGTGCCTCTGAGAAGTCAGGAATACTGTGGAGCTGGGACGCATCTCTTGGGACTCCACTGGGTTTCGTGCAATGGAAGAGGTCCTAATCTCGAGTGGAGGCAGGAACCTCAGCGTTCCTCTCGTGACTTCACTGGCGCTGGTCTGATTCGGATGGCAAAGTCCCTGCAGAGTTGGTACAGGAGAGTCAGGCCTCGTCTTGTGTAGAGGAATGAAACCCCACTTGCCTCTCGAGTTCTTCAGGGGTGACAAGCCACTTGTTGAGCTGTATGTAGAACCTGCGGGTTTTTCCAGATGATGCACGAGGGTGTCAGTGCCCCTTTGTGTTGTGCCTTCATCCACAGGGTTGCCTTCGAAGAGGTGTCCAGGCATCGGGTTCTTATCAAGAGCATACCGGGAAATCATAGTCTTTTGGCATGTGGCACCACCCGCGAGCTACGTCTCGAATTTCCTCGTGAGACCGGCCTCATCTGAAGTGCCCCGTGATGGTCGGGAACCCCTTACAAACAAAGCAGGGGAAGTGACCCTCCTATCTCGAACAGGAGGGGAGAAGGGGCTCAGATAAACTGGTGCCGGGAACCTCGGTGTTCACCTCGAGTGAGACTGATATTGCGGGGAACTTTTGGGGTCACATGAAGGGTGTCAAGTATCGTTTCGCACTTCAAGATGGAAAGTGGGACTTTTCTTGAGAAGCTGTAGCGGGCAAGGGCCTCATCTTGCGATGACAAGGGAACCAAGTGCTTTTTCTCGAGTTGCGGCGGGATTCTCAAGTTACGAAGGGGAATTCAGGCTTCCTCTTGTGTTGGCCCAGGGAAGTCCAATCTTCCATTCGAGTTGTTAGGGAGAGCGGGGGATTGCTCTCGAGTTACAGAAGGGCAAAAGAGACCTCATCTAGGCTTGTTTCAGGGACCTAATGTTCCTCTCCAGGGGAGACGGGGATCTCGGGGTTGCATCCCAGACCCACCTGGTGAGTCAGGCCTTGTCTCGAGGGGAAGCAAAGGACTCCATTCTCCTCTCGAGTCGCGACGGGTATCTCTTGGAGCCCACTAAGTGGCCTAAAGGGAGTCAAGCCTCCTGTGGAGTTTGGAAAGAGGATTCGGGATTCCTCTCCAGGCCATGCAGGAAAAGAAGGCCCTCATCTCGCGATGACAGGGGCGTATGGTGGGTTTTCTCGAGCTGTGGCGTCAGTGTGGGGTTTCTCACGAGGTACGACAGGGAGCTCAGGGAGCCTCTCTTATGGCGCCAGGGAAGTCATGTCTCCATGTGTGTGGCGAGAGGGTGCGTGTCATTTCTATAGAGCCATGGAAGCAGATTCAGGCTCCAAGACACGTTGAAGTAGGACTCTCGAGGTCTTTTTCGCATTGTGGCAGGAAACCCTGGGTTCCCTCGACATGTGCCGGTGACCTCATGGAGCTTCTCCGGGTGCCTCTGAGAAGTCAGGGGTACTGTGGAGTTGGGAGGGGCCTCTCTGGACTCCACTGGGTTTGGTGCAATGGATGAGAGCCTCATCTCGAGTGGAGGCAGGAACCTCATGTTTCCTCTCCTGGGTTTCCTGTCGCTGGTACTGACTCGGATCGCAGTTTCCCTGCAGAGTTGGTACAGAAAATCAGGTCTCGTCTTGTGTGGAGGAATGGAACTCCACTTGCCTGTCAAGTTGTTCACGGGCTGACAGACCACTTGTCGAACTGTGTTTGTAACCTGCGGGTTTTTCTGGACGATGCACGGGGGTGTCAGTGCCGCTTCGTGTTGTGCTTTCATCCACAGGTTTTCCTTCGTAAAGGTGTCAGGGCATCACGTTCTTATCAAGAGCAGACCGGGAAATCGGGGTCTTTCGGCTTGTGGCACCACCCACGAGGCTATGTCTCGAATTTCCTCGTGAGACCTGCCTCATCCTTAGGCGCGCCGGAAAGGTCGGGAACCCCTTCCAGACATAGCAGGGGAATCGACACTCCTGTCGCGATCACGAGGGGAGAAGGAGCTCAAATGAAGTGGTTCCGGGAACCTCGGTGTTCCTTTCGAGTGAGACCGGTATGTCGGGGAATTTTGAGATTGCATCAAGGGTGCCAAATACCGTTTCGCACTTCAAGACAGAACGTGGGACTTCTCTTGAGTCGCTGTAGCGGGCAAGGGCCTCATCTAGCGCTGATGGGGGAACCACGTGGATTTTCTCGAGTTTCGGTGGGATTCTCGAGTTACGGTGTCGAATTCAGGCTTCCAATTGTATTGGCCCAGGGAAGTCCAATCTTCCATTCGATTTGCGAGGGAGAGCTGGCGATTGCTCCCTAGTAACTGCAGTGCAAAATAGACCTCATCTAGGCTTGTGTCCAGGACCGAATTTTCCTCTCCAGGTGCGACAGGAACTCGGGGTTGCATTCCAGACTCACACGGGGAGTCAGGCCTCGTCTCGAGGGGAAGCAAAGGACTCCGCTCTCCCTTCAAGTCCTGACAGGTATCTCTTGGAGCCAACTGAGAGGCCTAAAGAGAGTCAAGCCTCCTGTGGAGTCTGGAGAGAGGACTCGGTTTTGCTCTCCATGCCAGGCAGGAAAGAAGTCTCTCATCTCGTGATGACGGGGGCGTATCGTGGGTTTTCTCGAGCTGCGGTGCCTGAATGGGGTTTCCGAAGAGGTACGACGGGGAGCTCAGGGAGACTCTCTTCAGGCGTCAGGGAAGTCAGGTCTCCATGCGCATGGCGATGGGGAGCGGGTCTTTGCTCTCGAGTCATGGTAGGGGAATCGGGCCTCAAGACGCGCCGAAGGACTCTCAAGGTCTTTCTCGGGTCGCAGCAGGAAACCCTGTGTTCCCTCGACTTGTGCCGGTGACCTCAGGTAGATTCTCAAGGTGCCTCTGAGAATTCAGGGATACTGTGGAGTTGGGAGGGGCCTCTCGCGACTCATCTGGGTTTGGTGCAATGGAAGAGGGCCTCATCTCGAGTTGAGGCAGGAACCTCAGGTTTCCTCTCCATTTCTGACTCGGATGGCAGGGTCCCTGAAGAGTTGGGACAGAAGAGTCAGGCCTCGTCTTGTGTGGAGGAAACGAACTCTGCTTGCCTATCGAGTTGTTCATGGGGTGACATTCCACTTGTCGAGCTGTGTGTAGAACCTGCGTGTTTTTCTGTACGATGCACGGGAGTTTTAGTAACCCTTCTGTTGTGCCTTCATCCACAGGGTTGCCTTCGAAGTGGTGTCCGGGCATCGGGTTCTTATCCAGAGTGGACCGAACAATCGGGGTCTTTTGGCATGTGGCACCACCCACGAGGCTACGTCTCGAATTTCCTCCTGAGAAAGGCCTCATCCTTACGTGCGCCAGGATGGACGGGAACTCCTTCCAGGCAAAGCAGGGGAATTTACCCTCCTGTCGTGATCAGGAGGGGAGAAAGTCATCAGATGAAGTGGTGCCGGGAACTTCGGTGTTCCCCTCGGTTAGAACGGTGTGTCGGGGAACTTTTGGGGTTACATCAAGGGTGAAAAGTACCATTTCGCACTTCAAGACGGAACGTGGGACTTCACTTGAGACGCTGTAGCGGGCCAGGGCCTCATCTTGGGATGACGAGTGAACCACGTGGTTTTTCTCGCATTGCGGCGGGAGTCTCGAGTTTCGACGGGGGATTCAGATTTCCTCCTGTGTTGGCCCATGGAAGTCCAATCTTTCATTCGAGTTGCGAGGGTGAGCTGGGATCCCACTCGAGTCACTGCGGGGCAAAATAGACCATATCTAGGCTTGTGTCCAGGACCGAATATTCCTCTCCAGGGGTGACAGGGATCTCGGGGTGGCATTTCAGACTCACCCGGGCAGTCCGGCCTTGTTTCTAGGGGAAGCAAAGTACTCCTGTTTCCTCTCGAGTCGCGACGGGTACCTATTGAGCGCACTGAGTAGCCTTAGTGAGTCAAGCCTCCAGTGGAGTTTGGAGAGACGACTCGGGATTGCCCTCCAGGCCATGCAGTTAATGATGGCCCTCATCTCACTATAACGGGGGCGTCTCGTGGGTTTTCTCGAGCTGCGGCGCCAGTGTGGGGTTTCTCACGAGGTACGACGGGGACCTCAGGGAGCCTCTCGTGAGGTGCCAGGGAAGTTAAGTCTCCATGCGCATGGGTACTGGGAGCGCTTCATTGCTCTTGAGACATGGTAGGGGAATTGGGCCTCAAGATGCATCAAAGAAGGACTATCCAATCTTTCTCGGGTTGCGGCAGGAAACCCTGGGTTCCATCGACTTGTGCCGGAGATCTCAGGGAGCTTGTCAGGGTGCCTCTGAGAAGTCAGGGACACTGTGGGTTGGAGGGACCTCTCGGGACTCCAGTGGTTTTGGTGCTATGGAAGAGGGCCTCATCTTGAGTTGAGGCAGGAACCTCAGGGTTCCTCTCCATTTCTGATTCGGATTGAAGGGTCCCAGCAGATTTGGGACAGGAGAGTCAGGCCTCGTCCTGTGTGGAGAATGGAACTCAGCTTGCCTCTCGAGTTGTGCACGGGGTGACAGACCACGTGTCGAGCTGTGTGTGGAACCTGTAGGTTTTTCCGGACGGTGCACGGGTGTGTCTGTGCCCCTTCGTGTTGTGCCTTCATCCACAGGGTTGCCTTCTAAGGGGTGTCCAGGCATCGGGTTCTTATCAACAGCGGGCCGGGCAATCGGAGTCTTTCGGCATGTGGCACCACCCACGAGGCTACGTCTCGAACTTCCTCATGAGACCGGCATCATCCTGAGGTGTGCCGTTAAGGTCGGGAAACCCTTGCAGACAAAGCAGGGGAATCGACCCTCCTGTCGTGATCAGGAGGGGAGAAGGCGTTCAAAAGAAATGGTGCCGGGAACTTTGGTGTTCCCCTCAAGTGAGACTGGTATGTTGGGAACTTTTGGGGTCGCATCAAGGGTGCCAAGTACTGTTTCGCACTTCAAGATGGAACGTGGGACTACTCTTGAGATGCTGTAGCGGGAAAGTGACTCATATTGCGATGGTGGGGCAACCACTTGGTTTTTCTCGAGTTACGGTGGGATTCTAGAGTTACGACGGGGATTTCAGGCTTCCTCTTGTGTTGTCCCAGGGAAGTCCAATCTTCAATTCGAGTTGCGAGGGAGAGCTGGGGATTGCGCACGAGTCACTGTAGGGAAAAAGAGACCTCACCTTGGCTTGTGTCCAGGATCTAATGTTCCTCTCCAGGGGCGACAGGGATCTCGGGGTTGCATTCCAGACTCACCCGGGGAGTCAGGCCTCATCTCGAGGGGAAGCAAATGACTCCACTCTCCTCTCGAGTCGCGACGGATATCTCTTGGAGCCCACTGAGTGGCCTACAGGGAGCCAAGCTTCCTGTGGATTTTGGAGAGAGGACTCAGTATTGCTCTCCAGGCCATGCAGAAAAAGAAGGCCCTCATCTCGCGATGACAGGGGCATCTCGTGGGTTTTCTCGAGCTGAGGCACAAGTGTGGTGTTTCCCACGTGGTAAGGCTGGGAGCTCAGGGATCATCTTGTGCGGCGCCAGGGAAGTCAGGTCTCCATGCGCGTGGCGAGGGGGAGTGCGTCATTACTCTCTTGTCATGATAGGGGATTTGGACCTCAAGACGCATTGAAGAAGGACTCTCAAGGTCTTTCTCAGGTTGTGGCAGGAAACCATGGGTTCCCTCGACTCATGCATGTTACGTCAGGGAGCTTCTCAGGTGCCTCTGAGAAATCAGGGATACTGTGGAGTTGGGAGTGACCTCTCGGAACTCCACTGGGTTTGGTGAAATGGAAAAAGGCATCATCTTTAGATAAAGCAGGAACATCAGGTTTCCTCTTCATTTCTGCCTCAGATCGCATGTTCCTGCAGAGTTGGGAGAGGAGAGTCAGGACTCATCTTGTGTGGAGGAATGGAAATCCGCTTGCATCTCGAGTTGTTCACGGGGTGACAGGCCTCTTGTAGAGCTGTATGTGGAACCTGTGGGTTTTTCTGGACGATGCACAGGGGTGTCAGTGCCCCTTTTGTTGTACCTTCATCCACAGGGTTGTCTTCAAAGAGGTGTCTGGTCATCGGGTTCTTCTCAAGAGTGTACTGGGAAATCGGGGTCTTTCGGCATGTGGCACCCCCCACGAGGCCACGTCTCGAAATTTCCCATGAGTCTGGCTTCATCCTGAGGTGCGCCGTGAATGTCGGGAACCCCTTTAAGTCAAAGCATGGGAATCGACCCTCTTGTCGCTATCAGGAGGGGAGAAGGGGCTCAAAAGAAGTGGTGCCGGGAACCTCGGTGTTCCCCTCAAATGAAACCGGTGTGTCGGGGAACATTTGGGGTCGCATTAAGGGTGCCAAGTAACGTTTCGCACTTCCACACGGAACGTGGGACTTCTCTTGAGACGCTGTAGTGAGCACGGGCCCCATCTTGTGATGACGGGGGAACCACGTGGTTTTTCTCGAGTTGCGGCAGGGAATTCAGGCTTCCTCTTGTGTTGGCCCAGGGAAGTCCAAATTTCCATACGAGTTGAGAGCTAGAGCTGGGGGTTGGCTCGAGTTATTGCAGGGCAAAAGAGACCTCATCTAGGCTTGTGTCTAGGACCTAATGTTCCTTTCAAGGGGCAACAGGGATCTCGGAGTTGCATTCCAGATCCTCCCGAGGAGTCAGGCCTCTTCAAGAGGGTAATGAATGGACTCCCCTCTCCTCTTGAGTCGCGACGGGTATCTCTTAGAGCCCATTGTGTGGCCTAAAGGGAGTCAAGCCTCCTGTGGAGATTGGAGAGAGGACTCGGGATTGCTCTCCAGGCCATGCAGGAAAAGAAGGCCCTCATATCGTGATGACAGGGGCGTCTTGTGCATTTTCTCGAGGTGCGGTGCCAGGATGGGGTTTCTCACAAGATACGATGGGGAGCTCAGGGAGTCTCTTGTGTGGTGACAGGAAAGTCAGGTCTCCATGCACGTGTGGAGGGGGAGCGCGTCATTGCTCTTGAGTCATGGTAGGGGCATTGGGCCTCAAGAGGCGTTGAAGAACGACTCTCAAGGTCTTTCTCCGGTTGCAGCAGGAAACCCTGGTTTTTCTCGACTTGTGCTGGTGACCTCAGGGAGCTTAACATGGTGCCTCTGAGAAGTCATGGATTCTGTGGAGTTGGGAGGGGCCACTCGGGACACCACTGGGTGTGGTATAATGCAAGAGGGCCTCATCTCGTGTTGAGGAAGGAACCTCAGGGTTCCTCTCCATTTCAGACTCCGATCTCAGGATTCCTGCAGAGTTGGGACAGGAGAGTCAGGCCTCGTATTCCGTGGAGAAATGAAACTTAGCTTGCCTCTCGAGTTGTTCACGAGGTAACAGATCACTTGTCGAGCTGTATGTGGAACCTGCAGAATTTTCCAAAAGATGCATGGGTGTGCAGGGCCCCTCCTTATTGTGCCTTCATCCAACGGGATGCATTCGAAGAAGTGTACGAGCATCGGGTTCTTATTAATAGCGGACCAGGAAATGGGGTCTTTCCGCATGTGGCACCACCCACGAGGATACATCTCCAATTTCCTCGTGAGACCGGCCTCATTCTGAGGTGCGCTGGGAAGATCGGTAACACCTTCCAGACAAAGCAGGAGAATCGACACTCCTGTTGCAATCAGGAGGGGAGAAGGGGCTCAAATGATGTGGTGTGGGGAACATGGGTGTTCCCCTCGAGTGAGGCATGTATGTTGGGGAACTTTGCGGGTGCCATCATGGGTGCAGAGTACCATTTTGCACTTCAGTAGGTACGTGGGACTTCTTTTGAGATGCTGTGGCGGGCAAGGGGCTCATGCTGCGAAGACGATGGAACCACGTGGTTTTTCTCGAGTTGCGGGGGGATTCTCGAGTTACGACGGGGATTTCAGGCTTCCTTTTGTGTTGGCCCTGGGAAGCCAAAACTTCCCTTTGAGTTGCGAGCGAAAGCTGGGGGTTGTGCTCGAGTCACAGCAGGGCCAAAGAGACCTCATCTAGGCGTGTGTCCAGGACCTAATAGTCCTCTCATGGGAAGACAAGGATCTCGGGGTCGCACTCCAGACTCCACCGGGGAGTCAGGCTTCGCTTCGAGGGGAAGCAAAGGACTGCGCTCTCCTCTCGAGCCACGACGCGGATCTCTTGGAGCCCACTGAGTGGCCTCAAGGGAGTCAAGCCTCCTCTTCAGTTTGGAGAGAGGACTCGGGATTGCTCTCCAGGCCATGCAGGAAAAGAAGGACCTCAGCTCGTGAGGAAGGGGGCGTCTCAGGTGTTCCTCGAGCTGCGGCGCCCATGGGGGTTTTCTCTGGAGGCAGGACGAGGATCTAAGGGAGCCTCTCGTTCGGCACCAGGGAAGTCAGGTCTCCATGCGCGTGGCGAGGGGGAGCGCGTCATGGCTCTCGAGTCACGGGAGGGCACTAGGGCCTCGAGACGCGTTGAAGAAGGACTCTCGAGGTCTTTGTAGGGGGGCGGCGGGAAACCCTCATTTCCCTCGTGTTCTGCCGGAGACCTAAGGGAACTTCCCAGGGTGCCTCTGAGAGGCGAGGGATCCTGTGGAGGTGGCGGGGCCCCTCGGGATTCCGCTGGGTCGGGTGCAACGGAAGAGGGCCTCACCTCGAGGGGAGGCAGGAACCTCAGGCTTCCTCTCCGTTTCGGACTGCGACCGCAGGGTCCCTGCAGAGTTGGGACAGGAGAGTCAGGCCTCGTCTTGTCTGAGGAAGGGAACCCCGCTGGCCTCTCGAGTTGCTCAGGGGGTCTCAGGCCCCTCGTCGAGCTGTGTGTGGAACCCGCGGGTCTTTGCGGACGATGCACGGGGGTGGCAGTGCCCCTTCGTGTTGTGCCTTCACCCACAGGGTTGCCTTCGAAGAGGGGTCCGGGCCTCGGGTCCTTCTCAAGAGTGGACCGGGGAATCGGGGGCGTTCGGCATGTGGCCCCACCCAAGTGGCTCGTCTCGAATTTCCTCGTGAGACCGGCCTCATCCTGAGGTGCGCCGGGAAGGCCGGGAACCCCTTCCAGACCACGCAGGGGAATCGCCTCTCCTGTCGGGATCAGGAGGGGAGAAAGGGCTCAGAGGAAGCGGTGCCGGGACCCTCGGTGTTCCCCTCGGGGGAACCGGCTTGTCGGGGGACTCTTGGGGGCCGCATGAAGGCTGTCAGGGACCGTTTCGCCCTTCAGGGCGGAACAGGGGACTTCCCTTGAGACGCCGTGGCGGGCAAGGGCCTCATCTTGCAAGAGGTGGGAACCACGTGGTTTTTCTCGAGTTGCGGCGGGATTCTCGAGTTACGACGGGGATCTCAGCCTTCCCCTTGGGTTGGCCCTGGGAAGCCCAATCTTCCCCTCGGGTTGCGAGGGAAAGCTGGGGGTTGCGCTCGAGTCACGGCAGGGCCGAAGAGACCTCACCTAGGCGTGTGTCCGGGACCTAATATTCCTCTGCAGGGAAGGCAGGGATCTCGGGGTTGCATTCCAGGCTCCCCCGGGGAGTCAGGCCTCGTCTCGAGGGGAAGCCAAGGACTCCGCTCTCCTCTCGAGTCGCGACGCGGGTCTCTTGGAGCCCCCTGAGCGGCCTCAAGGGAGTCCAGCCTCCTCTTCCGTTTGGAGAGAGGACCCGGGTTTGCTCTCCAGGCCAGGCAGGAAAAGAAGGCCCTCAGCTCGCGAGGACGGGGGCGTCTCAGGGGTTTCCACGAGCTGCGGCGCCCGTGGGGTTTTCTCCCGAGGCACGACGAGGATCTCAGGGAGCCTCTCGTGCGGCGCCAGGGAAGTCAGGTCTCCATGCGCGTGGGGAGGGGGAGCGCGTCCTGGCTCTCGAGTCACGGGAGGGGACTAGGGCCTCGAGACGCGTTGAAGAAGGACTCTCGAGGTCTTTCTCGGGGGGCGGCGGGAAACCCTCGTTTCCCTCGCCTTCTGCCGGGGACCTTAGGGAACTTCCCAGGGTGCCTCTTAGAGGCGAGGGATCCTGTGGAGGTGGCGGGGCCCCTCGGGACTCCGCTGGGTCTGGCGCAACGGAAGAGGGCCTCACCTCGAGGGGAGGCAGGAACCTCAGGCTTCCTCTCCGTTTCAGACTCCGACCGCAGGGTCCCTGCAGAGTTGGGACAGGAGAGTCAGGCCTCGTCTTGTCTGAGGAAGGGAACCCCGCTGGCCTCTCGAGTTGCTCAGGGGGTCTCAGGCCCCTCGTCGAGCTGTGTGTGGAACCCGCGGGTCTTTGCGGACGATGCACGGGGGTGGCAGTGCCCCTTCGTTTTGTGCCTTCACCCACAGGGTTGCCTTTGAAGAGCGGTCCGGGCCTCGGGTCCTTCTCAAGAGTGGACCGGGGAATCGGGGGCGTTCGGCATGTGGCCCCACCCACGTGGCTCGTCTCGAATTTCCTGGTGAGACCGGCCTCATCCTGAGGTGCGCCGGGAAGGCCGGGAACCCCTTCCAGACCATGCAGGGGAACCGCCTCTCCTGTCGCCATCAGGAGGGGAGAAGGGGCTCAGAGGAAGCGGTGCCGGGAAACTCGGTGTTCCCCTCGGGGGACCCCGGCGTGTCGGGGGACTTTTGGGGGTCGCAGGAAGGCTGTCAGGGACCGTTTCGCCCTTCAGGGCGGAACAGGGGACTTCCCTTGAGACGCCGTCGCGGGCAAGGGCCTCATCTTGCCAAGAGGTGGGAACCACGTGGTTTTTCTCGAGTTGCGGCGGCATTCTCGAGTTACGACGGGGATCTCAGCCTTCCCCTTGGGTTGGCCCTGGGAAGCCCAATCTTCCCCTCGGGTTGCGAGGGACAGCTGGGGGTTGCGCTCGAGTCACTGCAGGGCCGAAGAGACCTCACCTAGGCGTGTGTCCGGGACCTAATATTCCTCTCCAGGGAAGGCAGGGATCTCGGGGTTGCATTCCAGGCTCCCCCGGGGAGTCAGGCCTCGTCTCGAGGGGAAGCCAAGGACTCCGCTCTCCTCTCGAGTCGCGACGCGGGTCTCTTGGAGCCCCCTGAGCGGCCTCAACGGAGTCCAGCCTGCTCTTCAATTTGGAGAGAGGACTCGTGATTGGTTTCCAGGCCATGCAGGATAATAAGGCCCTCATCTCGTGATGACCGGGGTGTCTCATGTGTTTCCTCGAGCTGCCGCGTCAGTGTGGGTTTCCTCACTAGGTACGATGAGGATCTCAGGGAGCCTCTCCTGCAGTGCCAGGTTAGCCAGGTCTCCATGCACGTGAAGAGGGGGCGCGTGTCATGGCTCTCGAGTCATGGTAGGGGAATCGCGACTCAACACATTTTGAAGCACTCTCGAGGTCTTTCTCGAGTCATGGCAGAAAACCCAGGGTTCCCTCGACTTGTGCCTGTGACCTCAGGGAGCTGCTCATTGTGCCTCTGAGAACTCAGGGATACTGTGGAATTGGTAGGGGCCTCTCGGGACTCCACTGAGTGTGGTGCAATGGAAAAGGGCCTCATCTCGAGTGGACGCAGGAACCTCAGGCTTCCTCTCCGTTTCTGACTCGGATCCCATGGTCCCTGCAGAGTAGGGACAAGAGAGTCACACCTAGTCTTCTGTTGATGAATGGACCTTCGTTTGCCTTTCGAGTTGTTTACAGGGTGACAGGCCACTTTTCGAAATGTCTGTGGGACCTGCGGGTTTTTCTGGACGATGCACGCAGGTGTCAGTGCCCCTTCGTGTTGTGCCTTCATCCACAGGTTTTCCTTCAAAGAGGTGTGCTGGCATCGGGTTCTTTTCAAGAGTGGACCGTAAAATTGGGGTCTTTCGACATGTGGCACCACCCACGAGGCTACATTTCGAACTTCCTCATGAGACCGGCCTCATCCTGAGGTGCGCCCGGAAGGTCGGGAACCCCTTGCAGACAGAGAAGGGGAGTCGTCCCTCCTGTCGCAATCAGGAGAGGAGAAGGGGTCAGATGAAGTGGTGCCGGGAACCTCGGTGTTCCCCTTGAGTGAGTCTGGTATGTCGCGGAACTTTTGGGGTCGCATCAAGGGTGCCAAGTACCGTTTCGCACTTCAGGATGGAATGTGGGACTTCTCTTGAGATGCTGTAGCGGACAAAGGGCCTCATCTTGCGATGACGAGGGAAGCACGTGGTTTTTCTCGAGTTTCGGTGGGATTCTCGAGTTACGATGGGGAATTCAGGCTTCCTCTTGTGTTGGCCCAGGAAGTCTAATCTTCCATTCGAGTTGCCAGGGAGAGCTGTGGATTGGGCTCCATTCACTGAAGGGCAAATTAGACCTCATCTAGGCTTGTATCCAGGACTTAATGTTCCTCTCCATAGGCGACAGGGATTTGGGGTTGCATTCCATACTCACCCGGGGAGTCAGGCCTCATCTCGAGGGGAAGCAAAGGACTCCACTCTCTTCTCGAGCCGCGACAGGTATCTCTTGGAGCCCACTGAGTGGTCTTTGCTCTGTAGGAGAGCTCTAGTGTACATAAGCCTGTACATAAGTGAACACAGACATTCTGTGTGCATGTTGCTGCGTACCCAAAATAGGGCCACAAGGAGCCTCATGCTCTCCATGCGGCGCGGAAGCTGTGCAGCCACGCAGCAGCTGAAGAATCCAACCAATTGCTCTTTTCTTACCTCTGACAGAGCTCGCATTGCCGTAGCCCTTGGCAGTTTGGAAACACTGGACCCTAACCCCTCTCAAAGTAGGCCTGGGTTCTAGTTCGAATAGAAAGTCAATAGCGGAGCTGAGGACAGGAACGCGGCAGTCATTTATCACACGCTCCTGCAGCCTGCTACTACAGGGACACTAACGCTAGAAGCTAGGAATGTCTTTGCAAGGTGCGCAAAGGACAAGGGAGAACCTCGACCCTGACTCTAGTATTTCAGCCCCCTGAGCAGATCTGAGGTTCTCCCGCTGTAGAAGCTAAGCCATTCCTTTCAAATACAGGCTTCCTAACACAGGACCAGTTGGCTGCTTGCTCTTCCACGAAGCAGGCTTCCTTAACTTGCAAACTGCGAATTCCGCTTAACAGCCTGGAGGAAAAATCGCTTCTTGGAAGATTTTTTTCAGAGGCTGTATCCCCGGAGCTGGGGCCAAGCTAGGGGACCCATACTGACAAGGGAAGGCAAAACCACATCCAATGTCTTTGCTCTGGAGGACAGCTTTGGTGAGCCTAAGTCTTTCAGGAATATTTCTGGCTCCAACAGAGTCAAATTCTGTGTGTGAAGCTGCACAGCCAAAATAGGGGAACAGAGAGCCTGATTCTCTCTGTGTAGCTTTGAAGCTGTCATTCAAACAACAGCTTGAGAATCCATACAATGCTCTCCCTTACTGCTAAGAGAATTCTCATTGCTGTAGTCCTTGACAGTTTGTAGAAATCCGCACCCTAACCCTTCTCCAAGTAGGCCTGGGTCCTAGCTCGGAACAACAGGCAACGGCGGAGCTGAGGCCAGTAAGGCACAAGTGAGGTCTCACACACTCTTGCAGCCTGATCGTCCAGGAGCAGTAAGGCCTCTTTTTCCCTGCAGGAGGCTCGCTTGCCTTGCCTCCTGTGAACTGCATTTCCCAGCCTGGGCGCAAAGCTGTTCCTGGAGATTTTTTCTCAGGGGCTGTTTCCCTGGAGCTGGGTCGGACCTCGGGGGCCCAACTCACAGGGGAAGACAAAACCACATGGACAGGTCTATGCTCTGTAGGAGAGCTCTAGTGAACCTCATCTCTCAGGAACATTCTTGGCTTCTACAGAGACACCTCTGTGCATGAAGCTACACACCCAACATAGTGGCAAAGGGAGTCTGATTCTCTCCGTGGGTGCTGATGCTTTGTGGCAAAGCACCTGCTAAGAATCCATCCGCATAGGCTTCCCTCACCTTGACAGAGGTCTCATTGCTGTAGTCCTTGGCAGTTTGGAAAGAAGCAGACCCTTACCCTTCACCAAGTAGGCCCTTGTCCTTGTTTGAATGGAAAGGCAGTAGCTGAGCTGAGGCCAGTAAGGCGCCAGTCAAGTCTGACATATTCCCGATGCCTGCTCCTTCATGGAAAATAACGTTAGAATCTGGGAATATCTATGCAAGGCTGGCAAAGGGCAGTCAGGAAACTCGACCCTGCCTCTGGAATTTCTATCTTCTCAGCACATCTGGCGGTCTCGGTCAGGAGAAACTAACCCATTCCTTGCAAATATAGGCTTCCAAACACAGGCCGGTTGGCTGTCTCTTCTTGCCGAAGGAAGCTTGCTTATCCCACCTCCTGCGAACTCCGCTTCCCAGCCTGGGGGATAAGAGGTTCTTGGAGATCTTTTCTCAGAGGCTGTTTCCACGGAGCAGGGGCCGATCCCGGAGACCCACAAGCACAGGGGAAGGGAAAACCGCATGGATAAGTCTTTGCTCTCTAGGAGTGCTCTAGTGAACCTCACTCTATGGGGAATGTTCTTGGCTCCAACGGGGACATCTCTGTGTGGGAAGCTGCTTACCCAACATAGAGACACAGAGACCTGATTCTCTCTGTGCAGCTTTGACGCTGTCGTTCAAACAACAAATTGAGAATCCACACAATGCTCTCCCTTACCACTGAGAGAGTTATCATTGCTGTAGCCCTTCGCAGTTTCTGGAAATCGGCACACAAACACTTCTCCAAGTAGGCCTGGGTTCAAGTTCAGATGAACATGCAATAGCGGAGCTGAGGCCAGTAAGGCACCAGTCAGGTGTCACACACTCTGGCAGCCTGCTCCTCCAGGGAAAGTAAGGCCTCTATTTCCCTTCAGGAGGCTCGCTTGCCTTACTTCCTGTGAACAGCGTTTCCCAGCCTGGGCGGAAAGCAGTTCCTGGAGATCTTTTCTCAGGGGCTGCTTCCCCGGAGTTGGGGCGGACCTCGGGGACACAACTCACAGGGGAAGGCAAAACCAAATGGACAGGTCTATGCTCTGTAGGAGATCTCTAGTGAACTGCCGGGGTCCAGCCCCAGCTGACCCAGGGTATTCGAAGCAGAGACGGCGTAGGCGAGGGTCAGGGAACAACTGCTTAATTAAACGTTAATTAAGGATATAAAGAGTAATAAAATGAGGATAGCTCAGTAGGAAAATTCAGTGGAGAAAAGAGGCTGAGTAGCTTGGTTTACGTGGGGGACCAATAAAACTTCAAGACAAGAAGCTTGCACCACTTACGTAGGCCGCAGGCGTCCTTCCGTTCTCCCGAAGGAGAGGAGACACTGAGGCCTCCCCGGTCGGATCTTAGAAGCCCAGGAAAAATTAGTAAGCTTGGTGGGTTCCGCGCTCCAGATGGAGACTCAACCAGAGTGAGAGAGAGAGAGAGACATGGGGAGACCAGTATTTCGAGAAACTGATCCCAATTCTTTATTTTCCATGGTCTACTTTTATACACTGAGATGTTATGCAAAAGTCACGTGGGGTCAGCAGTCCTGACTTTTATCAAAGTCAGGTGCTTCATACAAAAGTATACAGAGGTCTTAGGGGTGTTACATCATCTTCTGCCCAGGGGGCCTGCTGACAATTTACGACCCTCTCCTTGTGACAGCGGTCAGTCAACCAGGACACTTATTTCTCCAGGGGTGATTATTCTTAAAACAGACGCCACCCAAATAAAGTTACATTCCTATAGGGTGAGGGTGTAGTGGGTTTTAGTTAAGGAAAGAATTTACTTAGCCTAAGGTCTAACGTGATTTATATCAAAGGTTAATACTTATTTCTTCTATATATTCATTAATGTGTATAAGGGCAGGGGATGTGGAGACTTAGCAGTAAACATCAGCTCAACAAATGAAAAACCCTTCACCAATATGATTTCTAATCAGCCCATTATACTTATACTAATAATTTTCTAACTTTTCTAAGGAACCTGTTTTTAGAAGGTTTAAAGCATCTCGTGCCTCTCATGGTTGAGAGGCTGTGAGCAATCACATGTGGCCGGACAAGCCTGTCAGGCAGGCTAGAGAACCTTCAGAGGAGTTTGTAGGTTAAAACACTCTTGTCACACCCAGGGGTTTTTATCAACTGGAGCTCTAGGTTAACTCCTTCTCCGAAAGAGGTGGTGGGGGACAGCCCCCCGTAAAGTCAGAGGTGTAGGTGAGAGCACAAAGTAGTAAGGTAGGCAGGCTCTGGTTATGGGGGTAGATGCTCGAGGATTTCCAGGGGGACTCCTGAGGCTCGATCCCACCTTTGTGTATGTCGAGCCTCCTTCCTCATGACCTTTGCCATGGGCGGAGTGCCTCACTCTGGCCCCCAACAGTGAACCTCCTCTCTCAGGAACATTCTTGGCTCCTATCGAGACACCTCTGTGTGTGTAGCTACACACGCAACGTAGGGGCAAAGGGAGCCAGATTCTTTCCGTGGGGTGCTGATGCTTTGTGGCAAAGCACCTGCTTGAGAATCCATCAGCTTACGCTTCCCTCGCCTTGACAGAGGTCTCATTGCTGTAGCCCTTGGCAGTTTGGAAAGAAGAGGACCCTTACCTTTCATAAAGTGGGCCCTTGTCCTAGTTTGAAAGGAAAGGCAAGAGCTGAGCTGAGGCCAATAAGGCGCCAGTCAAGTCTGACATATTCAGCGGTTCCTGGAGATCTTTTCTCAGGGGCTCTATCCCCAGAGCTGGGGTGGACCTCGGGGACCCATCTCACAGGGGAAGGAAAAACCACATGGACAGGGCTATGCTCTGTAGGAGACCTTAGTGAATCTCAAGTCTTAGGAACATTCTTGGCTCGTACAGAGACACCTCTGTGTGTAAAGCTACACACCGAACATAGGGGCACAGGGAGCCTGATTCTCTCCGTGGGGTGCTGATGCTTTGTGGCAAAGCACCTGTTTGAGAATCCATCCGCTTATGCTTCCCTCGCCTTGACAGAGGTCTCATTGCTGTGTCTCTTGGCAGTTGGGAAAGAAGTAGACCCTTACCCTTCACCAAGTAGGCCCTGATCCTAGTTTGAAAGGAAAGGCAATAGCTGAGCTGAGGCCAGTAAGGCACCCGTCAACTCTGACATATTCCCGATGCCTGCTGCTTCATGGAAAATATTGCTAGAATCTAGGAATGTCTTTGCAAGGCTGGCAAAGGGCAGTCAGGAACCTCGACCCTGCCTCTGGAATTTCTATCTTCTGAGCAGATCTGGAGGTCTCCTTCTGGAGAAGCTAACCCATTCCTTGCAAATAGAGGCTTCCAAACACAGGCCGGTTGGCTGCCTCTTCTTGCCTGAAGGAGGCTTGCTTTTCCTGCCTCCTATGATCCCTGGTTCCCAGCATGGGGGAAAAACAGATCTTGGAGATCTTTGCTCAGGGGTTGTTTCCACGGAGCTGGAGTTGTGCCCAGAGACCCACACATACAGGGGAAGGCAAAACCACATGAACAAGTCTTTGCTCTCTAAGAGAGCTCCAGTGAACCTCAGTCTTTGACGAACGTCCTTGGCTCCTATGCGGACACCTCTGTGTGTGAAACTGCGTACCCAACATGGCGGCAGAGAGCCTGATTCTCTCTGTGCAGGTTTAATGCTGTCGTTCAGAAAACAGCTTGAGAATCCATACAATTCTCGCCCTTACCTCTGAGAGAGTTCTCATTGCAGTAGCCCTTGGCAGTTTGTAGAAATCTGCACCTAAACCCTTCTCCAAGTAGGCCTGAGTCCCGGTTCGGAGGAACAAGCAATGGCGGAGCTAAGACCATTATGGCACCAGTCAGTTTTCACACACTCTGGCAGCCTGCTCCTCCAGGGACAGTAAGGCTTCTTTTTCTCTGCAGGAGGCTCACTTGCCTTACTTCCTGTGAACAGCTTTTCCCAGCCTGGGCGAAAAGCGGTTCCTGGAGATCTTTTCTCAGAGGCTGTTTTCTCGGAGCTGGGGCGGACCTCGGGGACCCAACTCACAGGGGAAGGCGAAACCACATGTACAGGTGAGCACTCTGTAGGAGAGCTCTTGTGAGCCTCATCTCTCAGGAACATTCTTGGCTCCTGTAGAGACACCACTGTGTGTGAATCTACACACCCCACATAGGGGCAAAGGGAGCCTGATTCTCTCCGTGCGGTGCTGATGCTTGGTGGCAAAGAACCTTCCTGATAATCCATCCACTTATGCTTCCCTCGCATTTACGGAGGTCTCATTGCTGTAGCCCTCGGCAGTTTGGAAAGAAGAAGACCCTTACCCTTCATAAAGTAGGGCCTTGTCCTACTTTGAATGGAAAGGCAATAGCTGAGCTGAGGCCAATAAGGCGCCAGTCAAGTCTGACATATTCCCAAAGCCTGCTTCTTCAGAAAGATAACTGTAGAATCTAGGAATGTCTTTGCAAGGCTGGCAAAGGGCAGTCAGCACCCTGCACACTGCCTCTGGAATTACCGACTTCTGAACAGATCTGGAGGTCTCCCTTAGGGGAAGCTAACCCATTCTTCCAAATAGAGGCTTCCAAACGCAGGCCGCTTGGCTGCCTCTTGCTCTCTGAAGGAGGCCTGCTTTTCCCGCCTCCTATGAACCCCACATCCCAGCCTCTGGGAAAAGCGGATCTTGAAGATCTTTTCTCAGGGGTTGTTTCCACGGAGCTGGGGCCGAGCCTGGAGCCCCAAACGCACAGGGGAAGAAAAACCACATGGACAAGTCTTTGCTCTCTAGGAGAGCTCTAGTGAACCTCACTCTGTCAGGAACGTTCTTGTTTCCTATGGAGACACCCCTGTCTGTGAAGCTGTGTACCGAACATGGAGACACAGAGTCTGATTCTCTCTGTGCAGCTTTGAAGCTGTCGTTCAAACAACAGCTTGAAAATCCATACAATGCTCTTCCTTACCCGTGACACAGTTCTCATTGCTATACCCCTTGGCAGTATTTAGAAATCCATACCCAAACCCTTCTCCTAGTAGGCCTGGGTCCTAGTTCGGAGGAACATGCAATGGCGGAGCTGAGGCCAGTAAGGCACCAGTCAGGTCTCACACACTCTTGCAGCCTGATCGTCCAGGGACACTAAGGCCTGTTGTGCCTTGCAGGAGGCTCGCTTGTGTTACCTCCTGTGAACTGCATTTGCCAGCCTGGGGGAATAGCGGTCCCTGGAGATCTTTTCTCAGGGGCTCCTTCCCCTGAGCTGGGGCGGACCTCAGGGACCCAACTCACAGGGCAAGGCAAAACCATATGGACAGGTCTATGCTCTGTAGCAGACTTCTAGTGAACCTTATCTCTCAGGAACATTCTTGGCTCCTATAGAGACACTTCTGTGTGTGAAGCTGCGTACCTAACATAGGGGCACAGAGAGCCTGATTCTCTCAGTTCATTTTGACCCTGTCGTTCAGAAAACAGCTTGAGAATCCATAAAATGCTCTCCCTTACCGCTGAGAGAATTCTCACTGCTGTAGCCCTTGGCACTTTGTAGAAATCCGCACCCAAACGCTTCTCCAAATAGGCCTGGGTCCTAGTTCGGAGGAACAGGCAATGGTGGAACTGAGGCCAGCAAGGCAACAGTCAGGTTTCACACACTCTGGCAGCCTGCTCCTCCAGGGACAGTAAGGCCTCTTTTTCTCTGCAGGAGATTCGCTTGCCTTACTTCCTGTGAACAGCGTTTCCCAGCCTCAGCGAAGCGGTTCCTGGAGATCTTTTCTCAGGGACAGTTTCCCCGGAGGTGTGGCGGACCTCGGGGACCCAACTCACAGGGGAAGGAAAAACCACATGGACAGGTCTATGCTCTGTAGGAGAGGTTTAGTGAACCTAATCTCTCAGGAACATTCTTGGCTCCTATAGAGACAACTCTGTGTGTGAAGCTACACTCCCAACATTGGTGCACAGGGAGCTTGATTCTCTCCGTGGGGTGCTGATGCTTTGTGGCAAAGCACCTGCTTGAGAATCCATCCTCTTAGGCTTCCCTCACCTTGACAGAGGTCTCATTGCTGTAGCCCTTGGCAGTTTGCAAAGAAGAAGACCCTTACCCTTCATAAAGTAGGGCCTTGTCCTAGTTTGAATGGAAAGGCAATAGCTGAGCTGAGGTCAATAAGGAGCCAGTCCCGTCTGACACATTCCCAAAGCCTGCTCCTTCATGGAAAATAACTCTAGAATCTAGGAATATCTTTGCAAGGCTAGCAAAGGGCAGTCAGGAACCAGTACCCTGCCTCTGGAATTACCGACTTCTGAGCAGATCTGGAGGTCTCCTTTAGGAGAAGCTAACCCATTCCTTCCAAATAGAGGCTTCAAAACACAGGCAGGTGGGCTGCCTTTTCGTTCCCGATGGAGGCGTGCTTTTCTCTCCTCCTACGAACCCCGGTTCCCAGACACTGGGAAAAGTGGATCTTGAAGATATTTTCTCAGGGGTTGTTTCCACGGAGCTGGGGCCGAGCCTGGAGACCCAAAGGCACAGGGGAAGGCAAGACCACATGGACAAGCCTTTGCTCTTTAGTATAGCTCTAATGAACCTCACTCTGTCAGGATCTTTCTTGATTCCTACGGAGACACACCTGTGTGTGAAGCTGCGGCTACAGAGAGCCTGATTCCCTCCGTTTACCGCTGAGTCTGCATTGCCAAGCAACAGCTTGGGAACGCAGCCTGGGGCGCTTCCCTTCCCTCGGACAGAGCTCTCCTTGCGGTAGGCCTTGGTAGTTTGCATACAATGGGGCCCTAAGCCCTCTGCAAGTTGGCCTGGCTCCTAGGTCCAAAGGGCAGGCCAGAGCGGAGCTGAGGCTGTCAGGCTCCAGACACATCTCCCATACTCCTACATCCTGCTCCTACCCGGGCGTGAACGCTAGAAGCTGGGAAGGTACCTGGACCGTGCAGGGGCGGGGCGAACGCGGGCGGCGTGGTGCGGGAGTCGGCTTCTGGCGGGGTTGGGGGCGGGCTTCCCAGTTGTGCTCTCCGAGGTGGACACTGAGGCTGAAAACGCGCCGGGAGCGCACCAGGGACTGGGTAAACCCGGGCTGCGGGGGTCGAGATTCAGATGGCTTTGGGTGGGGGTCGGTCCCAGTTGTGTTCCCGGGGGTCGCCACTGCGGCTGGGAACGCGCAGGGAGCGCGGCAGGGGCGGGGCTAACCCTGGCGGCGCGGGGCGGGGGTCGGCTCACGGGGGGGATGGGGAGGGGTTCCCAGTTGCGCTCTCGGGGGTTGCAACTGCGGCTGGGAACGCCCATTTCGTCCGCTCCTGGGTCCCCAAGGATCGCCATCCCGTGGGTGCAGCGGAGGGCTGCGGACCACAGGTAAGGGAACTGGGACTGCGTGGAGCAGGGAACCAAGTATTCCACCGTCTGTTGGCACATTCTCGGAGCTCCCCAACCTGTCGGTCGCAGAAAGGCCTTGCCTTTGGGGTCAAGGCCTTAACCGCTCCACCCCTCTGCTGAAAAATCTCAGAGTCTGCGCGGTTTTTCCAAGCAGCCTAGTGTCCTCTGGAAGTCCAAGGGACAGAACACTGAACTCTGGCCGGCTGGCCCAGCCCTGCTTCTGGCACTTTGTAAGCCAGCGGGCCCTTGAGCACCTGCTGGGATGGGAAAGGGAAGGGTCCATGGATTGCACCCTAGAAACTTAGTAGGGTGCATGGATTTCAAACCCTGGTGGCCGCCCAGGCAGCAAAGAAGGGGGGAGGGCACCTTGCTGCCCTTTCATGGCAGAATCTGTGGTTGTCCAGCTGCATGGGCCTTTTCATGAGGACCCTGTGCAATAAAAGTTTGGTGTTTTGGAACTGAATAATTAGAACGTGTAAAAGCTTTAAATTATGTGGTGGTGTAATTAAAAAACAAAACAAAACAAAACCAAGCTCCAAGTGTTTTGCAAATGGAGGTTTAAATATTGAAGGACTGTATTCCTTGCACTGTGGCATTCTATCAAGAAGTGTGCAGGATTTTTTTTTTTTAAGAAAAGTGTTCGAAGTGAGGGAAACAGGAAACCCAGAGGTGCCCCTGTATTTTGGGGAAGGCCTTAGGAGGTCACTTGGAAATGCTGCTGGCTGTGCGGGAGGGGGGCAGATGGGCTGTGCAGGCTTGTCCTTTGCATGGATGTTCTTGTGTGTGGAAACCCAGCTCAGAGCCATCTCCTGATGTGTAAGAATTTCGCAGACAAACCTTGAGCTAAGCAATGCATTTTTTCCTAAGAAAATGTTTGTCTTAAGCGATGTAAATATCCTATGTATTTCCGCTAGACTCTGGCTTCAGGTCGGTTCCCCCAAAAGGCTCAGAAGCGATTTGAACAAAACAGCATGTTTTCCTCCTAGCTTGTTCTCCTTATCTATGTTAAGGAAATGATATATTTGCCTGCAATACTGCCTTTCTTCAAGATTCATGTCAATCAAGTTTTGGCCCGGGATGACTCACCTGCTGCCAATATTATCTCAATGCATGTCGTGGGGGAGGGGCCTGGTGCCATTCCCTGAAACAGTTCCTTTCTTTCCTTAGCTGACTGCTAGTGCCTGTAGAATATCTGGCTAAAGACCAGCAGGGGGTACTCTTACTACCCACCCCCCACCCCGCCTCGAGTCTAAGTCAGCAGCTTTCTCTATCTCTTTAATACTTTAATAACACTTGATGACACAAAAGCTCTGAGCGATCAAATCATATCAAATCTTCATTTCAGATTGAAGATGCATTCCATGGTATTGCCATCTTAAGTCTTTCCATCGTTATGGAATATCTGTCCATGTATTCAGGATAGTTTTCAGCCAGGGTGTATAATTTCCAGTGTGCCAGTCTTGTCATCCTCGTTACATCCATGGCAAAGTGTTTTATTCATGTTGATATTATTGAAAGGGAATTTTTTAAAATTCCTTTTCAGATTATTATCTGCTAATGTATACAGATAAAACTGTGTAATCATTCATTTTTATCAGTTTGGACAGCTTGATAGTTGTCTTTAATTTCTTTACTTTCTGACACTTTAAGATTATCCTGGGACACATATGTAATGCCTCACCCCTAAATTCAGACATGTGTTCAAAGAACTTCTGTCCTTTTATTTATTTATTTATTTATTCTTTAACATTGAAATCGTTTTGACTATGCTGGGTGTTTGTTGCTAGATGGAAGTAGCTAGGACCTCTGGACTGCAGTCTCTCATCTCTTGCTGACCTCTTGTTGATCTCTGCAGAATCCTGGTAGGTGGGAGCTTGTTAGTTCCTTGTTCCTTATCAGAACCTCCTGTGGTAAGTGTTTTTCTCTTCTCTGTTGCCTGGTAAGGGTGGGTGGTCATGGGCATCCCAAAGTTGGCTAGAAGTCAATTATTTAAGCAGGTTTGTGCACAGATATGGGAGAAGGCAATGGCACCCCACTCCTGGAAAATCCCAAGGACGGAGGAGCCTGGTAGGCTGCAGTCCATGGGGTGGCTAAGAGTCGGACACCACTGAGCGACTTCATTTTCACTTTTCACTTTCATGCATAGGAGGAAGAAATGGCAACCCACTCCAGTGTTCTTGCCTAGAGAACCCCAGGGACTGCAGGGCCTGGTGGGCTGCCATCTATGGCGTGGCACAGGGTCGGCCTCAACTGAACCACTTAGCAGCTGCAGCAGCAGCAGCAGCAGTGCATAGATATCAAAGGGGATGAGAACAGTCAGGTAGGATCACATATGTCATCGTGAAACAATACTTCTCCCCTTAGCCAAAGCTAACGAAAGATTTCTGTTCTAGGTCAACCTAGAAGAGATCACTTAAGAGGTAAAGAAACTTAAACTCCATTAGCAAAGGCAGTTCAACATCTCAAGAAAACTTGTGCTAGGCACAAAACTCTTTTCTGGGGGCCTACTTTCCCTACAACCTCCTTATCCCATTCTGTACCCATTCCTTTGCTTCTCCCGTCCTGAAAATGCCACCTGTAAGACAGAACTACTTCGTTTTCCTTCTTAAAGTGTGATTGCATACCATACATTCTTGTAATAACAAGTCATACATTTCCCTTCAGCAACCAAGAACTGACTCTTATATTGGCATTTGATAGATTGGTGAGCATACCTATCAGTGATAATGGCGCCCATCCCGCTTCCTGCAAGAACAGAACAAAACAAAACAAAACAAAAAAATTGCTTTCTTACATTTAATATGTTCGGATGGTGCCAGTCACTATTCATGCAGAGTCAAAAATCTCTTTTGTTTCTGTGTAAAAGGGAGGTCCTTTCAAGTCGTGAATGTTTAAGAAGTTTCATTTATTTGGAAGTGACCTAGCTATTCAATACACTGTCGTCACTTAGTTTAGCACCAGGATAGAAACTCAGGTAACCAAAACACCTGGATGAACGATTGTAAGTTCAGTTCAGTTCAGTTCAGTTGCTCAGTCGAGTCTGACTCTTTGGGACCCCGTGGCCTGCAGGACGCCAGACTTCCGTGTCCATCACCAACTCCAGGGGCTTGCTCAAACTCATGTCCATCGAGTCAGTGATGCCATCCAACCATCTTATCCTCTGTCATCCCCTTCTCCTCTGCCTTCAATCAAGACTATGAGAGGCAGATATTTTAGAGTATAATTATTGTTAAGAGTTTATCTAAAAGCTCATATCACATTTACATTTTTTACATTGGTTGTTGCTGTTTCCAGGTACTTTCTTGCTGACAAGCTTGTGACACATATAACAATAGAGCAATTTTTACCTCAAAAGAAACCTAGGCACTATGAACATGTTGTGCTTAATGTTGTTGACTCTTAGACATGTCTATAGTGGAGGAACAAAACCAAAAATACTAGATATTTAATATTGACTAGTTCCCAGTTCACGGGACTCTGACATTCATTTAGGTCAATGTTTTCTTGTATTTCCAGCAGTTTGATTTGGAAGGGCTGCCTTGTCTTGAGACCATTGAAATCAGAACTCAGAACTTGAGCAATATTATCAAAAAACACAAGGCTCACACTGACATATACCTTAATCCAAACAGTCAGACAAGACATCTTCCAGTTTTCCGCCTGAGATTTAAAATATTTCTTTGAGCCGTTTTCCTGGGAAGTGGGGGGGGGGAGTGGGGGTGGCAGCGAGGCAGGCTTGGGTAACAAGCTAATTGTTGGTCATTGCATATGCAAAGAACCAGCTTTCCGGGTTCCAAGGAAAAAAGTTTCCTTGGTACCCAATTTTGTTTGGATCTATAGACTCTCATGGCCCTCCTAGGTCAGGACATCTTTCCTTTCTGTAGTCCTCGTTTTATCCCTAAATCATAGACAGCTTGGATTGTCTCTGTGGGGTGGATGTATTGTCCTCGTGTTTGACCTGGCGGCAGTAGCGAGGTCCGAGAGCCTCTCCTGGAACCGGGCGTGGGGACGGGGCTCACCGGGAGCCCCTGGTGGAAGTGGGCAACGCGCCGGGAGCGCGCCAGGGGCGGGGCGATCCCGGGCAGCGCGGGTCGGGGTTCTGGTCGGGAGGGGATGGGGGGCGGTAACAGTTGTGCTCTCGGGGGTCCCCACTGCAGCTGGAAACGCGCTGGGAGTGCGGCAGGGGCGGGGTGAACCCTGGTGGCGCGGGGCGGGGATCGGCTCCTGGCGGGGGTGGGGGAGGGCTTCCCAGTTGTGCTCTCGGTGGTGGCCACTGAGGCTGGAAACGCGCCGGGAGCGCACCCGGGGCGGGGTAAACCTGGGCTGCGCGGGTCGAGATTTAGATGGCTGTGGGTGGGGGTTCGGTCCCAGTTGTGCTCTCGGGGGTCGCCACTGCGGCTAGGAACGCCCATTTCGTGCGCTCCTGTGTCCCCAAGGATCCACATCTAGTGGGTGCAGCGGAGGGCTGCGGGCCACAGGTCAGGAAACTGGGACTGCTTGGAGCAGGGAACCACGTATTCCACCCTCTGTTGGCACATTCTCGGAGCTCCCCAACCTGGCGGTTGCAGAAAGGCCTCGCCCTTGGTGTCAAGGCCTTTACCGCTCCACCCCTTTGCTGAAAAATCTCAGTCTGCACGGTTTTCCCAAGCAGCCTAGTGTCCCCTGGAAGTCCAAGGGACAGAACCCTGAACTCTGGCCGGCTGGCCCAGCCCTGCTTCTGGCACTTTGTAGGCCAGCAGGCCCTGGAGCACCTGCTAGGATGAGAAAGGGAAGGGTCCGCGAATTGCACCCTAGAAAGTTAGTAGGGTGCATGGATTTCAAACCCTGGTGGCCGCCCAGGCAGCAAAGAAGTGGGGAGGGCACCTTGCTGCCCTTTCATGGCAGAATCTGTGGCTGTCCTGATGCGTGGGCCTTTTCATGGGGACCTTGTGCAATAAAAGTTTGGTGTTTTGGTACTGAATAATTAGAAATTGTAAAAAGTTTAAATTATGTGGTGGTGTAATTAAAAAACAAAACAAAACAAAACCAAGCCCCAAGTGTTTGGCACAGGGAGGTTTAAGTATTGAAGGCCTGTTTTCCTTGCACTGTGGCATTCTATCAAGAAGTGTGCAGGATTTTTTTTTTTTTTTAAGAAAAGTTTTCGAAGTGAGGGAAACAGGAAACCCAGAGGTGCCCCTGTATTTTGGGGAAGGCCTTAGGAGGTCACTTGGAAATGCTGCTGGCTGTGGGGGAGGGGGGCAGATGGGCTGTGCAGGCTTGTCCTTTGCATTCATGTTCTTGTGTGTAGAAACCCAGCTCGGAGCCATCTCCTGATGTGTAAGAATTTCGCAGACAAACCTTGAGCTAAGCAATGCATTTGTTCCTGAGGAAATGTTTGTCTTAAGCGATGTAAATATCCTATGTATATCCGCTGGACTCTGGCTTCAGGTCGGTTCCCCCAATAGGCTCAGAAGTGACTTGAACAAAACAGTATGTTTTCCTCGTACCTTGTTCTCCTAATCTATGTTAAGGAAATGATGTATTTGCCTGGAATACTGCCTTTCTTCAAGATTCATGTCAATCAGTTTTTGGCCCAGGATGACTCACCTGCTGCCAATGTGACCTCAAGGCATGTCGTGGGGGAGGGGCCTGGTGCCATTCCCTGAGACAGTGCCTTTCTTTCCTTAGCTGACTGCTAGTGCCTGTAGAATATCTGGCTAGAGACCAGCAGGGCGTACACCCCGCCTCAAGTCTAAGTCAGCAGCTTTCTCTATCTCATTTATACTTTAATAACAATTGATGACACAAAAGCTCTGAGCGATCAAATCATATCAAATCTTCATTTCAGATTGAAGATGAATTCCATGGTATTGCCATCTTAAGTCTTTCCATTGTTATGGAATATCTGTCCATGTATTCAGGATAGTTTTCAGCCAGGGTGTATAATTTCCAGTGTGCCAGTCTTGTCATCCTCGTTACATCCATGGCAGTGTTGTATTCATGTTGACATTATTGAAAGGGAATTTTTTTTAATTCCTTTTCAGATTATTATCTGCTAATATATACAGAAAAAACTGTGTAATCTTTCGTTTTTATCAGTTTGGACAGCTTGATAGTTGTCTTTAATTTCTTTCCTTTCTCATACTTTAAGATTTTCTGGGCACCGTACATGTACTGCCTCAGCCCTAATCTCAGTCATGTGTTCAAAGAAATTCTGTCCTTTATTTGTTTACTTATTTTTTGCAACATTGAATTCGTTTTGACTATGCTGGGTCTCTGCTGCAAGATGGAAGTTGCTAGGACCTCTGGACTGCAGTCTTCCATCTCTTATTGACCTCTTGTTGACCTCTGCAGAATCCTGGTTGGCGGGAGCTTGTTATTTCCTTGTTCCTTACCAGGACCTCCTGTGGTAAGTGTTTTTCTCTTCTCTGTTGCCTGGTAAGGGTGGATGGTCATTGGCATCCCAAAGCTAGCTAGAAGTCAATTATTTAGGCAGGCTTGTGCATAGATATGGGAGAAGGCAATGGCACCCCACTCCAGTATTCTTGCGTGGAAAATCCCATGGATGGAGGAGCCTGGTAGGCTGCAGTCCATGGGGTGGTTAAGAGTCGGACACCACTGAGCGACTTCACGTTCACTTTTCACTTTCATGCATGGGAGGAGGAAATGGCAACCCACTCCAGTGTTCTTGCCTAGAGAACCCCAGGGACTGCGGGGCCTGGTGGGCTGCCGTCTATGGGGTCGCACAGAGTCGGACACGACTGAAACGACTTAGCAGCAGCGGCGGCGGCAGCAGCAGCAGAAGCAGTGCATCGATATCAAAAGGGCTGCAAACAGTCAGGAAGGATCACATATGTCACCGTGAAACACTACTTCTCCACTTAGCCAAAGCTAACAAAAGATTTCTGTTCTAGGTCAACCTAGAAGAGATCACTTAAGAGGTAAAGAAACTTAAACTCCATTAGCAAAGGCAGTTCAACATCTGAAGAAAACTTGTGCTAGGCACAGAACTCTTTTCTGGGGGTCCACTTTCCCTACAACCTCCTTATCCCATTCTGTACCCATTCCTTTGCTTCTCCCATCCTGAAACTGCCACCTGTAAGACAGAACTACTTCGTTTTCCTTCCTCAAGTGCCATTGCATTCCACATACTTTCTTGTAATAACAAGTCATACATTTCCCTTCAGCAACCAAGAACTGACTTTTATATTGGCATTGGCTATAGCCCGCCCCCCTCCCCCCACCCCCAAGAACAGAACACAACAAAACAAAACAATTTCTTTCTTACATTTAACATGTCAGGATGGTGCCAGACACTATTCATGGAGAGTCAAAAATCTCTTTTGTTTCTGTGTAAAAGGGAGGTCCTTTCAAGTCGTGAATGTTTCAGAACTTTCATTTATTTGGAAATGACCTAGCTATTCAATACACTGTCCTCACAAGGATAGAAACGCGGGTAACCAAAACACCTGGAGAAAAGTTTGTTAGTTCAGTTCAGTTCAGTTGCTCAGTCGCGTCTGAGTCTTTGGGACCCCGTGGCCTGAAGGACGCTAGGGTTCCGTGTCCGTCACCAGCTCCAGGGGCTTGCTCAAACTCATGTCCATCGAGTCAGTGATGCCATCCAACCATCTTATCCTCTGTCGTCCCCTTCTCCTCTGCCTTCAATCAAGACTATGAGAGGCAGATATTTTAGAGTATAATTATTCTTAAGGGTTTGTCTAAAAGCTCATATCACATTTACATTTTTTACTTTTGTTGTTGTCGTTTCCAGGTAGTTTCTTGCTGACAAGCTTGTGACAGATATAACAATAGAGCAATTTTTACCTCAAAAGAAACCTAGGCACTATGAACATGTTGTGCTTAATGTTGTTGACTCTTAGACATGTCTATAATGGAGGAGCAAAACCAAAAATACTAGATATTTAATATTGACTAGATCCCAGTTCACGGGATTCTGACATTCATTTAGGTCAATGTTTTCTTGTATTTCCAGCAGTTTGATTTGGAAGGGCTGCCTTGTTTTGAGACCATTGAAATCAGAAAACAGAACTTGAGCAATATTATCAAAAAACACAAGGCTCACACTGACACATACCTTAATCCAAACAGACAGACAAGACATCTTCCAGGTTTCCGCCTGAGATTTAAAATATTTCTTTGAGCCAGTCTTCTGGGGAGTGGGGGGATGGGGGTGGCAGTAAAGCAGGCTTGGGTAACAAGCTAATTCTTGGTCATTGCATATGCAAAGAACCAGCTTTCCGGGTTCCAAGGAAAAAAGTTTCCTTGGTAACCAACTTTGTCTGGTTCTATAGAATATCATGGCCCTCCTAGGTCAGGTCATCTTGCCTTTCTGTAGTCCTCGTTTTATCCCTAAATCATAGACAGCTTGGATTGTCTCTGTGGGGTGTATGTATTGTCCTCATGTTTGACCTGGCGGCAGCAGCGAGGTCCGAGAGCCTCTCCTGGAACCGGGCGTGGGGACGGGGCTCACCGGGAGCCACTGGTGAAGGTGGGCAGCGCCCCTGGAGCGCGGCAGGGGCGGGGCGAACCCGGGCGGCGCAGGGCAGGTGTCGGCTCCTGGCGGGGGTAGGGGAGGGCTTCCCAGTTGTGCTCTCGGAGATGGCCACTGCGGCTGGAAACGCGCCGGGAGCACACCCAGGGCGGGGTAAACCTGGGCTGCACAGGTCGAGATTCCGCTTGCTGTGGGTGGGGGGTCGGTCCCTGTTGTGCTCCCGGGGGTCGCCAATGTGGCTGGGAACCCGCCGGGAGCCCGGCAGGGCCGGGGCGAAACCTGGCGGCGCGGGGCGGGGCGGGGGTCCCTTCGCAGCGGGGGTCGGCTCCTGGTGGGGGTGGGGGAGGGCTTTCCAGATGTGCTGTTGGGGGTTGCCATTGCGGCTGGGAATGCCCATTTCGTGAACTCCTGGATCCCCAAGGATCGGCATCCATTGGCCACAGTGAAGGGGTGCGGAACACAGGTAAGGTAACGGGGACTGCCTGGAGCAGGGAACCATGTATTCCGCCCTGTGTTGGCACAGTCTCAGAGCTCCCCAACCTGGCGGTCGCAGAAAGGCCTCGTCTTTGGGGTCAAGGCCTTTGCCGCTCCACCCCTCTGCTGAAAAACCTCAGAGTCTGGGCGGTTTTCCCAAGCAGCCTAGTGTCCGCTGGAAGTCCAAGGGACAGAACCCTGAATTCTGGCCGGCTGGCCCAGCCCTGCTTCTGGCACTTTGTAGGCCAGCGGGCCCTGGAGCACCTGCTAGGATGGGAAAGGGAAGGGTACGCGAATTGCACCCTGGTGGCCGCCGAGGCAGCAAAGAAGGGGGGAGGGCACCTTACTGCCCTTTAATGGCAGACAGAATCTGTGGCTGTCCTGCTGCGTGGGCCTTTTCATGGGGACCTTGTGCAATAAAAGTTTACCGGTGACCTTAGGGAACTTCCCAGTGTGCTTCTGACAGATGAGGGATGCTGTGGAGTTGGCGGGGCCTCTCAGGACTACGCTGTGTTTGGCGCAATGGAAGAGGGCCTCATCTCCAGGGAAGGCAGGAACCTCAGGCTTCCTCTCCGTTTCGGACTCCGCCCGCAGGGTCCCTGCAGAGTTGGGACAGGAGAGTCAGGAATCATCTTGTCTGAGGAAGGGAACTCGTTGACTCTCGAGGTGCTCAGGGGGTCTCAGGCCCCTTGTTCAGCTGTGTGTGGAACCTGCGGGTGTTTCCGGACGATGCATGACTGTGACAGTGCCCCTTCGTGTTGTGCCTTCACCCACTGGGTTGCCTTCGAAGAGGTGTACGGGCCTCGGGTTCTTTTCAAGAGCGGACAGGGAAATCGGGGTCTTTCGGCATGTGGGACCACCCACGGGGCTAGTCTCAAATTTCCTAGTGAGGCCGGCTACATCCTGAGGTATGCCGGGAAGGCCGGGAACCCTTCCAGAAAACGCAGGGGGATCGACTCTCCTGTCGCCATCAGGAGGGGAGAAGGGGCTCAGATGAAGTGGGGCCGGAACCCTCGGTGTTACCCTCGAGGGAACCCGGCGTGTCGAGGAACTTTTGGGGGTCGCATGAAGGCTGTCAGGGACCGTTTCGCCCTTCAGGGCGGAACAGGGGACTTCCCTTGAGACGCCGTGGCGGGCAAGGGCCTCATCTTGCGAAGACGTGGGAACCACGTGGTTTTTCTCGAGTTGCGGCGGATTCTCGAGTTACGACGGGGATCTCAGGCTTCCTCTTGGGTTGGCCCTGGGAAGCCCAATCTTCCCCTCGAGTTGCGAGGGAAAGCTGGGGGTTGTGCTCGAGTCACTGCAGGGCCCAAGACACCTCCTCTAGGCGTGTGTCCGGGACCTAATATTCCTCTCCAGGGAAGGCAGGGATCTCGGGTTTGCATTCCAGGTTACCCCGGGGAGTCAGGGCTCGTCTCGAGGGGAAGCCAAGGACTCCGCTCTCCCCTTGAGTCGCGACCCGGATCTCTTGGAGCCCCCTGAGTGGCCTCAAGGGAGTCCAGCCTCCTCTTCAGTTTGGAGAGAGGACCCGGGATTGCTCTCCAGGCCATGCAGGAAAAGAAGGCCCTCAGTTCGCGAGGACGGGGGCGTCTCAGGGGTTTCCTCGAGCTGCGGCGCCCGTGGGGGTTTTCTCCCGAGGCACGACGAGGATCTCAGGGAGCGTCTCGTGTGGCGCCAGGGAAGTCAGGTCTCCATGCGCGTGGCGAGGGGGAGCGCGTCATGGCTCTCGAGTCACGGGAGGGGACTAGGGCCTCGAGATGCGTTGAAGAAGGACTCTCGAGGTCTTTCTCGGGTGGCGGCAGGAAACCCTCGTTTCCCTCGACTTCTGCCGGGGACCTTAGGGAACTTCCCAGGGTGCCTCTGAGAGGTGAGGGATCCTGTGGAGTTGGCGGGGCCTCTCGGGACTCCGCTAGGTCTGGTGCAACGGAAGAAGGCCTCACCTCGAGGGGAGGCAGGCACCTCAGGCTTCCTCTCCGTTTTGGACTCCGACCGCAGGGTCCCTGCAGAGTTGGGACAGGAGAGTCAGGCCTCGTCTTGTCTGAGGAAGGAAACCCCGCTTGCCTCTCGAGTTGTTCAGGGGGACTCAGGCCCCTCGCCGAGCTGTGTGTGGAACACTCGGGTCTTTCCGGATGATGCACGGGGGTGTCAGTGCCCCTTCGTGTTGTGCCTTCACCCACAAGGTTGCCTTCGAAGAGGTGTCCGGGCCTCGGGTCCTTCTCAAAAGCGGACCGGGGAATCGGGGGCGTTCGGCATGTGGCACCACCCACGTGGCTCGTCTCGAATTTCCTCGTGAGACCGGCCTCATCCTGAGGTGCGCCGGGAGGGCCGGGAACCCCTTCCGGACCACGCAGGGGAATCGACTCTCCTGTCGCGATCAGGAGGGGAGAAGGGGCTCAGATGAAGCGGTGCCGGGACTCTCGGTGTTCCCATCGAGGGAACCCGGGGTGTCAGGGAACCTTTGGGGTTCTCACGAAGGGTGTCAGGTACCGTTTCTCACTTCAGGGCGGAACATGGAACTTCCCTTGAGACGCCGTAGTGGGCAAGGGCCTCATCTTGCGAAGACGTTGGAACCACGTGTTTTTTCTCGAGTTGCGGCGGGATTGTCGAGTGACGACGGGGAATTCAGGCTTCCTCTTCAACTGGCCCAGGGAAGTCCAGTTTTCTTTCGAATTGTGAGTTAGAACTGGGGATTGCTCTCGAGTCACTGCAGGGCCAAATAGAGCTCATCTAGTCTTGTGTCCAGGACCTAATGTTCCTCTGCTGGGGCGACAGCTATCTCGGCATTGCATTCTCGACTCACCCGGGGAATCAGGCCTCGTCTCGAGGGGAAGCCAAGGACACCGCTCTCCTGTCAAGTTGCGACGGGTATATCTTGGAGCTCACTGTGTGGCCTAAAATGAGTCAAGCCTCCTGTGGAGTTTGGAGAGAGGACTCAGGATTGCTCTCCAGGCCATACAGCAAAAGAAGGCCCTCATCTCGTGAGGACTGGGGTGTCTCGTGGGTATTCTCGAGCTGCGGCTCCAGTGTGGTGTTGCTCACGAGGTATAATGGGGAGCTCAGGGAGCCTCTCCTGTGGCGCCAGGGAAGTCAGGTTTCTATGCGCGTGGCTAGGGGGAGCGCGTCATTGCTCTCGAGTCATGGTAGGGGAATCGCACCTCAAGACGCGTTGAAGAAGGACTCTCGAGGTCTTTTACGGGTTGGGGCAGGAAACCCTTGGTTCCCTCGACTTGTGCCGGTGATCTCAGGAAGGTCTAAGGGTGCCTCTGAGAAGTCAGGGATACTGTGCAGTTGGGACTGGTCTCTCGGGACTCCACTGGGTTCGGTGCAATGGAAGAGGGCCTCATCTCGAGTGGAGGCAGGAAACTCATGTTTCCTCTCCTGACTTCCCCTGGGCCAGATCTGACTCGGATCGCAGTTTCGCTGCAGAGTTCGAACAGGAGAGTCAGGCCTCGTCTTGTGTGGAGGAATGGAACTCTGCTTGCCTCTCCAGTTGTTCACGGGGTGACAGGTCACTTCTCGAGCTGTGTGTGGTACCTGCGGGTTTCTCCGGACGATACCCAGGGGTGTCAGTGCCCCTAAGTGTTGTGCCTTCATCAAAAGGGTTATCTTCAAAGAGGTGTCCGGGCATCAGGATCTTATCAAGAGCGGACCGGGAAATCGGGGTCTTTTGGCATGTGTCACCATCCACGTGGCTATGTCTCGAATATCCTCGTGAGACCGGCCTCATCCTGAGATGCACCGGGAAAGGCGGGAACCCCTTCAAGACAAAACAGGGGAATCGACCCTCCTGTCGCGATCAGGAGGGGAGAAGGGGCCCAGATGTAGTGGTGCCGGGAACCTCGGTGTTCTCCTCGAGTCAGACTGGTGTGTCGAGGAACTTTTGAGGTTGCATCAAGGGTGCCAATACCGATTTGCACTTCAAGACGGAACGTGGGACTTCTCTTGAGACGCTGTAGGGGGCAAGGGCCTCATCTTGCGATGACGGGGGAGCCACGTGGCGTTTCTGGAGTTGTGGCGGGATTCTCGAGTTTCGACAGGGAATACAGTCTTCCTCATGTGTTGGCCCAGGGAAGTCCTATCTTCCATTCGAGTTTCAAGGGAGAGCTGGGGATTGCCCTCGAGTCACTGCAGGGCAAAATAGACCTCATCTAGGCTTGTGTCCAGGACTTAATGTTCGTCCCTAGGGGCGACAGGGATCTCGGGCTTGCATACCAGACTCACCCGGGGAATCAGGCCTCGTCTCAAGGGGAAGCAAAGAACTCTGCTGTCCTTTTGGGTCGCGATGGGTATCTCTTGGAGCCCACTGTGTGCCCTAAAGGGAGTCAAGCCTCCTGTGGTGTTTGGATAGAGGACTCGGGATTCCTCTCCACGCCATGCAGGAAAAGAAGGCCCTCATCTCGCGATGACGGCGGCGTCTCGTGGGTTTTCTAGACTGCCGCGCTAGTGCCTGGTTTCTGACGAGGTACGAGAGGGAGCTCAGGGAGCCTCTCGTGTGGCGCCAGGGAAGTCAGGTCCCCATGAGATGGCTAGGGGGAGCTCGTCATTGCTCTCGAGTCATGGTAGGGTAATCGGGCCTCAAGACGGGTTGAAGAAGGACTCTCGAGGTCTTTCTCGGGTCACTGCATAAAACCCAGGGTTCCCTTGACTTGTGCCTGCGACCTCAGGGAGCTTCTCAGAGTGCCTCTGAGAAGTCAGGGATACTGTGCAGTTTGGAGGGGCCTCTCGAGACTCCTCTGCATTTGGTGGAATGTTAGAGGGACTCATCTTGAGTTGAAGCAGGAACCTCAGTGTTCCTCTCCATTTCTGACTCAGATCGCAAGGTCCCTGCATGTTGGTATAGGAGAGTCAGGCCTCGTCTTTTCTGGAGGATGGGACTCCTCTTGCCTCTCGAGTTGTTCTCGAGGTGACAGGCCACTTGTCGAGCTGTGTGTGTAACCTGCCCGTTTTTCCGGTTGATGCACAGGTGTGTTTGTGCCCCTTAGTGTTGTACCTTCATACTCAAGGCTGCCTTCCAAGAGGTGTCCGAGCATCGGATTCTTATCAAGAGCGGACCGGGAAATTGGAGTCTTTCGGCAAGTGGCACCACCCACAAAGCTACGTATCGAATTTCCCCATGAGACCGGCCTCATCCTGAGTTGTGCAGGGAAGGTCGGGCCCCCTTGCAGACAAAGCAGGGGAATCGACACACCGGTCACGATCAGGAGGGGAGAAGGGGCTTAAATGAAGTGGTGCCGGTAACCTCGGTGTTCCCCTTGAGTGAGACCGGCGTGTTGGGGGACTTTTGGGGTCGCATCAAGGGTGCCAAGTACCGTTTCGCACTTCAAGACGGAACCTGGGACATCTTTTGAAACGCTGTAACGGGCAAGGGCCTCATCTTGCGATGACGGAGAACCACATGGTTTTGCTCAAGATGCGGCGGGATTCTCGAGTCATGACCGGGAATTTAGGCTTCCTCTTGTTGGCCTTGAAATCCAATCTTCCATTCGGGTTGCGAGGGGGAGCTGGGGATTGCGCTAGAGTCACTGCAGGGCAAAAGAGACCTAATCTAGGCTTGTGTCCAGGATCTAATGTTGCTCTCCAGGGGCGACAGGGATCTCGGGTTTGCATTCCAGACTCATCCGGGGAGTCAGTTCTCAGCTCGAGGGTAAGCAAAGAATTCCGCTCTCGTCTCGAGTTGCGATGGGTATCTCTTGGAGCCCAATGTGTGTAATAAAGGGAGTCAAGCCTCCTGTGGAGTTTGGGGAGAGGACTCGGGATTGGACTCCAGGCCATGCAGGAAAAGAAGGCCCTCATCTCGAGATGACGGTGGCATCTCGTGGGTTTCCTCGAGCTGCGGCGCCAGTGTGGGGTGTCTCATGAAGTACCACGGGGATCTCAGGGAGCCTCTTGTGTGGCGCCAGGAAAATCCAGTATTCCATTCGAGTTGTGAGTTAGAACTGGGGATTGCTCTCCAGTCACTGCAGGGCAAAATAGACCTCATCTACGCTTGTGTCCAGGACCTAGTGTTCCACTACTGGGCCGACAGGGATCTCAGGGTTGCATTCTCGACTCACCTGGAGAGTCAGGCCTCGTCTTGAGGGGAAAAAAAGGACTCCGTTCTCCTGGCGAGTCGCGACGGGTATCTCTTGGAGCCCACTGTGTGGCGTAAAGGGAGTGAAGCCTCCTATGGAGTTTGGAGAGATGACTCGGGATTATTTTCCTGGCCATGCAGGAAAAAAGGCCCTCATCTCGCGATGACGGGGGCGTCACGTGGGTTTTCTCCAGCTGTGGCGCCAGTATCAGATTTCTCACGAGGTACGACGGGGAGCTCAGAGAGCCTCTCGTGTGGTGCTAGGGACGTCAGGTCTCCGTGCGTGTGGTGAAGGGGAGTGCGTGATTGCTCTCGAGTCATAGTAGGCAAATCGGGCCTCAAGACGCATTGAAGAAGGACTCTCGAGGTCTTTCTCGGGTTGCGGCAGGGAACCCTGGGTTCCCTCGACTTGTGTCGGTGACCTCAGGCAACTTCTCAGGGTGCCTCTGAGAAGTCAGGGATACTGTGGATTTGGGAGGGGCCTTTCGTTACTCAACTGTGTTTGGTGCAATTGAAGAGGGCCTCATCTCGTATGGAGGCAGGAACCTCAGGTGTCCTCTCCATTTCTGACTCGGGTCGCAGAGTACCTGCAGAGTATGGACAAGAGAGTCACGCCTCATCTTCTGTGGAGGCATGGATCTCCGCTTGCCTTGCGAGTTGTTCATGGAGTGACAGGCCACTTGTTGAGCTGTGTGTGGAACCTGTGGGTTTTTCCGGATGATGCACAGGGGTGTCAGTGCCCCTTCGTGTTGTGCCTTCATCCACAGGGTTGCCTTCAAAGAGGTGTCCGGGCATCGGGTTCTTTTCAAGAGCGTACCAGAAAATTGGGGTCTTTCAGCATGTGGTACCACCCACGAGGCTACGTCTCGAATTTCCTCGGGAGACCGGCCTCATCCTGAGTTTCGCCGTGAAGGTAGGGAACCCCTTGCAGACAAAGCAGGGGAATCGACCCACCGGTCGTGATCAGAAGGGGAGAAGGGGCTCAAATGAAGTGGTGCCGGGAACTTCGGTGGTCCCCTCGAGTGAGACCGGTATGTCACGGCACTTTTGAGGTCGCATCAAGGGTGCCTAGTACAGTTTCGCACTTCAAGACGGAATGTGGGAAGTCTCTGGAGATGCTCTAGCGGGCAAAGGCCTCATATTGCGATGACGAGGGAAACACGTGGTTTTTCTCGAGTTGCGGCGGGATTCTCGAGTTACGACGGGGAATTCAGGCTTCCTCTTGTGTTGGCCCAGGAAGTCCAATCTTCCATTCAACTTGTCAGAGAGAGCTGTGGGTTGCTCTCGAGTCACTTCAGGGCAAAGAGTCCTCATCTAGGCTTGGGTCCAGGACGTAGTATTGCTCTCCAGGGGCAACAGGGATATCGGGGTCGCATTCCAGTCTCACCCGGTGGGTCACGCCTCATCTCGAGTGGAAGCAAAGGAGTCCACTATCCTCTCGAGTCACGACATGTAACTCTTGGAGCCCAATGAGTGGCCTAAAGGGAGTCAAGCGTCCTGTGTAGCTTGGACAGAAGGTTCACGCTTGATCTGCATACCATGCAGTTAAAGATGGCCCTCCTCTCGTGATGACGGGAGCGTCTCATGGGTTTTCTCGAGCTGCGGCGCCAGTGTGGGGTTTCTCACGAGATATGATGGGGAGCTCAGGGAGCCTCTCGTGCGGCGCCAGAGAAGTCAGGCCTCCATGAGTGTGGCCAGGCAGATCGCGTCATTGCTCTGGAGTCATGGGAGGGACTAGGGCCTCAAGACGCATTTAAGAAGGACTCTCGAGGTCTTTCTTGGGTTGGGGTGGGAAACACTCGTTTCCCTCGACCTCTACCGGGGACCTTAGTGAACTTCCCAGGTGCCTCTGAGAGGTGAGGGATACTGAGGAATTAGAAGGGCCTCTCGGGACTCCACTAGGTTTGACGAAATGAAAGAGGGCCTCATCTCGATTGGAGGCAGGAACCTCAGCTTCCTCTCCATTTCTGACTCCGACCGCAGGGTCCCTGCAGGTTTGGGACAGGAGAGTCAGGCCTCGTCTTGTCTGAGTAATGGAACTCTACTTGCCTCTCGAGTCGTTCAGTGGGTCTCAGGCCCCTTGTCGAGCTGTGTGTGGAACCTGCGGGTGTTTCCAGAAGATGCACGGGGGTGTCATTGCCCCTTCATTTTGTGCCTTCCCCCACAGGGTTGCCTTCAAAGAGGTGTCCGGGTATCGGGTTCATTTCAAGAGCGGACGGGGAAATCGGGGTCGTTCGGCATGTGGCACAACACACGTGGCTCATCTCGAATTTCCTCGTGAGACCAGCATCATCCTGAGGTGCGCCGGGAAGGCCGGGAACACCTTCCACACAAAGCACGGGAATCGAATCTCCTGTCGCGATCAGGAGGGGAGATGGGGCTCAGATGAAGTGGGGCCGGGAATCTAGGTGTTCCACTCGAGGGAACCCGGCGTTTCAGGGAACTTTAGGGGTCGCATCAAGGGAGCCAAGTACCGTTTCCCACTTCAGGACGGAACATGGGACTTCCCTGGAGACGCTGTAGCGGGCAAGGGCCTCATCCTGTGAAGACGTTGGAACCACGTCATTTTTCTCGAGTTGCGTCTGGATTCTCGAAAACGACGGGGATTACAGGCTTCCTCTTGGGTTGGTCCTGGGAAGCCCAATCTTCCCCTGGAGTTGCGAGGGAAAGCTGGGGGTTCTGCTCGAGTCACTACAGGGCCAAAGAGACCTCATCGAGGCATGTGTCCAGGACCTAATATTCCTCTCAAGGGAAGACAGGGATCTCGGGTTTGCATTCCAGACTCCCCCGGGGAGTCAGGCCTCGCCTCGAGGGGAAGCAGAGGACTCCGCTTTCCTCTCAATTCGCGACACCTATCTCTTGGAGCCCAATGAGTGGACTCAAGGGTGTCGAGCCTCCTCTTCAGTTTGGAGAGAGGACTCGGGATTGCTCTCCAGGCCAGGCAGGAAAAGAAGGCCCTCAGCTCGCGATGACGGGGGCGTCTCATGGGTTTCCTCAGGCTGCAGCGCCCGTGGGGGTTTTCTCACGAGGCATGACGAGGACCTCAGGGAGCCCCTCGTGCGGTGCCAGGGAATTCATGTCTCCATGCGCATGGTGAGGGGGAGCTGGTCATCACTCTCGAGTCATGGGAAGCGACTAGGGCCTCAAGACGCGTTGAAGAAGGACTCTCGAGGTCTTTCTCGGGTGGCGGCGGGAAACCCTCGTTTCCCTCGACTTCTGCAGGAGACTATAGGGAACTTCCCAGGGTGCCTCTGAGAGGTGAGGGATGCTGTGGAGTTGGCGGGGCCTCTCGGGACTCTGCTGGGTTCGGCGCAATGGAAGAGGGCCTCATCTCGAGGGGAGGCAGGAACCTCAGGCTTCCTCTCCGATTCTGACTCCGACTGCACGGTCCCTGCAGTGTTGGGACAGGAGAGTCATGCCTCGTCTTGTCTGAGGAATGGAATTCTGGTTGCCTCTCGAGTTGTTCCGGGAGTCTCAGGCCCCTTGTCGAGCTGTATGTAGACCCTGCGGGGTTTTCCGGATGATGCACGGGGGTGTCAGTGCCCCTTCGTGTTGTGCCTTCACTCACAGGGTTGCCTTCGAAGAGGTGTCCGGCATCAGGTTCTTATCAAGAGCGGACCGGAAAATCGGGGTTGTTCGGCACGTGGCACCTCACACATGGCTAGTCTCGAATTTCCTCCTGAAACCGGCCTCATCCTGAGGTGCACCAGGAAGGCCGGGAACCCCTTCCAGACCACGCAGGGGAATCGACTCTCCTGTCGCGATCAGGAGGGGAGAAGGGGCTCAGATGAAGTGGTGCTGGGACACTCGGTGTTCCCCTCGAGGGAACCCAGCGTGTCGGGGAACTTTTGCGGTCGCATCAAGGGTGTCAATTACCATTTCGCACTTAAGGACGGAACATGGGACTTCCCTGGAGACGCTGGGAACTTCGGTGTTCCCCTGGAGTGAGACCGGTATGTTGGGGAACTTTGGGGTCGCATCAAGGGTGCATAGTAGCATTTCGAACTTTAAGATGGAACGTGGGACTTCTCTTGAGACTCTAGCTGGCAAGGGCCTCATATTGCGATGAAGGGGGAACCACATGGTTTTTAAGACTTGAGGCTGAATTCTCGAATTACGATGGGAAATTCAGACTTCCTCTTGTGTTGACCTTGGGAAGACCAATCTTCCATTCAAATTGTGAGGGAGAGATGGAGGTTGCTCTCGAGTCACTGTAGGGCAAAATAGACCTCATCTAGGCTTGTGTCTAGGACATAATGTTCCACTCCGGGAGCGACAGGGATCTCGGGGTTGCATTCCAAACTCACCCGGGGAGTCAGGCCTCGTCTCGAGGGGAAGCCAAGGACTCCGCTCTCCTCTCGAGTCGCACCGGGTATTTCTTGGACCCAACTGAGTGGCCTAAAGGGAGTCAATCCTCCTGTGAAGTTTGGAGAGAGGACCAGGGATTGCTCTCCAGGTCAGGCAGGAAAAGAAGGCCCCCATCTCTCCTTGACGGGGGCATCTTGTGGTTTTTCTCGAACTGCGGCGCCACTGTGGGTTTTCTCACGAGGTACGATGGGGTACTCAGGGAGCCTCTTGTGTGGTACTAGGGAAGTCAGTTTTCCTGCTTGTGGCGAGGGGAGCGCGTCCTTGCTCTGGAGTCATGGTAGGGGAATCGGGCATCAAGAGACGTTGAAAAAGGACTCTCCAAGTCTTTCTCGGGTTACTTCAGGAAACTCTGGGTTCCCTCGACTTGTGCCAGTGACCTCAGGTAGCTTCTCAGGGAGCCTCTGAGAATTCAGGGATACTGTGGTGTTGGAAGGGGCCTCTCGGTACACCACTGAGTTTGGTTCAATGGAAGAGGGCCTCTTCTCTAGTTGAGGCAGGAACCTCAGGGTTCCTCTCCATTTCTGACTCCGATCGCAGGGTCCCTGAAGAGTTGGGACAGGAGTGTAGGGCCTCGTCTTGTGTGAAGGAATGCAACTTCACTTGCCTCTAGAGTTGTTCACGGGGTGACAGTCCACATTTGGAGCTGTGAGTGGAATCGGCGGGTTTTTCCAGACGATGCATGGGGATGTCAGTGTCCCTTCGTGTTGTGCCTTCATCCACAGGGTTGCCTTCGAAGAGATGTCCGGGCGTCAGGTTCTTATCTAGAGTGGACCGGGAATTCGGGATCTTTCAGCATGTGGCACCAACCATGAGGCTACTTTTCGAATTTCCTCATGAGACCGGCCTCATCCGGAGGTTCGCGGGGAACGTCGGGAACCCCTTGCAGACAAAGCATGGGAATCGACCCTCCTGTCGCGATCAGGAGAGGAGAAAGGCCTCAGTTGAAGTGGTGCCGGGAACTTCAGTGTCCCCTCTAGTGAGATCGGTATATAGGGGAACTTTTGGGGTCGCATCAAGGGTGCCAAGTACTGTTTTGCACTTCAAGACGGAATGTGAGACTTCTCTTGAGACGCTGTAGGGGGCAAGGGCCTCATCTTGCAATACAGGGAACCACGTGATTTTTCTCGAGTTGCGGCGGGTTTCTCAAATTACAACTGGAAATTCAGGCTTCCTCTTGTGTTGGCTCAGAAAGGCCAATCTTCCATTCGAGTTGCAAGGGAAAGCTAGGGGTTGCGCTTGAGTCACTGCAGGGCCAAAGAGACCTCATCTAGGCTTTTGTCCAGGACCTAAGGTTCCTCTCCAGGGGCGACAGGGATCCAGGGTTGCATTCCAGACTCACCCTCGTAGTCAGGCCTCATCTCGAGGGGAAGCAAAGGACACCGCTCTCCTCCTGAGTATCGACGGGTATCTCTTGGAGCCCACTGAGTGACCTAAAGGGAGTCAAGCCTCCTTTGGAGTTTGGAGAGAGGATTCGGGATTGCTCTTCAGGTCATGCAGGAAAGAAGGCCCTCATTTCACCATGACAGGGGCGTCTCGTGGGTTTTCTCGAGCTGCGGCGCCAGTGTGGGGTTTCTCACGAGGTACGATGGGGAGCTCAGGGAGCCTCTCATGTGGTGCCGGGGAAGTCAGATCTTCATGCGCGTGGTGAGGGGGAGCGCGTCATTTTTCTCCAGGCATGGTAGAGGAATCGGGCATCAAGACGCGTGAAGAAGGACTCTCAAGGTTTTTCTCAGGTTATGGCAGGAAACCCTGGGTTCCCTCGACTTATGCCCGTGACCTCAGGGAGCTTCTCAGGGTGCCTCTGAGAAGTCAGGGATACTGTGCAGTTGGGAGGGGCCGCTCCGAACTCCACTGGGTTTGGTGCAGTAGAAGAGGGCCTTATCTCGAGTTGAGGCAGGAACCTCAGGGTTCCTCTCCATTTCTGAATCGGATCTCAGTGTCCATGCAGAGTTGGGACAGGAGAGTCAGGCCTCGTCTTGTGTGGAGGAATTGAACTCCTCTTGCCTCTCGAGTTGTTCATGGGGTGACAAGCCACTGGTCGATCTGTATGTGGAACTTGCAGGCTTTTCCAACGATACACGAGGGTGTCAGACCCCTTCGTTTTGTGCCTTCATCCACAGGATTGCCTTCGAAGAGGTGTCCTAGCATTGGGTTCTTATCAAGAGCAGACACGGAAATCGGGGTCTTTCGGCGTGTGGCACCAACCACAAGGCTACGTCTCGAATTTCCTCGTGAGACCGGCCTCATCCTGAGGTGCGCCGGGAAGGTCCGGAACCCCTTCCAGACAAAGCAGGGTAATCGACCCTCCCGTCGCGATCAGGAGGGGATAAGGGGCTCAGAACAAGCGGTGCACCGAACCTTGGTGTTCCCCTCGAGTGAGACCAGGGTGTCGGGGAACTTTTGTGATAACATCAAGGTTGCCAATTATCATTTTAAACTTCAAGATGGAACGTGGGGCTTCTCCTGAGATGCTGTAGCTGGCAAGGGCCTCATCTAGCGATGACGGGGGAACCACGTGGTTTTTCTCGAGTTGCGGCGGGATTTTCGAATTACGACGGGGAATTCAGGCTTCCCCTTGTGTTGTCCCAGGGAAGTCCATTCTTCCATTCGAGGTGTGAGGGAGAGCAGGGGATTGCTCTCGAGTCACTTCAGGGCAAATGAGACCTCATCTATGCTTGTGTCTAGGACCTAATGTTCCTCTCCAGGGGCGGCAGGGATCTTGGGGTTGCATTCCAGACTCACCTGAGGAGTCAGGCCTGGTATATAGGGGAAGCAAAGAATTCCGCTCTCCTCTCGAGTCCCAACGGGTATCTCTTGAGCCCACAGAGTGGCCTAAAGGGAGTCAGGCCTCCTGTGGAGTTTGAAGAGAGGCCTCGAGATGCTCTCCAGGCCATGCAGGAAAAGAAGGTCTTCATCTCGCGACGACGGAGGCGTCTCGTGGGTTTTCTCGAGCTGGGGAGCCAGTGTGGGATTTCTCACGAGGTATGACGGGGAGCTCAGGGAGCCTCTCGTGTGGCGCCAGGGAAGTCAAGTCTCCATGCGAGTGGCGAGGGGGAACGCGTCATTGTTCTTGAGTCATGGTAGGGGAATCGGGATTCAAGACGCATTGAAGGAGGATTTTCGAGGTCTTTCTCGGGTTGCGTCAGGAAACCCTGTGTTCCCTCGACTTGTGCCGGTGACCTCAGGGAGCTTGTAAGGGTGCCTCTGAGAAGTCGGGATACTGTGGATTTGGGAGGGGCCTCTCGGGCCTCCACTGTTTTTGGTGTAATGGAAGAGGGCCTCATCTCGAGTGGAGTCAGGAACCTCAGGGTTCCTCTCCATTTCGGACTCCGATCGCAGGGTCCCTTCAGAGTTGGGACCGGAGAGTCAGGCCTCGTCTTGAGTGGAGGAATGGAACTCTGCTTGCCTCTCGTGTTGTTCATGGGATGACAGGCCTCTTGTTGAGCTGTGTGTGGAACCTGCGGCTTTTACCGAATGATGCACGGGAGTGTCAGTGACCCTTCGTTTTGTGCCTTCGTCCACAGGGTTGCCTTCGAAGAGGTGTCCGGGCATCGGGTTCTTCTCAAGAGTGGGCCGGGAAATCGGGGTATTTCGGCATGTGACACCACCCACGACGCTATGTCTCGAATTTCCTCGTGAGACCGGCCTCATCCTGAGGTGCGCCGGGAATGTGGGGAACCCCTTCCAAACAAAGCAGGGGAATAGACCCTCCTGTCGCAAACAGGAGGGGAGAAGGTGCTCAGATGAAGTGGTGCGGGAACCTCGGTGTTCCTGTCGAGTGAGACCGGCGTGTCCGGGAACATTTGGTGTCGCATCAAGGGTGCAAAGTACCGTTTCACACTTCAAGACGGAACGTGGTTCTTTTCTTGAGACGCCATAGCAGGCAAGGGCCTCATCTTGGGATGACGTTGGAAACACGTGGTTTTTCTCGAGTTGCGGCGGGATTCTCGAGTTACGAAGGGGATTTCTGGCTTCCTCTTGTGTTGGCCCAGGGAAGCCCAATCTTCCATTCGAGTTGCGAGGGAGAGCTGGGGGTTGCGCTCGAGTCACTGCAGGGCAAAAGAGACCTCATCCAGGCTTGTGTCTAGGACCTAATGTTCCTCTCAAGGGATGACTGGGATCTTGGGGTTGCATTCCAGACTCACCCGGGAGTCAGGCGTCATCTCGAGGGGAAACAAAGGACTTCTCTCTTTTCTCGAGTCGCGATGGGTATTTCTTGGAGCCCACTGAGTGGACTAAAGGGAGTCAAGCCTCCTCTGGAGTTTGGAGAGAGGACTCGGGATTGCACTCCAGGACATGCAGGAAAAGAAGGCCCTCATCTCACGATGACGGGGGGTCTCGGTGGTTTTACCGAGCTGCAGCGCCTGTGTTGGTTTCTCAGGAGGTACGAAGGGGAGCTCAGGGAGCCTCTTATGTGGCGCCAGGGAAGTTAGGTCTCGATGCGTGTGGCGAGGGGGAGTGCGTCATTGCTCTCGAGTCATGGTAGGGGAATCAGGCCTCTAGACGCGTTGAAGAAGGACTCTCAAGATCTCTCTCGGGTCTTGGCAAGAATACCTGGGTTCCCTCGACTTGTGCCGGTGACCTCAGGGAGATTCTCCGGGTGCCTCTGAGAAGTCAGGGATACTGTGGAGTTGGGAAAGACCTCTCGGGACTCCACTGGGTTTGGTGAAATGGAAGGGGGCCTCATCTCGAGGGGAGGCAGGAACCTCAGGGTTCCTCTCCATTTCTGATTCCGATCGCAGCCCCCTGCATAGTTGGGAGAGGTGAGTCAGGCCTCGTCTTGTGTGCAGGAATGGATCTCCGCTTGCCTCTCGAGTTGTTCACTGGGTGACAGGCACTTGTTGAGCTGTAAGAGTAACCTGTGGTCTTTTCCGGATGATGCACGGGGTTGTCAGTGCCCCTTCGTGTTGTGCCTTCATCCACACTATCTTCGAATAGGTGTCTGGGCATCGCGTTCTTTTCAAGAGCGGATCGGGAAATCTCGGTCTTTCGGCATGTGGCACCACCATCGAGGCTACGTCTCGAATTTCCTCGTGAGACAGCCTCATCTGAGGTGCGTGGAGAAGGTCGGGAACCCCTTGCAGACAAAGCAGGGGAATCGACCCTCCTTTCGCGATCAGGAGGGGAGAAGGGGCTCAGATGAAGTGGTGCCAGGAACCTTGGTGTTCCCTTCAAATGCGACCCTTATGTCGGGGTACTTTTGGGGTAGCATTAAGGGTGCCAAATATCATTTCGCACTTCAAGACAGAACGTGGGACTACTCTTGAGACGCTGGAGCAGGCAAGGGCCTCATCTTGCAATGACGGGGGAATCACGTGGTTTTTCTCGAGTTGAGGCGGAATTCTCGAATTACTACTGGGAATTCAGGCTTCCTCTTGTGTTGGCCCAGGGAGGTCCATCTTCCATTCGGGTTGCGAGGGAAAGCTGGGGAGTGCTCTCGAGTTACTGCAGGGCAAAAGCGACCTCATCTAGCCTTGTGTTCAGGACCCAATGATCCTCTCCAAGGGCGACAGGGATCTCGGGTTTGCATTACAGACTCACCCGGGGAGTTAGGCCTCGTCTCGAGGGAAAGCAAAGGACTCGGCTCTCCTCTCGAGTTGCGACGCATATCTCTTGGAGCCCACTGAGTGGTCTAAAGGGAGTCAACCCTCCTCTTCAGTTTGGAGAGAGGACTCGGGATTGCTCTCCAGGCCATGCAGGAAGAGAAGGCCCACATCTCGAGATGACGGGGGCGTCTCGTGGGTTTTCTCGAGCTGTGGCGCCAGTGTGGGGTTTCTCACGAGGTACGACGGGGAGTTCAGGTAGCCTCTCGTGTGGCAACAGGGAAGTCAGGTCTCCATGGGCGGGGCAAGGGGGAGCGCGTCATTGCTCTCCAGTCAGGGTAGGGGAATCGGGCCTCATGACGGGTTGAAAAAGGACTCTCGATGTCTTTCTAGGGTTGCAGCAGGAAACCCTGGGTTCCCTTGACTTGTGCCGGTGGCCTCAGGGAGCTTCTCAGGGTGCCTCTGAGAAATCAGGGATACTGTGGATTTGGGAGAGGCCTCTCGGGACTCCTCTGGGTTTGGTGCAATGGAAGAGGGCCTCATCTCGAGTTGAGGCAGGAACCTCAGGGTTCTGCTCCTGACTTCCTGGAGCCGGATCTGACTCAGATCGCAGGGTCCCTGCTGAGTTTGCTCAGGAGTGTCAGGTCTCGTGTTCTGCGGAGGAATGGAACTCTGCTTACATCTCAAGTTGTTCAATGATGACACCACTTTTCGTGATGTGTGTGGAACCTGCGGGTTTTTCGGAGATGCACGGGGGTGTCAGTGCTCCTTCCTGTTGTGCCTTCATCCACAGGGTTGCCTTCGAAGAGGTGTCCGGGCATCGGGTTCTCCTCAAGTGCGGACCGGAAAATCAGGGTCTTTCAGCATGTTGCACCACCCACGAGGCTACGTCTCGAATTTCCTCGTGAGATCGGCCTCATCCTGAGGCGCGCAGGAAAATCCGGGAACCCTTTCCAGACAAAGCAGGGGAATCGACCCTCCTTTCGGGATCAGGAGGAGAGAAAGGGCTCAGATGAAGTAGTGCCGGGAACCTCGGTGCTCCCCTTGAGTGAAACTGGTAAGTCGGGTAACTTTTCGGGTTTCATCAAGGGTGCCAAGTACTGTTTCGCACTTCAAGACGGAACCTGGGACTTCTCTTGAGACGCTGTAGTGGGCAAGGGCCTCATCTAGCGCTGACGGGGGACCCACGTGTTTTTTCTCGAGTTGCGGCAGGATTCTTGAGTTACGACGGGGAATACAGGTTTCCTCTTGTGTTGGCCCAGGGAAGTCCAATCTTCCATTCGAGTTGCAAGTGAGAGCTGGAGATTGCTCTCGAGTCACTGCAGGGCAAAATAGAGCTCATCTAGGTTTGTGTCCAGGACCGAGTTTTTCTCTCCAGGGGCGACAGGGATCTCGGGGTTGCATTCCAGACTCACCCGGGGAGTCAGGCCTCGTCTCGAAGGGAATGAATAGACTCCGCTCTCCTCTTGAGTCACGACGGGTATCCCTTGGAGCCCAAGAATGGCCTAAATGGAGTTAAGCCTCCTGTGGAGTTTGGATAGAGGACTCGGGATTGCTCTCTAGGCCATGCAGGAAAAGAAGGCCCTCATCTCGCGATGACGGGGGCGTCTCGTGGGTTTTCTCAAGGTGCAGTGCCTGGTTGGGGTTTCTCACAAGATAGGACGGGGAGCTCAGGGAGACTCCTGTGGTGCCACGGAAGTCAGGTCTCCATGGACGTGGCGTGGGGGAGCGCCTCATTGCTCTCGCGTCATGGTAGGGGAATCAAGCCTCAAGACGCTTCGAAGAAGAACTCTCGAAGTCTTTCTCGGGGTGTGGCAGGAAACCCTGGGTTCCCTCGACTTGTGCCCATAACCTCAGGGAGCTTAGCGGGGTTCGTCTGAGAAGTCAGGGATACTGTGGAGTTGAGAGGGGCTTCTCGGAACTTCACAGGGACTGGTGCAATTGAAGAGGACCTAATCTCGGATTGAGGCACTAACGTCAGGGTTCCTCTCCATTTCTGACTCGGATAGCAGGGTCCCTGCAGAGTTGGGACAGGAGAGTCAGACCTCGTCTTGTGTGGAGTAATGGAACTCCGCTTGCCTCTCGAGTTGTTCACGGGATGACAGGCCACCTGTCGAGTTGTATGTGGAACCTGCGGTTTTGGGGGACGATGCACAGGGGTGTCAGTGCCCATTCGTGTTGTGCCTTCATCCACAGGGTTACCTTCGAAGAGGTGACCGGGCATCGGGATCTTATCAATAGCGGGCCAGGAAATCGGGGTCTTTCAGCATGTGGCACAACACACGAGGCTACGTCTCGAATTCCCTCGTGAGACTGGCGTCATCCTGAGGTTCGCCGGGAAGTCTGGGAACCCCTTCCAGACAAAGCAGGGGAATCGACCCTCCTGTCGCCATCAGGAGGGGAGAAGAGGCTCAGCTGAAGCAGTGCTGGGAACCTCCATGTTCTCCTCGAGTGAGACCGGGGTGTCAGGGAAATTTGGGGGTCGCATCAAGGGTGTCAAGTACCGTTTCACACTTCAAGACGGAACATGGGACTTCGCTGGAGACGCTATAGCTGACAGGGGCCTCATATTTCGATGACGGAGGAGCCAAGTTGTTTTTCTCCAGTTGCCGTGGAATTCTCGAATTACAATGGGAAATACAGTCTTCCTCTTGTGTTGGCCCAGGGAAGTCCAATCATCCATTCGAGTTGCGAGGGAGAGCGGGGGATTGCACTTGAGTCAATGCAGGACAAAAAAGACCTCATTTAGGCTTGTGTCCAGGACCGAGTTTTCCTCTACAGGGGCGACACGGATCTCGGGATCCCATTCCAGACTCACCCAAGTAGTCAGGCCTCGGCTCGAGGGGAAGCAACGGACTCCGCTCTCCTCTAGAGTAGCGACGTGTATCTCTTGGAGGCTACTGAGTGGCCTAAAGGGAGACAGGCCTCCAGTGGAGTTTGGAGAGTGGACTCGGGATTGCTCTCTAGGTCATGTAGGAAAAGAAGGCCCTCATCTTACGATGACGGGGGCGTCTCATGTGTTTTCTCGAGCGGAGGTGCCAGTGTGGGGTTTTCATGAGGTAGGACGGGGAGCGCAGGGAGCCTCTCGTGTGGCGCCAGGGAAGTTAGGTTTCAATGGGCGTGGCGAGGGAAATGCGTCATTGCTCTCCAGTCATGGTAGGGTATCGGGCCTCAAGACGCAGTAAAGAAGGACTCTCGAGGTCTTTCTCAGAATGCAGCAGGAAACCCTGGGTTCACTCGACTTGTGCCAGTGACCGCAGAGAGCTTCTGAGGGTGCCTCTGAGAAGTCAGGGATACTGTGGAGTTGGGAGGGGCCTCTCGGGACTCCACTGGGTATGGCGCAATGGAAGAGGGCCTCATTTCGAGTTGATGCAGGAACGTCAGGTTTCATCTACATTTCTGACTCCGATCGCACGGTCCCTGCAGAGTTGGGAAAGGAGAGTCAGGCATTCTCTTGTGTGGAGGAACGGAACTCCGCATGCCTCTCTAGTTCTTCCAGGGATGACAGGACACTTGTCGATCTGTGTTTGGAATCTGCGTGTTTTTCCGTACTATGCATGGGGATGTCAGTACCCCTTCGTGTTGTGCATTCATCCACAGGTTTGCTTTCGAAGAGGTGCCCGGGCATCGGGTTCTTATTAAGAGCGGACCGGGAAATCGGGGTCTTTCCGCATGTGGCACCACCCACCAGGCTACATCTCGAATTTCCTAGTGAGACCGGCCTCATCCTGAGGTGCGCCGGGAAGGTCGGAAGCCCTTGCAGACAAAGCAGGGGAATCGACCCTCCTGTCTCGATCAGGAGGGGAGAAGGGGCACAGATGAGGTGATGCCGGGAACCTCGGTGTTCCCCTCCAGTGAGACCAGTGTGTTGGGGAACTTTTGGGGTCGCATCAAAGGTGCCAAGTACCGTATCGCACTTCAAGATGGAACGTAAGACTTCTTTTGAGACGCTGTAGCGGCAATGGCCGCATCTTGCGATGAAGAGGGAACGACGTGGTTTTTCTCGAGTTGTGGTGGGATTCTTGAGTTACAACGGGAAATTCAGGCTTCCTCTTCTGTTGGCCCAGGGAAGTCCAGTCTTCCATTCGAGTTGCGAGGGAGAGTTTGGGATTGCTCTCGAGTCACTGCAGGAAAAAAGAGACCTCATCTAGGCTTGTGTCCAGGACCTAATGTTTCTCTCCAGGGGCGACAGGGATCTCCGGTTCGCATATCAGACTCACCCGAGGAGTCAGGCCTCGCCTCGAGGGGAAGGAAAAGACTCCGCTCTCCTCTCGAGTCGCGACGGGTATGTCTTGGAGTCCACTGAGTGACCAAAAGGGAGTCAAGCCTACTGTGGAGTTTGGAGAGAGGACTCGGGATTGCTCTCCAGGCCATGCTATAAAAGAAGGCCGTCATGTCGCGAAAACGGGGGCGTCTCGTGGGTTTTCTCTATCTGCGGCGCCAGTGTGGGGTTTCTCACGAGGTATGACGGGGAACTCAAGGAGCCTCTCGTGTGGCGCCAGGGAAGTCAGGGCTTCATGAGTGTAGCAGAGGGAGCGCGTCATTGCCCTCGAGTAATGGTAGGGGAATCAGGCCTCAAAGCGCGTTGAAGAAGGACTCTTGAGTTCTTTCTATGGTGGCGGCAGTAAACCCTGGGTTCACTCGAATTGCGCTGGTGACCTCAGGGAGCTTCTCAGGGTGCCTCTGAGAAGTCAGGGATACTGTGGATTTGGGACGCGTCTCTCGGGACTCCACTGGGTTTCGTGCAATGGAAGAGGTCCTAATCTCGAGTGGAGGCAGGAACCTCAGCGTTCCTCTCGTGACTTCACTGGCGCTGGTCTGATTCGGATCGCAAAGTCCCTGCAGAGTTGGGACAGGAGAGTCAGGCCTCGTCTTGTGTAGAGGAATGAAACCCCACTTGCCTCTCGAGTTCTTCAGTGGTGACAAGCCACTTGTTGAGCTGTATGTGGAACCTGCGGGTTTTTCCAGACGATGCACGAGGGTGTCAGTGCCCCTTTGTGTTGTGCCTTCATCCACAGGGTTGCCTTCGAAGAGGTGTCCAGGCATCGGGTTCTTATCAAGAGCGTACCGAGAAATCATAGTCTTTTGGCATGTGGCACCACCCGCGAGCTACGTCTCGAATTTCCTCGTGAGACCGGCCTCATCCTGAAGTGCCCCGTGAAGGTCGGGAACCCCTTACAAACAAAGCAGGGAAAGTGACCCTCCTATCACTAACAGGAAGGGAGAAGGGGCTCAGATAAACTGGTGCCGGGAACCTCGGTGTTCACCTCGAGTGAGACCGATATTTCGGGGAACTTTTGGGGTCACATGAAGGGTGTCAAGTATCGTTTCGCACTTCAAGACGGAACGTGGGACTTTTCTTGAGAAGCTGTAGCGGGCAAGGACCTCATCTTGCGATGACGAGGGAACCAAGTGCTTTTTCTCGAGTTGCGGCGGGATTCTCGAGTTACGAAGGGGAATTCAGGCTTCCTCTTGTGTTGGCCCAGGGAAGTCCAATCTTCCATTCGAGTTGTTAGGGAGAGCGGGGGATTGCTCTCGAGTTACAGAAGGGCAAAAGAGACCTCATCTAGGCTTGTTTCCAGGACCTAATGTTCCTCTCCAGGGGAGACAGGGATCTCGGGGTTGCATTCCAGACCCACCTGGTGAGTCAGGCCTTGTCTCGAGGGGAAGCAAAGGACTCCATTCTCCTCTCGAGTCGCGACGGGTATCTCTTGGAGCCCACTAAGTGGCCTAAAGGGAGTCAAGCCTCCTGTGGAGTTTGGGAAGAGGATTCGGGATTCCTCTCCAGGCCATGCAGGAAAAGAAGGCCCTCATCTCGCGATGACAGGGGCATATGGTGGGTTTTCTCGAGCTGCGGCGTCATTGTGGGGTTTCTCACGAGGTACGACGGGGAGCTCAGGGAGCCTCTCTTATGGCGCCAGGGAAGTCAGGTCTCCATGTGCGTGGCGAGAGGGTGCGTGTCATTTCTATAGAGCCATGGAAGCAGATTCGGGCTTCAAGACACGTTGAAGTAGGACTCTCGAGGTCTTTTTCGCATTGTGGCAGGAAACCCTGGGTTCCCTCGGCATGTGCCGGTGACCTCATGGAGCTTCTCCAGGTGCCTCTGAGAAGTCAGGAGTACTGTGGAGTTGGGAGGGGCCTCTCGGGACTCCACTGGGTTTGGTGCAATGGATGAGAGCCTCATCTCGAGTGGAGGCAGGAACCTCATGTTTCTTCTCCTGGGTTTCCTGGCGCCGGTACTGACTCGGATCGCAGTTTCCCTGCAGAGTTGGTACAGAAAATCAGGTCTCGTCTTATGTGGAGGAATGGAACTCCACTTGCCTCTCGAGTTGTTCACGGGGTGACAGACCACTTGTTGAACTGTGTTTGTAACCTGCGGGTTTTTCTGGACGATAAACGGGGGTGTCAGTGCCCCTTCGTGTTGTGCTTTCATCCACAGGCTTTCCTTCGTAAAGGTGTCAGGGCATCGCGTTCTTATCAAGAGTAGACCGGGAAATCGGGGTCTTTCGGCTTGTGGCACCACCCACGAGGCTACGTCTCGAATTTCCTCGTGAGACCTGCCTCATCCTTAGGCGCGCTGGAAAGGTCGGGAACCCCTTCCAGACATAGCAGGGGAATCGACACTCCTGTCGCGATCACGAGGGGAGAAGGAGCTCAAATGAAGTGGTTCCGGGAACCTCGGTGTTCCTTTCGAGTGAGACCGGTATGTCGGGGAATTTTGAGATTGCATCAAGGGTGCCAAGTACTGTTTCGCACTTCAAGACAGAACGTGGGACTTCTCTTGAGTCGCTGTAGAGGGCAAGGGCCTCATCTAGCGCTGATGAGGGAACCACGTGGATTTTCTCGAGTTTCGGTGGGATTCTCGAGTTACGATGTCGAATTCAGGCTTCCAATTGTATTGGCCCAGGGAAGTCCAATCTTCCATTCGATTTGCGAGGGAGAGCTGGTGATTGCTCTCTAGTAACTGCAGTGCAAAATAGACCTCATCTAGACTTGTGTCCAGGACCGAGTTTTCCTCTCCAGGTGCGACAGGAACTCGGGGTTGCATTCCAGACTCACACGGGGAGTCAGGCCTCGTCTCGAGGGGAAGCAAAGGACTCCGCTCTCCCTTCAAGTCCTGACAGGTATCTCTTGGAGCCAACTGAGAGGCCTAAAGAGAGTCAAGCCTCCTGTGGAGTCTGGAGAGAGGACTCGGTTTTGCTCTCCATGCCAGGCAGGAAAGAAGTCCCTCATCTCGTGATGACGGGGGCGTATCGTGGGTTTTCTCGAGCTGCGGTGCCTGAATGGGGTTTCCGAAGAGGTACGACGGGGAGCTCAGGGAGACTCTCTTCAGGCGTCAGGGAAGTCAGGTCTCCATGCGCATGGCGATGGGGAGCGGGTCTTTGCTCTCGAGTCATGGTAGGGGAATCGGGCCTCAAGACGCGCCGAAGGACTCTCAAGGCCTTTCTCGGGTCCCAGCAGGAAACCCTGGGTTCCCTTGACTTGTGCCGGTGACCTCAGGTAGATTCTCAAGGTGCTTCTGAGAATTCAGGGATACTGTGGAGTTGGGAAGGGCCTCTCGCGACTCATCTGGGTTTGGTGCAATGGAAGAGGGCCTCATCTCGAGTTGAGGCAGGAACCTCAGGTTTCCTCTCCATTTCTAACTCGGATGGCAGGGTCCCTGAAGAGTTGGGACAGGAGAGTCAGGCCTCATCTTGTGTGGAGGAATTGAACTCCGCTTGCCTATCGAGTTGTTCACGGGGTGACATTCCACTTGTCGAGCTGTGTGTAGAACCTGTGGGTTTTTCTGGATGATGCACGGGAGTTTTAGTAACCCTTCTGTTGTGCCTTCATCCACAGGGTTGCCTTCGAAGTGGTGTCCGGGCATCGGGTTCTTATCCAGAGCGGACCGCACAATCGGGGTCTTTCGGCATGTGGCACCACCCACGAGGCTACGTCTCGAATTTCCTCCTGAGAAAGGCCTCATCCTTAGGTGCGCCGGGATGGGCGGGAACTCCTTCTAGACAAAGCAGGGGAATTTACCCTCCTGTCGTGATCAGGAGGGGAGAAAGTCATCAGATGAAGTGGTGCCGGGAACTTCGGTGTTCCCCTCGGTGAGAACGGTGTGTCGGGGAACTTTTGGGGTTACATCAAGGGTGAAAAGTACCATTTCGCACTTCAAGACGGAACGTGGGACTTCACTTGAGACGCTGTAGCGGGCCAGGGCCTCATCTTGGGATGACGAGTGAACCACGTGGTTTTTCTCGCATTGCGGCGGGAGTCTCGAGTTTCGACGGGGAATTCAGATTTCCTCCTGTGTTGGCCCATGGAAGTCCAATCTTCCATTCGAGTTGCGAGGGTGAGCTGGGATCCCACTCGAGTCACTGCGGGGCAAAATAGACCATATCTAGGCTTGTGTCCAGGACCGAATATTCCTCTCCAGGGGTGACAGGGATCTCGGGGTGGCATTCCAGACTCACCTGGGAAGTCCGGCCTTGTTTCTAGAGGAAGCAAAGTACTCCGCTTTCCTCTCGAGTCGCGACGGGTACCTATTGAGCGCACTGAGTAGCCTTTGTGAGTCAAGCCTCCCGTGGAGTTTGGAGAGACGACTCGGGATTGCCCTCCAGGCCATGCAGTGAATGATGGCCCTCATCTCACGATAACGGGGGCGTCTCGTGGGTTTTCTCGAGCTGCGGCACCAGTGTGGGGTTTCTCACGATGTACGACGGGGACCTCAGGGAGCCTCTCATGAGGTGCCAGGGAAGTTAAGTCTCCATGCGCGTGGGTACTGGGAGCGCTTCATTGCTCTTGAGACATGGTAGGGGAATCGGGCCTCAAGACGCATCAAAGAAGGACTATCCAGTCTTTCTCGGGTTGCGGCAGGAAACCCTGGGTTCCATCGACTTGTGCTGGAGATCTCAGGGAGCTTGTCAGGGTGCCTCTGAGAAGTCAGGGACACTGTGGGTTGGAGGGACCTCTCGGGACTCCAGTGGTTTTGGTGCTATGGAAGAGGGCCTCATCTCGAGTTGAGGCAGGAACCTCAGGGTTCCTCTCCATTTCTGATTCGGATTGCAGGGTCCCAGCAGATTTGGGACAGGAGAGTCAGGCCTCGTCCTGTGTGGAGGATGGAACTCAGCTTGCCTCTCGAGTTGTGCACGGGGTGACAGGCCACGTGTCGAGCTGTGTGTGGAACCTGTAGGTTTTTCCGGACGATGCACGGGTGTGTCTGTGCCCCTTCGTGTTGTGCCTTCATCCACAGGGTTGCCTTCTAAGGGGTGTCCAGGCATCGGGTTCTTATCAAGAGCGGACCGGGCAATCGGAGTCTTTCGGCATGTGGCACCACCCACGAGGCTACGTCTCGAACTTCCTCGTGAGACCGGCATCATCCTGAGGTGCGCCGTTAAGGTCGGGAAACCCTTGCAGACAAAGCAGGGGAATCGACCCTCCTGTCGTGATCAGGAGGGGAGAAGGCGCTCAAAAGAAATGGTGCCGGGAACTTCGGTGTTCCCCTCAAGTGAGACCGGTATGTTGGGGAACTTTTGGGGTCGCATCAAGGGTGCCAAGTACTGTTTCGCACTTCAAGATGGAACGTGGGACTACTCTTGAGACGCTGTAGCGGGAAAGTGCCTCATATTGCGATGATGGGGGAACCACTTGGTTTTTCTCGAGTTACGGCGGGATTCTCGAGTTACGACGGGGATTTCAGGCTTCCTCTTGTGTTGGCCCAGGGAAGTCCAATCTTCAATTCGAGCTGCGAGGGAGAGCTGGGGATTGCGCACGAGTCACTGTACGGAAAAAGAGACCTCATCTTGGCTTGTGTCCAGGATCTAATGTTCCTCTCCAGGGGCGACAGGGATCTCGGGGTTGCATTCCAGACTCACCCGGGGAGTCAGGCCTCATCTCGAGGGGAAGCAAATGACTCCACTCTCCTCTCAAGTCACGACGGATATCTCTTGGAGCCCACTGAGTGGCCTACAGGGAGCCAAGCTTCCTGTGGATTTTGGAGAGAGGACTCGGTATTGCTCTCCAGGCCATGCAGAAAAAGAAGGCCCTCATCTCGCGATGACAGGGGCATCTCGTGGGTTTTCTCGAGCTGAGGCACAAGTGTGGTGTTTCCCACGTGGTATGCTGGGAGCTCAGGGAGCATCTTGTGAGGCGCCAGGGAAGTCAGGTCTCCATGCGCGTGGCGAGGGGGAGTGCGTCATTGCTCTCTTGTCATGATAGGGGATTTGGACCTCAAGACGCATTGAAGAAGGACTCTCAAGGTCTTTCTCAGGTTGTGGCAGGAAACCATGGGTTCCCTCGACTCATGCATGTTACGTCAGGGAGCTTCTCAGGTGCCTCTGAGAAATCAGGGATACTGTGGAGTTGGGAGTGACCTCTCGGAACTCCACTGGGTTTGGTGAAATGGAAAAAGGCATCATCTTTAGATAAAGCAGGAACATCAGGTTTCCTCTTCATTTCTGACTCGGATCGCATGTTCCTACAGAGATGGGAGAGGAGAGTCAGGACTCATCTTGTGTGGAGGAATGGAAATCCGCTTGCATCTCGAGTTGTTCACGGGGTGACAGGCCTCTTGTAGAGCTGTATGTGGAACCTGCGGGTTTTTCCAGACGATGCACAGGGGTGTCAGTGCCCCTTTTGTTGTACCTTCATCCACAGGGTTGTCTTCAAAGAGGTGTCTGGTCATCGGGTTCTTCTCAAGAGTGTACTGGGAAATCGGGGTCTTTCAGCATGTGGCACCCCCCACGAGGCCACGTCTCGAAATTTCCCATGAGTCCGGCTTCATCCTGAGGTGCACCGTGAATGTCGGGAACCCCTTTAAGTCAAAGCATGGGAATCGACCCTCTTGTCGCTATCAGGAGGGGAGAAGGGGCTCAAAAGAAGTGGTGCCGGGAACCTCGGTGTTCCCCTCAAATGAAACCGGTGTGTCGGGGAACATTTGGGGTCGCATTAAGGGTGCCAAGTAACGTTTCGCACTTCCACACGGAACGTGGGACTTCTCTTGAGACGCTGTAGTGAGCACGGGCCCCATCTTGTGATGACGGGGGAACCACGTGGTTTTTCTCGAGTTGCGGCAGGGAATTCAGGCTTCCTCTTGTGTTGGCCCAGGGAAGTCCAAATTTCCATACGAGTTGAGAGCTAGAGCTGGGGGTTGGCTCGAGTTATTGCAGGGCAAAAGAGACCTCATCTAGGCTTGTGTCTAGGACCTAATGTTCCTTTCAAGGGGCAACAGGGATCTCGGAGTTGCATTCCAGATCCTCCCGAGGAGTCAGGCCTCTTCAAGAGGGTAATGAATGGACTCCCCTCTCCTCTTGAGTCGCGACGGGTATCTCTTAGAGCCCATTGTGTGGCCTAAAGGGAGTCAAGCCTCCTGTGGAGATTGGAGAGAGGACTCGGGATTGCTCTCCAGGCCATGCAGGAAAAGAAGGCCCTCATATCGTGATGACGGAGGCGTCTTGTGCATTTTCTTGAGGTGCGGTGCCAGGATGGGGTTTCTCACAAGATACGATGGGGAGCTCAGGGAGTCTCTCGTGTGGTGACAGGAAAGTCAGGTTTCCATGCACGTGTGGAGGGGGAGCGCGTCATTGCTCTCGAGTCATGGTAGGGGAATCGGGCCTCAAGAGGCGTTGAAGAACGACTCTCAAGGTCTTTCTCCGGTTGCGGCAGGAAACCCTGGTTTTTCTCGACTTGTGCTGGTGACCTCAGGGAGCTTAACATGGTGCCTCTGAGAAGTCATGAATTCTGTGGAGTTGGGAGGGGCCACTCGGGACACCACTGGGTGTGGTATAATGCAAGAGGGCCTCATCTCGTGTTGAGGAAGGAACCTCAGGGTTCCTCTCCATTTCAGACTCCGATCTCAGGATTCCTGCAGAGTTGGGACAGGAGAGTCAGGCCTCGTATTCTGTGGAGAAATGAAACTTAGCTTGCCTCTCGAGTTGTTCTCGAGGTAACAGGTCACTTGTCGAGCTGTATGTGGAACCTCCAGAATTTTCCAAAAGATTCACGGGTGTGCAGGGCCCCTCCTTGTTGTGCCTTCATCCAACGGGATGCATTCGAAGAAGTGTACGGGCATCGGGTTCTTATTAATAGCGGACCAGGAAATGGGGTCTTTCCGCATGTGGCACCAGCACGAGGCTACATCTCCAATTTCCTCGTGAGACCGGCCTCATCCTGAGGTGCAATGGGAAGATCGGTAACCCCTTCCAGACAAAGCAGGAGAATCGACACTCCTGTTGCAATCAGGAGGGGAGAAGGGGCTCAAATGATGTGGTGTGGGGACATGGGTGTTCCCCTCGAGTGAGGCATGTATGTTGGGGAACTTTGGGAGTGCCATCATGGGTGCCAAGTACCGTTTTGCACTTCAGTGGGAACGTGGGACTTCTTTTGAGATGCTGTGGCGGGCAAGGGGCTCATGCTGCGAAGACGATGGAACCACGTGGTTTTTCTTGAGTTGCGGCAGGATTCTCGAGTTACGACGGGGATTTCAGGCTTCCTCTTGTGTTCGCCCTGGGAAGCCCAAACTTCCCTTCGAGTTGCGAGGGAAAGCTGGGGGTTGTGCTCGAGTCAATGCAGGGCCAAAGAGACCTCATCTAGGCGTGTGTCCAGGACCTAATAGTCCTCTCATGGGAAGAAAAGGATCTCGGGGTCGCACTCCAGACTCCCCCGGGGAGTCAGGCCTCACCTCGAGGGGAAGCAAAGGACTGCGCTCTCCTCTCGAGCCGCGACGCGGATCTCTTGGAGCCCACTGATTGGCCTAAAGGGAGTCAAGCTTCCTCTTCAGTTTGGAGAGAGGACTCGGGATTGCTCTCCAGGCCAGGCAGGAAAAGAAGGCGCTCACCTCGAGAGGACGGGGGCATCTCAGGGGTTTCCTCGAGCTGCGGCGCCCGTGGGGGCTTTCTCACAAGGCACGACGAGGATCTCAGGAGCCTCTCGTGTGGCACCAGGGAAGTCAGGTCTCCATGGGCGAGGCGAGGGGGAGCGCGTCTTTGCTCTCTAGTCCAGGGAGGGGACAAGGGCCTCAAGACACTTTGAAGAAGGACTCTCGAGGTCTTTCTCGGATGGCGGCAGGAAACCCTCGTTTCTCTCGACTTCTGCCGGAGACCTGAGGGAACTTCCCAGGGTGCCTCTGAGAGGTGAGGGATGCTGTGGAGGTGGCGGGGCCCCTCGGGACACCGCTGGGTCTGGAGCAACGGAAGAGGGCCTCACCTCGAGGGGAGGCAGGAACCTGAGGCTTCCTCTCCATTTCGGACTCCGACCGCAGGGTCCCTGCAGAGTTGGGACAGGAGAGTCAGGCCTCGTCTTGTCTGAGGAAGGGAACCCGCTTGCATCTCGAGTTGCTCAGGGGGTCTCAGGCCCCTCGTCGAGCTGTGTGTGGAACCCGCGGGTCTTTGCGGACGATGCACGGGGGTTTCAGTTCCCCTTCGTGTTGTGCCTTCACCCACAGGGTTGACTTCGAAGAGGGGTCCGGGCCTCGGGTCCTTCTCAAGAACGGACCAGGGAAACGGGGTCGTTCGGCATGTGGCCCCACCCACGTGGCTCGTCTCGAATTTCCTCGTGAGACCGGCCTCATCCTGACGTGTGCCTGGAAGGCCAGGAACCCTTTCCAGACCACGCAGGGGAATTGACTCTCCTGTCGCGAGCAGGAGGGGAGAAGGGGCCCAGAGGAAGCGGTGCCGGGACCCTCGGTGTTCCCCTTGAGGGAACCCGACTTGTCGGAGAATTTTGGGGGTCGCAAGAAGGCTGTCAGGGACCGTTTCGCCCTTCAGGGCAGAACAGGGGACTTCCCTTGAGACGCCGTCGCGGGCAAGGGCCTCATCTTGCCAAGAGGTGGGAACCACGTGGTGTTTCTCGAGTTGCGGCGGGATTCTCGAGTTACGACGGGGATCTCAGGCTTCCTCTTGGGTTGGCCCTGGGAAGCCCAATCTTCCCCTCGAGTTGCGAGGGAAAGCTGGGGGTTGCGCTCGGGTCAGTGCAGGGCCGAAGAGACCTGACCTAGGCGTGTGTCCGGGACCTAATATTCCTCTCCAGGGAAGGCAGGGATCTCGGGGTTGCATTCCAGGCTCCCCCAGGGAGTCAGGCCTCGTCTCGAGGGGAAGCCAAGGACTCCGCTCTCCTCTCGAGTCGCGACGCGGGTCTCTTGGAGCCCCCTGAGCGGCCTCAAGGGAGTCCAGCCTCCTCTTCCGTTTGGAGAGAGGACACGGGATTGCTATGCAGGCCATGCAGGAAAAGAAGGCCCTCAGCTCGCGAGGACGGGGGCGTCTCAGGTGTTTCCTCGAGCTGCGGCGCCCGTGGGGGTTTTCTCCCAAGGCACGACAAGGATCTCAGGGAGCCTCTCGTGCGGCGCCAGGGAAGTCAGGTCTCCATGCGCGTCGCGAGGCGGAGCGCGTCATGGCTCTCGAGTCACGGGAGGGCACTAGGGCCTCGAGACGCGTTGAAGATGGACTCTCGAGGTCTTTGTCGGGGGGCGGCGGGAAACCCTTGTTTCCCTCGCCTTCTTCCGGGGACCTTAGGGAACTTCCCAGGGTGCCTCTGAGAGGCGAAGGATCCTGTGGAGTTGGTGGGGCCTCTCGGGACTCCACTGGGATGGTCGCAATGGAAGAGGGCCTCATCTCTAGTGGAGGCAGGAACCTCAGGCTTCCTCTCCAATTCTGACTCTGATCGTAGTGTCCCTGCAGAGTTGGGACAGGAGAGTCAGGCTATGTCTTTTCTGAGGAATGGAACTCCTCTTGCCTCTCGAGTTGTTCATGGGGTTTCAGGCCCCTTGTCAAACTGTGTGTGGAATCTGCAGGTTTTTCCAGACGATGTCTTATCTTCCATTCGAGATTCGAGGAAGAGCTGGAGGTGCGCTCTAGTCACTGAAGGCAAAAGAGACCCCACCAAGGCTTGTGTTCAGGACCTAATGTTCATGTCAAGGGGCGACAGGAATCTCGGGGTTGCATTCCAGACTCACCCTGGAGTCAGGCCTCGTCTCGAGGGGAAGCAAAGGACTCTGCTCTCCTCTCGAGTCGGACGGGTATGTCTTGCAGCCCACTGAGTGGCTTAAAGGGAGTCAAACCTCCTCTGGTGTTTGGAGGGAGGACACGGGATTGCTCTCCAGGGAATGCAGGAAATGAAGGCCCTCATCTCCCGATGACTGGGGCTTCTCGTAGGTTTTCTCGAGCTGTGGCGCTAGTGTGGGGTTTCTCACGAAGTAAGACTGGGAGCTCAGTGAGCCTCTCATGTGGTGCCAGGCCAGTCAGGTCTCTATGCACGTGGTGAGAGGGAGCCCGTCATTGTTCTCGAGTCATGGTAGGGGAATTGGGCCTGAAAACGTGTTAAAGAAGGACTCTCGAGGTCTTTCTTGGGTTGCAGCAGGAAACCCTGGGTTCCATCGACTTGTGCCAGTGACCTCAGGAAGCGTCTCAGCGTGCCTCTGAGAAGTCAGGGTCACTGTGGAGTAGGGAGGGGCCTCTCGGAACTCCACTGGGTTTGGTGCAATGGAAGAGGGCCTCATGACAAGTTGAGGCAGGAACCACAGGGTTCCTGTCCTGGCTTCGAATGCGCTGGATCTGACTCGGATCGCAGAGTCCCTGCAGAGTTGGGACAGGAGAGTCAGACCTCGTCTTGTGTGGAGGAATGGAACTCCGCTTGACTCTCGCGTTGCTCATGGGGTGACAGGCCACTTGTCGATTTGTATGTGGAACTTGCGGGTTTTTCTGGACGATGCACTGGGGTGTCACTGCCCCTTCGTGTTGTGCCTTGTTCCACAGGATTGCCTTCGAGTTGGGTTCTGCCATCGGGTTCTTATCAAGAGCGGACCAGGGAATCGGGGTCTTTTGGCATGCCGCACCACCCACGAGGCTATGTCTCGAATTTCCTCCTGAGACTGGCCTCATCTTGATGTGCGCCAGGAAGGTCGGGAACGCCTTCCAGACAAAGCAGGGGAATCGAACCTCCTGTCGCAATCAAGAGGGGAGAAGAGTCTCAGATGAAGTGGTGCCGGGAACCTCGGTGTTCTCCTCAAGTGAGACTGGTATGTCGGGGAACTTTTGGGGTCGCATCAAGGGTTCCAAGTAACTTTTCGCTCTTCAATACGGAACGTGGGACTTCTCTTGAGACACTGTAGCGGGCAAGGGCCTCATCTTTCGATGACGGGGGAACCACGTGGTTTTTCTTGATTTGGGGCGGGATTCTCGAGTTACAACCGGGAATTCAGGCTTCCTCTTCAACTGGCCCAGGGAAGTCCAGTTTTCATTCGAATTGTGAGTTAGAACTGGGGATTGCTCTCGAGACACTGCAGGGCCAAATAGACCTCATCTAGGCTTGTGTCCAGGACCTAATGTTCCTCTGCTGGGGCGAAAGCGATCTCAGCATTGCATTCTCGACTCACCCGGGGAGTCAGGCCTCGTCTCGAGGGGAAGCCAAGGACACCGCTCTCCTGTCAAGTCGCGACGGGTATATCTTGGAGCTCACTGTGTGGCCTAAAATGAATCAAGCCTCCTGTGGAGTTTGGAGAGAGGACTCAGGATTGCTCTCCAGGCCATACAGCAAAAGAAGGCCCTCATCTCGTGAGGACTGGGGCGTCTCGTGGGTATTCTCGAGCTGCGGCTCCAGTGTGGTGTTGCTCACGAGGTATAATGGGGAGCTCAGGGAGCCTCTCCTGTGGCGCCAGGGAAGTCAGGTTTCTATGCGCGTGGCTAGGGGGAGCGCGTCATTGCTCTCGAGTCATGGTAGGGGAATCGCACCTCAAGACGCGTTGAAGAAGGACTCTCGAGGTCTTTTACGGGTTGGGGCAGGAAACCCTTGGTTCCCTCGACTTGTGCCGGTGATCTCAGGAAGGTCTAAGGGTGCCTCTGAGAAGTCAGGGATACTGTGCAGTTGGGACTGGTCTCTCGGGACTCCACTGGGTTCGGTGCAATGGAAGAGGGCCTCATCTCGAGTGGAGGCAGGAAACTCATGTTTCCTCTCCTGACTTCCCCTGGGCCAGATCTGACTCGGATCGCAGTTTCGCTGCAGAGTTCGAACAGGAGAGTCAGGCCTCGTCTTGTGTGGAGGAATGGAACTCTGCTTGCCTCTCCAGTTGTTCACGGGGTGACAGGTCACTTCTCGAGCTGTGTGTGGTACCTGCGGGTTTCTCCGGACGATACCCAGGGGTGTCAGTGCCCCTAAGTGTTGTGCCTTCATCAAAAGGGTTATCTTCAAAGAGGTGTCCGGGCATCAGGATCTTATCAAGAGCGGACCGGGAAATCGGGGTCTTTTGGCATGTGTCACCATCCACGTGGCTATGTCTCGAATATCCTCGTGAGACCGGCCTCATCCTGAGATGCACCGGGAAAGGCGGGAACCCCTTCAAGACAAAACAGGGGAATCGACCCTCCTGTCGCGATCAGGAGGGGAGAAGGGGCCCAGATGTAGTGGTGCCGGGAACCTCGGTGTTCTCGAGTCAGACTGGTGTGTCGAGGAACTTTTGAGGGCGCATCAAGGGTGCCAATACCGTTTCGCACTTCAAGACGGAACATGGGATTTCTCTTGAGACGCTGTAGGAGGCAAGGGCCTCATCTTGGGATGACGGGGGAACCACGTGGGGTTTCTCGAGTTGTGGCGGGATTCTCGAGTTTCGACGGGGAATACAGTCTTCCTCATGTGTTGGGCCAGGGAAGTCCTATCTTCCATTCGAGTTTAAAGGGAGAGCTGGGGATTGCTCTCGAGTCACTGCAGGGCAAAATAGACCTCATCTAGGCTTGTGTCCAGGACTTAATGCTCGTCCCTAGGGGCGACAGGGATCTTGGGGTTGCATACCAGACTCACCCGGGGAATCAGGCCTCGTCTCGAGGGGAAGCAAAGAACTCTGCTGTCCTTTTGAGTCGCGATGGGTATCTCTTGGAGCCCACTGTGTGCCCTAAAGGGAGTCAAGCCTCCTGTGGTGTTTGGATAGAGGACTCGGGATTCCTCTCCAGGCCATGCAGGAAAAGAAGGCCCTCATCTCGCGATGATGGCGGCGTCTTGTGGGTTTTCTAGACTGCTGCGCTAGTGCCGGGTTTCTGACGAGGTACGAGAGGGAGCTCAGGGAGCCTCTCATGTGGCGCCAGGGAAGTCAGGTCCCCATGAGATGGCTAGGGGGAGCTTGTCATTGCTCTCGAGTCATGGTAGGGTAATCGGGCCTCAAGACGGGTTGAAGAAGGACTCTCGAGGTCTTTCTCGGGTCACTGCATAAAACCCAGGGTTCCCTTGACTTGTGCCTGCGACCTCAGGGAGCTTCTCAGAGTGCCTCTGAGAAGTCAGGGATACTGTGCAGTTTGGAGGGGCCTCTCGAGACTCCTCTGCATTTGGTGGAATGTAAGAGGGACTCATCTCGAGTTGAAGCAGGACCTCAGTGTTCCTCTCCATTTCTGACTCAGATCGCAAGGTCCCTGCATATTAGTACAGGAGAGTCAGGCCTCGTCTTTTCTGGAGGATGGGACTCCTCTTGCCTCTCGAGTTGTTCTCGAGGTGACAGGCCACTTGTCGAGCTGTGTGTGTAACCTGCCCGTTTTTCCGGATGATGCACAGGTGTGTTAGTGCCCCTTCGTGTTGTACCTTCATATTCAAGGCTGCCTTCCAAGAGGTGTCCGAGCATCGGATTCTTATCAAGAGCGGACCGGGAAATTGGAGTCTTTCAGCAAGTGGCACCACCCACAAAGCTACGTATCGAATTTCCCCATGAGACCGGCCTCATCCTGAGTTGTGCAGGGAAGGTCGGGCCCCCTTGCAGACAAAGCAGGGGAATCGACCCACCGGTCACGATCAGGAGGGGAGAAGGGGCTTAAATGAAGTGGTGCCGGGAACCTCGGTGTTCCCCTTGAGTGAGACCAGCGTGTTGGGGGACTTTTGGGGTCGCATCAAGGGTGCCAAGTACCGTTTCGCATTTCAAGACGGAACCTGGGACATCTTTTGAAACGCTGTAGCGGCCAAGGGCCTCATCTTGCGATGACGGGAGAACCACGTGGCTTTGCTCGAGTTGCAGCGGGATTCTCGAGTTATGACAGGGAATTTAGGCTTCCTCTTTTGGCCTTGAAATCCAATCTTCCATTCGGGTTGCGAGGGGGAGCTGGGGATTGCGCTAGAGTCACTGCAGGGCAAAAGAGACCTAATCTAGGCTTGTGTCCAGGATCTAATGTTGCTCTCCAGGGGCGACAGGGATCTCGGGTTTGCATTCCAGACTCATCCGGGGAGTCAGTTCTCACCTCGAGGGTAAGCAAAGAATTCCGCTCTCGTCTCGAGTCGCGATGGGTATCTCTTGGAGACCAATGTGTGTACTAAAGGGAGTCAAGCCTCCTGTGGAGTTTGGAGAGAGGACTCGGGATTGGACTCCAGGCCATGCAGGAAAAGAAGGCCCTCATCTCGAGATGACGGTGGCGTCTCGTGGGTTTTCTCGAGCTGCGGCGCCAGTGTGGGGTGTCTCATGAAGTACCACGGGGATCTCAGGGAGCCTCGTGTGTGGCGCCAGGAAAATCCAGTATTCCATTCGAGTTGCAAGTTAGAACTGGGGATTGCTCTCCAGTCACTGCAGGGCAAAATAGACCTCATCTACGCTTGTGTCCAGGACCTAGTGTTCCACTACTGGGCCAACAGGGATCTCAGGGTTGCATTCTCGACTCACCCGGAGAGTCAGGCCTCGTCTTGAGGGGAAAAAAAGGACTCCGCTCTCCTGTCGAGTCGCGACGGGTATCTCTTGGAGCCCACTGCGTGGCGTAAAGGGAGTGAAGCCTCCTATGGAGTTTGGAGAGATGACTCGGGATTGTTTTCCTGGCCATGCAGGAATAAAGGCCCTCATCTCGCGATGACGGGGGCATCTCGTGGGTTTTCTCCAGCTGCGGCGCCAGTATCAGATTTCTCACGAGGTACAACGGGGAGCTCAGAGAGCCTCTCGTGTGGTGCTAGGGATGTCAGGTCTCCGTGCGTGTGGTGAAGGGGAGTGCGTGATTGCTCTCGAGTAATAGTAGGCGAATCGGGCCTCAAGACGCATTGAAGAAGGACTCTTGAGGTCTTTCTCGGGTTGCGGCAGGGAACCCTGGGTTCCCTTGATTTGTGTCGGTGACCTCAGGAAACTTCTAAGGGTGCCTCTGAGAAGTCAGGGACACTGTGGATTTGGGAGGGGCCCTTCGTTACTCAACTGGGTTTGGTGCAATCGAAGAGGGCCTCATCTCGAATGGAGGCAGGAACGTCAGGGGTCCTCTCCATTTCTGACTCGGGTCGCAGGGTACCTGCAGAGTATGGAGAAGAGAGTCACGCCTCGTCTTCTGTGGAGGAATGGATTTCCCCTTGCCTTTCGAGTTGTTCACGGAGTGACAGGCCACTTGTTGAGCTGAGTGTGGAACCTGCGGGTTTTTCCGGACGATGCACGGGGGTGTCAGTGCCCCTTCGTGTTGTGCCTTCATCCGCAGGGTTGCCTTCAAAGAGGTTTCCGGGCATCGGTTTCTTTTCAAGAGCGTACCGGAAAATTGGGATCTTTCAGCATGTGGTACAACCCACGAGGCTACGTCTCGAATTTCCTCGGGATACCAGCCTCATCCTGAGGTGCGCTGGGAAGCTCGGGAACCCCTTGCAGACAAAGCAGGGGAATCGACCCACTGCTCGCGATCAGAAGGGGAGAAGGGGCTCAGATGAAGTGGTGCCGGGAACTTCGGTGGTCCCCTCGAGTGGGACCGGTATGTCACGGCACTTTTGAGGTCGCATCAAGGGTGCCAAGTACAGTTTCGCACTTCAAGACGGAACGTGGGAATTCTCTGGAGATGCTGTAGCGGGCAAGTGCCTCATATTGCGATGACGAGGGAAACACGTGGTTTTTCTCGAGTTGAGGCGGGATTCTCGAGTTACAACGTGGAATTCAGGCTTCCTCTTGTGTTGGCCCAGGAAGTCCAATCTTCCATTCAACTTGTCAGAGAGAGCTGGGGGTTGCTCTCGAGTCACTTCAGGGCAAAGAGTCCTCATCTAGGCTTGGGTCCAGGACGTAATGTTCCTCTCCAGGGGCGACAGGGATATCGGGGTCGCATTCCAGTCTCACCCGGTGGGTCACGCCTCGTCTCGAGTGGAAGCAAAGGACTCCACTATCCTCTCGAGTTGGGACGCGTAACTCTTGGAGCCCAATGAGTGGCCTAAAGGGAGTCAAGCGTCCTGTGTAGCTTGGACAGAAGGTTCACGCTTGATCTGCATACCATGCAGTTAAAGATGGCCCTCCTCTCGTGATGACGGGGGCGTCTCATGGGTTTTCTCGAGCTGCGGCACCAGTGTGGGGTTTCTCACGAGATATGATGGGGAGTTCAGGGATCCTCTTGTGCGGCGCCAGAGAAGCCTGACTCCATGCGTGTGGCCAGGCAGATCGCGTCATTGCTCTCGAGTCATGGGAGGGACTAGGGCCTCAAGAGGCATTTAAGAAGGACTGTCAAGGTCTTTCTTGGGTTGGGGCGGGAAACACTCGTTTCCCTCGACCTCTACAGGGGACCTTAGGGAACTTCCCAGGTGCCTCTGAGAGGTGAGGGATACTGAGGAGTTAGAGGGGCCTCTCGGGACTCCACTAGGTTTGACGAAATGAAAGAGGGCCTCATCTCGATTGGAGGCAGGAACCTCAGGCTTTCTCTCCATTTCTGACTCCGACCGCAGGGTCCCTGCAGAGTTGGGACAGGAGAGTCAGGCCTCGTCTTGTCTGAGTAACGGAACTCTGCTTGCCTCTCGAGTCGTTCAGGGGGTCTCAGGGCCCTTGACAAGCTGTGTGTGGAACCTGCGGGTGTTTCCAGAAGATGCATGGGGGTGTCAGAGCCCCTTCGTTTTGTGCCTTCCCCCTCAGGGTTGCCTTCAAAGAGGTGTCCGGGCATCGGGTTCATTTCAAGAGCGGACCGGGAAGTCGGGGTCATTCTGCATGTGGCACCACCCACGTGGCTCATCTCGAATTTCCTCGTGAGACCAGCATCATCCTGAGGTGCGCCGGGAAGACCGGGAACCCCTTCCACACAAAGTAGGGGAATCGATTCTGCTGTCGCGATCAGGAGGGGAGATGGAGCTCAGATGAAGTGGTGCCGGGACCCTCGGTGTTCCACTCGAGGGAACCCGGCGTTTCAGGGAACTTTAGGGGTCGCATCAAGGGAGCCAAGTACCGTTTCCCACTTCAGGACGGAACATGGGACTTCCCTGGAGACGCTGTAGCGGGCAAGGGCCTCATCCTGTGAAGACTTTGGAACCACGTCGTTTTTCTCGAGTTGCATCGGGATTCTCGAAAACGACAGGAATTTCAGGCTTCCTCTTGGGTTGGCCCTGGGAAGCCCAATCTTCAATTCGAGTTGCGATGGAAAGCTGGGGGTTCTGCTCGAGTCACTACAGGGCCAAAGAGACCTCATCGAGGCGTGTGTCCAGGACCTAATATTCCTCTCAAGGGAAGACAGGGATCCCGGGTTTCCATTCCAGACTCCCCCGGGGAGCCAGGACTCGCCTGGAGGGGAAGCAAAGGACTCCGCTTTCCTCTCAAGTCGCGACACGGATCTCTTGGAGCCCACTGAGTGGACTCAAGGGTGTCGAGCCTCCTCTTCAGTTTGGAGAGAGGACTCGGGATTGCTCTCCAGGCCAGGCAGGAAAAGAAGGCCCTCAGCTCGCGATGACGGGGGCGTCTCATGGGTTTCCTCAGGCTGCTGCGCCCATGGGGGTTTTCTCATGAGGCACGACGAGGACCTCAGGGAGCCTCTCGTGCGGCGCCAGGGAAGTCAGGTCTCCATGCGCATGGCGAGGGGGAGCTGGTCATCACTCTCGAGTCATGGGAAGCGGCTAGGTCCTCAAGAGGCGTTGAAGAAGGACTCTCGAGTTCTTTCTCAGGTTGCGGCTGGAAACCCTCGTTTCCCTTGACTTCTGCAGGGGACCTTAGGGAACTTCCCAGGGTGCCTCTGAGAGGTGAGGGATGCTGTGCAGTTGGCAGGGCCTCTCGGGACTCTGCTGGGTTCGGCGCAATGGAAGAGGGCCTCATCTCGAGGGGAGGCAGGAACCTCAGGCTTCCTCTCGGTTTCGGATTCCGACTGCACGGTCCCTGCAGTGTTGGGACAGGAGAGTCATGCCTCGTCTTGTCTGAGGAATGGAATTCTGGTTGCCTCTCGAGTTGTTCCGGGAGTCTCAGGCCCCTTGTCGAGCTGTGTGTAGACCCTGCGGATTTTTCCAGATGATGCACGGAGGTGTCAGTGCCCCTTCATGTTGTGCCTTCACCCACAGGGTTGCCTTCGAAGAGGTATCCGGGCATCGGCTTCTTATCAAGAGCGGACCGGAAAATCGGGGTCGTTTGGCACGTGGCACCTCACACGTGGCTAGTCTCGAATTTCCTCCGGAGACCGGCCTCATCCTGAGGTGCGCCAGGAAGGCCGGGAACCCCTTCCAGACCACGCAGGGGAATCGACTCTCCTGTCGCGATCAGGAAGGGAGAAGGGGCTCAGATTAAGTGGTGCCGGGACCCTCGGTGTTCCCCTCGAGGGAACCCAGCGTGTCGGGGAACTTTTGCGGTCGCATCAAGGGTGTCAAGTACCGTTTCGCACTTAAGGACGGAACATGGGACTTCCCTGGAGACGCCGGGAACTTCGGTGTTCCCCTGGAGTGAGACCGGTATGTTGGGGAACTTTGGGGTCGCATCAAGGGTGCCAAGTAGCATTTCGAACTTTAAGATGGAACATGGGACTTCTCTTGAGACTCTAGCTGGCAAGGGCCTCATATTGCGATGAAGGGGGAACCACATGGTTTTTAAGACTTGAGGCTGAATTCTCGAATTACGATGGGAAATTTAGACTTCCTCTTGTGTTGACCGTGGGAAGACCAATCTTCCATTCAAATTGTGAGGGAGAGATGGAGGTTGCTCTCGAGTCACTGTAGGGCAAAATAGACCTCATCTAGGCTTGTGTCTAGGACATAATGTTCCACTCCAGGGGCGACAGGGATCTCGGGGTTGCATTCCAAACTCACCCGGGGAGTCAGGCCTCGTGTCCAGGGAAGCAAAGGACTCCGCTCTCCTCTCGAGTCGCACCGGGTATTTCTTGGACCCAACTGAGTGGCCTAAAGGGAGTCAATCCTCCTGTGAAGTTTGGAGAGAGGACCAGGGATTGCTCTCCAGGTCAGGCAGGAAAGAAGGCCCCCATCTCTCCTTGACGGGGGCATCTTGTGGTTTTTCTCGAACTGCGGCGCCACTGTGGGTTTTCTCACGAGGTACGATGGGGTACTCAGGGAGCCTCTTGTGTGGTACTAGGGAAGTCAGTTTTCCTGCTTGTGGCGAGGGGAGCGCGTCCTTGCTCTGGAGTCATGGTAGGGGAATCGGGCATCAAGAGACGTTGAAAAAGGACTCTCCAAGTCTTTCTCGGGTTACTTCAGGAAACTCTGGGTTCCCTCGACTTGTGCCAGTGACCTCAGGTAGCTTCTCAGGGAGCCTCTGAGAATTCAGGGATACTGTGGTGTTGGGAGGGGCCTCTCGGGACACCACTGAGTTTGGTTCAATGGAAGAGGGCCTCTTCTCTAGTTGAGGCAGGAACCTCAGGGTTCCTCTCCATTTCTGACTCCAATTGCAGGGTCCCTGAAGAGTTGGGACAGGAGAGTAAGGCCTCGTCTTGTGTGAAGGAATGCAACTTCACTTGCCTCTCGAGTTGTTCACGAGGTGACAGTCCACATTTGGAGCTGTGAGTGGAATCTGCGGGTTTTTCCAGACGATGCATGGGGATGTCAGTGTCCCTTCGTGTTGTGCCTTCATCCACAGGGTTGCCTTCGAAGAGATGTCCGGGCGTCAGGTTCTTATCTAGAGTGGACCGGGAATTCGGGATCTTTCAGCATATGGCACCAACCATGAGGCTACTTTTCGAATTTCCTCATGAGACCGGCCTCATCCGGAGGTTCGCGGGGAACGTCGGGAACCCCTTGCAGACAAAACATGGGAATCGACCCTTCTGTCGCGATCAGGAGGGGTGAAGGGGCTCACAGGAAGTGGTGCCGTGAACTTTGGTGTTTCCCTCGAGTGAGACCGGTATGTCAGGGAACTTTGGGTGTCGCATCAAGGGTGCCAAGTACCATTTTGTACTTCAGGATGGAACGTGGGACTTCTCTTGATACGCTGTAGCGGCCAAGGGCCTCATCTTGCGATGACGGGGGAGCCACGTGGTTTTTCTCGAGTTGCGGCGGGATTCTCGAGTTACGACGGGGATTTCAGGCTTCCTCTTGTGTTGGGCCAGGGAAGTCCAATCATCCATTCGAGTTGCGAGGGAGAGCTGGGGGTTGCGCTCGAGTCACTGCAGGGCAAAGGAGACCTCATCTAGGCTTGTGTCCAGGACCTAATGTTCCTCTCCAAGGGCCACAGGGATCTCAGGTTTGCATTCCAGACTCACCCAGGGAGTCAGGCCTCATGTCGAAGGGAAGCAAAGGACTCCGCTCTCCTTTCGAGTTGCGACGGGCACCTCTTGGAGCCCACTTTGTGGCCTAAAGGGAGTCAAGCCTCCTGTGAAGTTTGGAGAGAGGACTTGGGACTGCTCTCCAGGCCATGCAGGAAAAGATGCCCCTCATCTCGCGATGACGGAGGGATCTTGTGGGTTTTCTCCAGCTGTGGCGCCAGTGTGGGGTTTCACACGAGGTATGACGGGCAGCTCAGGGAGCCTCTCGTGTGGCGCCAGGGAAGTCAGGTCTCCATGTGCGTGGCGAGGGGGAGCGCATTATTGCTCTCGAGCTATGGTAGGGGAATCTGACCTCAAGACACATTGAAGAAGGACTCTCGAGGTCTTTCTTCAGTTGTGGCAGGAAACCCTTATTTCCCTCGACTTTTGCCGGTGGCCTCAAGGAGCTTCTCAGAATGCCTATGAGAAGTCAGGGATACTGTGGAGATGGGAGGGGCCTCTCGGGACTCCACTGGGTTTGTTTTAATGGAAGAGGGCCTCATCTCGGGTTGAGGCAGGAACCTCAGGTTTCCTCTCCATTTCTGACTCAGATCGAAGCGTGCCTGCAGAGTTGGGATTGGATACTCAGGCCTCGTCTTGTCTGAGGAAGGGAACTCCGCTTTCCTCTCTCATTGTTTAAGGGGTGACAGGCCAGTTGTGGAGCTGTATGTGGATCCTGCGGGTTTTTCCGGACGATGAACAGGGTTGCCAGCGCCCCCTCGTGTAGTGCCTTCATCCACAGGGTTGCCTTAGAAGAGGTGTCCGGGCATCGGGTTCTTATCAAGAGCAAGACCGAGAAATCGGGGTCTTTTGGCACGTGGCACCAACACGAGGCTACGTCTCGAATTTCTTCGTGAGACTGGCCTCATCCTGAGGTGCGCCATGAAGGTCGGGAACGCCTTCTAGACAAAGCAGGGGGATTGACCTTCCTGCCGTGATCAGGAGCGGAGAAGGGACTCAAATGAAGTGGTGCCAGGAACTTCGGTGTTCCCTTGGAGTGAGACCGGTATATTGGGGAACTTTTGGGGTCGCATCAAGGGTGCCAAGTAGCATTTCGAACTTTATGACGAAACATGGGACTTCTCTTGAGACTCTGTAGCGGGCAAAGGCCTCATATTGCGATGAATGGGGAACCACATGGTTTTTAAGAGTTGCGGCGGGATTCTCGAGTTACAACGGGAAATTCAGACTTCCTCTTGTGTTGGCCCAATGAAGACCAATCTTCCATTCGAATTGCGAGGGAGAGATGGGTGTTGCTCTCGAGTCACTGTAGGGTAAAATAGACCTCATCTAGGCTTTTGTCCAGGACATAATGTTCCTCTCCAGGGGCAACAGGGATCTCCGGGTTGCATTCCAGACTCACCCGAGGTAAGGCCTCGTCTCGAGGGGAAACAAAGTACTCTGCTCTCCTCTCACGTCGCGACAGGTATCTCTTGGAGCCCATTGAGTGGCCTAAAGGGAGTAAAGCCTCCTGTGAAGTTTGGAGAAAAGACCAGGGATTGCTCTCCAGGTCAGGCAGGAAAAGAAGTCCCCAATCTCGCGATGACGGTGGGTTTTCCCGAGCTGCGGCGCCAGTGTGGGGTTTCTCACGAGGTATGACGGGGAGCTCAGGGAGCCTCTCATGTGGCGCCAGGGAAGTCAGGTGTCCATGCGCATGGCGAGGGGGAGCGTGTCATTGCTCTCGAGTCATGGTAGGGGAATCCGTCCTCAAGACGCGTTGAAGACGGACTCTTGAGGTCTTTCTCGGGTTGCGGCAGGATACCCTGTGTTCCCTCGACTTGTGCCGGTGACCTCAGGGAGTTGCTCAGGGTGCCTCTGAGAAGACACTGATACTGTGGAGTTTGGAGGGGCCTCTAGGGACTCCACTGGCTGTGGTATAATACAAGAGGGCTTCATCTCGTGTTGAGGAAGGAACCTCAGGGTTCCTCTCCATTTCAGACTCCGATCTCAGGATTCCTGCAGAGTTGGGACAGGAGAGTCAGGCCTCGTATTCTGTGGAGAAATGAAACTTAGCTTGCCTCTCGAGTTGTTAACGAGGTAACAGGTCACTTGTCGAGCTGTATGTGGAACCTGCAGAATTTTCCAAAAGATGCACGGGTGTTCAGGGTCCCTCCTTGTTGTGCCTTCATCCTATGGGATGCATTCCAAGAAGTGTACGGGCATCAGGTTCTTATTAATAGCTGACCGGGAAATGGGGTCTTTCCGCATGTGGCACCACCCACGAGGCTACATCTCCAATTTCCTCGTGAGACAGGCCTCATCCTGATGTGCGCTGGGAAGATCGGTAACCCCTTCCACACAAAGCAGGAGAAAAGACACTCCTGTTGCAATCAGGAGGGGAGAAGGGGCTCAAATGATGTGGTGCGGGGAACATGGGTGTTACTCTCCAGTGAGGCCTGTATGTTGGGAAACTTTGGGGGTGCCATCATGGGTGCCAAGTACCCTTTTGCACTCAGTAGGAACGTGGGACTTCTTTTGAGACGCTGTGGCGGGCAAGGGCCTCATGCTGCGAAGACGATGGAACCACGTGGTTTTTTTCGAGTTGCGGCGGGATTCTCGAGTTACGACGTGGATTTCAGGCTTCCTCTTGTGTTGGCCCTGGGAAGCCCAAACTTCCCTTCGAGTTGCGAGGGAAAGCTGGATGTTGTGCTCGAATCACTGCAAGGCCAAAGAGACCTCATCTAGGTGTGTGTCCAGGACCTAATAGTCCTCTCAAGGGAAGACAAGGATCTCGGGATTGCACTCCAGACTCCCCCGGGGATTCAGGCCTCGCCTCGAGGGGAAGCAAAGGACTGCGCTCTGCTCTCGAGCCGCGAGGCGGATCTCTTGGAGCCCACTGAGTCGCCTCAAGGGAATCCATCCTACTCTTCAGTTTGGAGAGAAGACTCGGGATTGCTCTCCAGGCCAGGCAGGAAAAGAAGGCCCTCAGCTCGCGAGGACGGGGGCGTCTCAGGGGTTTCCTCGAGCTGCGGCGCCCGTGGGGGTTTTCTCCTGAGGCACGACGAGGATCTCAGGGAGCCTCTCGTGCGGCGCCAGGGAAGCCAGGTCTGCATGCGCGAGGCGAGGGGGAGCGCATAATTGCTCTCTAGTCCAGAGAGGGGACAAGGGCCTCAAGACACTTTGAAGAAGGACTATCGAGGTCTTTCTCGAGTGGACGCGGGAAACCCTCATTTCCCTCGACTTCTGCCGGGGACATGAGGGAACTTCCCAGGGTGCCTCTGAGAGGTGAGGGATGCTGTGGAGTTAGCGGGGCGTCTCGGGACTCCGCTGGGGTTGGCGCAATGGAAGAGGGCCTCATCTCGAGGGGAGGCAGGAACCTCAGACTTCCTCTCTGTTTCTGACTCCGAACCTCCGACCTCAGGGTCCCTACAGAGTTGGGACAGGAGAGTCAGGCCTCGTCGTGTCTGAGGAAGGGAACCCCGCTGGCCTCTCGAGTTGCTCAGGGGGTCTCAGGCCCCTCGTCGAGCTGTGTGTGGAACCCGCGGGTCTTTGCGGACGATGCCCGGGGGTGGCAGTGCCCCTTCGTGTTGTGCCTTCACCCACAGGGTTGCCTTCGAAGAGGGGTCCGGGCCTCGGGTCCTTCTCAAGAGCGGACCGGGGAATCGGGGGCGTTCGGCAGGTGGCCCCACCCACGTGGCTCGTCTCGAATTTCCTGGTGAGACCGGCCTCATCCTGAGGTGCGCCGGGAAGGCCGGGAACCCCTTCCAGACCACGCAGGGGAATCGCCTCTCCTGTCGCGATCAGGAGGGGAGAAGGGGCTCAGAGGAAGCGGTGCCGGGACCCTCGGTGTTCCCCTCGGGGGACCCCGGCGTTTCGGGGGACTTTTGGGGGTAGCAGGAAGGCTGTCAGGGACCGTTTCGCCCTTCAGGGCGGAACAGGGGACTTCCCTTGAGACGCCGCCGCGGGCAAGGGCCTCATCTTGCCAAGAGGTGGGAACCACGTGGTTTTTCTCGAGTTGCGGCGGGACCCTCGAGTTACGACGGGGATCTCAGCCTTCCCCTTGGGTTGGCCCTGGGAAGCCCAAACTTCCCCTCGGGTGGCGAGGGAAAGCTGGGGGTTGCGCTCGAGTCACTGCAGGGCCGAAGAGACCTCACCTAGGCGTGTGTCTGGGACCTAATATTCCTCTCCAGGGAAGGCAGGGATCTCGGGGTTGCATTCCAGGCTCCCCCGGGGAGTCAGGCCTCGTCTCGAGGGGAAGCCAAGGACTCCGCTCTCCTCTCGAGTCGCGACGCGGGTCTCTTGGAGCCCCCTGAGCGGCCTCAAGGGAGTCCAGCCTCCTCTTCCGTTTGGAGAGAGGACCCGGGATTGCCCTCCAGGCCATGCAGGAAAAGAAGGCCCTCAGCTCGGGAGGACGGGGGCGTCTCAGGGGTTTCCTCGAGCTGCGGCGCCCGTGGGGGTTTTCTCCCGAGGCACGACGAGGATCTCAGGGAGCCTCTCGTGCGGCGCCAGGGAAGTCAGGTCTCCATGCGCCTGGCGAGGGGGAGCGCGTCCTGGCTCTCGAGTCACGGGAGGGGACTAGGGCCTCGAGACGCGTTGAAGAAGGACTCTCGAGGTCTTTCTCGGGGGGCCGCGGGAAACCCTCGTTTCCCTCGCCTTCTGCCGGGGACCTTAGGGAACTTCCCAGGGTGCCTCTGAGAGGCGAGGGATCCTGTGGAGGTGGCGGGGCCCCTCGGGACTCCGCTGGGTCTGGCGCAACGGAAGAGGGCCTCACCTCGAGGGGAGGCAGGAACCTCAGGCTTCCTTTCCGTTTCGGACTCCGACCGCAGGGTCCCTGCAGAGTTGGGACAGGAGAGTCAGGCCTCGTCTTGTCTGAGGAAGGGAACCCCGCTGGCCTCTCGAGTTGCTCAGGGGGTCTCAGGCCCCTCGTCGAGCTGTGTGTGGAACCCGCGGGTCTTTGCGGACGATGCCCGGGGGTGGCAGTGCCCCTTCGTGTTGTGCCTTCACCCACAGGGTTGCCTTCGAAGAGGGGTCCGGGCCTCGGGTCCTTCTCAAGAGCGGACCGGGGAATCGGGGGTGTTCGGCATGTGGCCCCACCCATGTGGCTCGTCTCGAATTTCCTCGTGAGACCGGCCTCATCCTGAGGTGCGCCGGGAAGGCCGGGAACCCCTTCCAGACCACGCAGGGGAATCGACTCTCCTGTCGCGATCAGGAGGGGAGAAGGGGCTCAGAGGAAGCGGTTGCGGGACCCTCGGTGTTCCCCTCGAGGGAACCCGGCGTGTCGGGGAACTTTTGGGGGTCGCATGAAGGCTGGCAAGATCCTTTCCGCCCTTCAGGGCGGAAGAGGGGACTTCCCTTGAGACGCCGTCACGGGCAAGGGTCTCATCTTGCCAAGAGTTGGGAACCACGTGGTTTTTCTCGAGTTGCGGCGGGATTCTCGAGTTACAATGGGGATCTCAGCCTTACTCTTGGGTTGGCCCTGGGAAGCCCAATCTTCCCCTCGAGTTGCAAGGGAAATCTGGGGGTTGCGCTCGAGTCACTGCAGGGCCGAAGAGACCTCACCTAGGCGTGTGTCCAGGACCTACTATTCCTCTCCAGGGAAAGCAGGCATCTCGGGGTTGCATTCCAGGCTCCCACGTGGAGTCAGACCTCGTCTCGAGGGGAAGCCAAGGACTCCGCTCTCCGCTCGAGTCGCGACAAGGATCTGTTGGAGCCCCCTGAACGGCCTCAACGGAGTCCATCCTGCTCTTCAGTTTGGAGAGAGGACTCGTGATTGGTCTCCAGGCCATGCAGGAATATAAGGACCTCATCTTGCGATGACCGGGGTGTCGCATGTGTTTCCTCGAGCTGCCGCGGCAGTGTGGGTTTCCTCACGAGGTACGATGAGGATCTCAGGGAGCCTCTTGTGCAGTGCCAGGTTAGTCAGGTCTCCATGCGCGTGAAGAGGGGGCGCGTGTCATGGCTCTCGAGTCATGGTAGGGGAATCGCGACTCAACACATTTTGAAGCACTCTCGAGGTCTTTCTCGAGTCATGGCAGAAAACCCAGGGTTCCCTCGACTTGTGCCTGTGACCTCAGGGAGCTTCTCATTGTGCCTCTGAGAACTCAGGGATACTGTGGAGTTGGTAGGGGCCTCTCGGGACTCCACTGGGTGTGGTGCAGTGGAAGAGGGCCTCATCTCGAGTGGACGCAGGAACCTCAGGCTTCCTCTCCGTTTCTGACTCGGATCCCATGGTCCCTGCAGAGTAGGGACAAGAGAGTCACACCTAGTCTTCTGTTGAGGAATGGACCTTCGTTTGCCTTTCGAGTTGTTTACAGGGTGACAGGCCACTTGTCGAAATGTCTGTGGGACCTGCGGGTTTTTCTGGACGATGCACGCGGGTGTCAGTGCCCCTTCGTGTTGTGCCTTCATGCACAGGTTTTCCTTCAGAGAGGTGTGCTGGCATCGGGTTCTTTTCAAGAGTGGACCGTGAAATTGGGGTCTTTCGGCATGTGGCACCACCCACGAGGCTACGTCTCGAACTTCCTCATGAGACCGGCCTCATCCTGAGGTGCGCCCGGAAGGTCGGGAACCCCTTGCAGACAGAGAAGGGGAGTCGACCCTCCTGTCGCAATCAGGAGAGGAGAAGGGGCTCAGATGAAGTGGTGCCGGGAACCTCGGTGTTCCCCTTGAGTGAGTCTGGTATGTCGCGGAACTTTTGGGGTCGCATCAAGGGTGCCAGGTACCGTTTCGCACTTCAGGATGGAACGTGGGACTTCTCTTGAGATGCTGTAGCGGACAAAGGGCCTCATCTTGCGATGACGAGGGAAGCACGTGGATTTTCTCGAGTTTCGGTGGGATTCTCGAGTTACGACGGGGAATTCAGGCTTCCTCTTGTGTTGGCCCAGGAAGTCTAATCTTCCATTCGAGTTGCCAGGGAGAGCTGTGGATTGGGCTCCATTCACTGAAGGGCAAACTAGACCTCATCTAGGCTTGTATCCAGGACTTAATGTTCCTCTCCATAGGCGACAGGGATTTGGGGTTGCATTCCATACTCACCCGGGGAGTCAGGCCTCATCTCGAGGGGAAGCAAAGGACTCCACTCTCTTCTCGAGCCGCGACAGGTATCTCTTGGAGCCCACTGAGTGGTCTTTGCTCTGTAGGAGAGCTCTAGTGTACATAAGCCTGTACATAAGTGAACACAGACATTCTGTGTGCATGTTGCTGCATACCCAAAATAGGGCCACAAGGAGCCTCATGCTCTCCATGCGGCGCGGAAGCTGTGCAGCCACGCAGCAGCTGAAGAATCCAACCAATTGCTCTTTTCTTACCTCTGACAGAGCTCGCATTGCCGTAGCCCTTGGCAGTTTGGAAACACTGGACCCTAACCCCTCTCAAAGTAGGCCTGGGTTCTAGTTCGAATAGAAAGTCAATAGCGGAGCTGAGGACAGGAACGCGGCAGTCATTTATCACACGCTCCTGCAGCCTGCTACTACAGGGACACTAACGCTAGAAGCTAGGAATGTCTTTGCAAGGTGCACAAAGGACAAGGGAGAACCTCGACCCTGACTCTAGTATTTCAGCCCCCTGAGCAGATCTGAGGTTCTCCCGCTGTAGAAGCTAACCCATTCCTTTCAAATACAGGCTTCCTAACACAGGGCCAGTTGGCTGCTTGCTCTTCCACGAAGCAGGCTTCCTTAACTTGCAAACTGCGAATTCCGCTTAACAGCCTGGAGGAAAAATCGCTTCTTGGAAGATTTTTTTCAGAGGCTGTATCCCCGGAGCTGGGGCCAAGCTAGGGGACCCATACTGACAAGGGAAGGCAAAACCACATCCAATGTCTTTGCTCTGGAGGACAGCTTTGGTGAGCCTAAGTCTTTCAGGAATATTTCTGGCTCCAACAGAGTCAAATTCTGTGTGTGAAGCTGCACAGCCAAAATAGGGGAACAGAGAGCCTGATTCTCTCTGTGTAGCTTTGAAGCTGTCATTCAAACAACAGCTTGAGAATCCATACAATGCTCTCCCTTACTGCTAAGAGAATTCTCATTGCTGTAGTCCTTGACAGTTTGTAGAAATCCGCACCCTAACCCTTCTCCAAGTAGGCCTGGGTCCTAGCTCGGAACAACAGGCAACGGCGGAGCTGAGGCCAGTAAGGCACAAGTGAGGTCTCACACACTCTTGCAGCCTGATCGTCCAGGAGCAGTAAGGCCTCTTTTTCCCTGCAGGAGGCTCGCTTGCCTTGCCTCCTGTGAACTGCATTTCCCAGCCTGGGCGCAAAGCTGTTCCTGGAGATTTTTTCTCAGGGGCTGTTTCCCTGGAGCTGGGTCGGACCTCGGGGGCCCAACTCACAGGGGAAGACAAAACCACATGGACAGGTCTATGCTCTGTAGGAGAGCTCTAGTGAACCTCATCTCTCAGGAACATTCTTGGCTTCTACAGAGACACCTCTGTGCATGAAGCTACACACCCAACATAGTGGCAAAGGGAGTCTGATTCTCTCCGTGGGTGCTGATGCTTTGTGGCAAAGCACCTGCTAAGAATCCATCCGCATAGGCTTCCCTCACCTTGACAGAGGTCTCATTGCTGTAGTCCTTGGCAGTTTGGAAAGAAGCAGACCCTTACCCTTCACCAAGTAGGCCCTTGTCCTTGTTTGAATGGAAAGGCAGTAGCTGAGCTGAGGCCAGTAAGGCGCCAGTCAAGTCTGACATATTCCCGATGCCTGCTCCTTCATGGAAAATAACGTTAGAATCTGGGAATGTCTTTGCAAGGCTGGCAAAGGGCAGTCAGGAACCTCGACCCTGCCTCTGGAATTTCTATCTTCTCAGCACATCCGGAGGTCTCGGTCAGGAGAAACTAACCCATTCCTTGCAAATATAGGCTTCCAAACACAGGCCGGTTGGCTGTCTCTTCTTGCCGAAGGAAGCTTGCTTATCCCACCTCCTGCGAACTCCGCTTCCCAGCCTGGGGGATAAGAGGTTCTTGGAGATCTTTTCTCAGAGGCTGTTTCCACGGAGCAGGGGCCGATCCCGGAGACCCACACGCACAGGGGAAGGGAAAACCGCATGGATAAGTCTTTGCTCTCTAGGAGTGCTCTAGTGAACCTCACTCTATGGGGAATGTTCTTGGCTCCAACGGGGACATCTCTGTGTTGGAAGCTGCTTACCCAACATAGAGACACAGAGACCTGATTCTCTCTGTGCAGCTTTGACGCTGTCGTTCAAACAACAAATTGAGAATCCACACAATGCTCTCCCTTACCACTGAGAGAGTTATCATTGCTGTAGCCCTTCGCAGTTTCTGGAAATCGGCACACAAACACTTCTCCAAGTAGGCCTGGGTTCAAGTTCAGATGAACATGCAATAGCGGAGCTGAGGCCAGTAAGGCACCAGTCAGGTGTCACACACTCTGGCAGCCTGCTCCTCCAGGGACAGTAAGGCCTCTATTTCCCTTCAGGAGGCTCGCTTGCCTTACTTCCTGTGAACAGCGTTTCCCAGCCTGGGCGGAAAGCAGTTCCTGGAGATCTTTTCTCAGGGGCTGTTTCCCCGGAGTTGGGGCGGACCTCGGGGACCCAACTCACAGGGGAAGGCAAAACCAAATGGACAGGTCTATGCTCTGTAGGAGATCTCTAGTGAACTGCCGGGGTCCAGCCCCAGCTGATCCAGGGTATTCGAAGCAGAGACGGCGTAGGCGAGGGTCAGGGAACAACTGCTTAATTAAACGTTAATTAAGGATATAAAGAGTAATAAAATGAGGATAGCTCAGTAGGAAAATTCAGTGGAGAAAAGAGGCTGAGTAGCTTGGTTTACGCGGGGGACCAATAAAACTTCAAGACAAGAAGCTTGCACCACTTACGTAGGCCGCAGGCGTCCTTCCGTTCTCCCGAAGGAGAGGAGACACTGAGGCCTCCCCGGTCGGATCTTAGAAGCCCAGGCAAAATTAGTAAGCTTGGTGGGTTCCGCGCTCCAGATGGAGACTCAACCAGAGTGAGAGAGAGAGAGAGAGACATGGGGAGACCAGTATTTCGAGAAACTGATCCCAATTCTTTATTTTCCATGGTCTACTTTTATACACTGAGATGTTATGCAAAAGTCACTTGGGGTCAGCAGTCCTGACTTTTATCAAAGTCAGGTGCTTCATACAAAAGTATACAGAGGTCTTAGGGGTGTTACATCATCTTCTGGCCGGGGGGCCTGCTGACAATTTACGACCCTCTCCTTGTGACAGCGGTCAGTCAACCAGGACACTTATTTCTCCAGGGGTGATTATTCTTAAAACAGACGCCACCCAAATAAAGTTACATTCCTATAGGGTGAGGGTGTAGTGGGTTTTAGTGAAGGAAAGAATTTACTTAGCCTAAGGTCTAACGTGATTTATATCAAAGGTTAATACTTATTTCTTCTATATATTCATTAATGTGTATAAGGGCAGGGGATGTGGAGACTTAGCAGTAAACATCAGCTCAACAAATGAAAAACCCTTCACCAATATGATTTCTAATCAGCCCATTATACTTATACTAATAATTTTCTAACTTTTCTAAGGAACCTGTTTTTAGAAGGTTTAAAGCATCTCGTGCCTCTCATGGTTGGGCGGCTGTGAGCAATCACATGTGGCCGGACAAGCCTGTCAGGCAGGCTAGAGAACCTTCAGAGGAGTTTGTAGGTTAAAACACTCTTGTCACACCCAGGGGTTTTTATCAACTGGAGCTCTAGGTTAACTCCTTCTCCGAAAGAGGTGGTGGGGGACAGCCCCCTGTAAAGTCAGAGGTGTAGGTGAGAGCACAAAGTAGTAAGGTAGGCAGGCTCTGGTGATGGGGGTAGATGCTCGAGGATTTCCAGGGGGACTCCTGAGGCTCGATCCCGCCTTTGCGTATGTCGAGCCTCCTTCCTCATGACCTTTGCCATGGGCGGAGTGCCTCACTCTGGCCCCCAACAGTGAACCTCCTCTCTCAGGAACATTCTTGGCTCCTATCGAGACACCTCTGTGTGTGTAGCTACACACGCAACATAGGGGCAAAGGGAGCCAGATTCTTTCCGTGGGGTGCTGATGCTTTGTGGCAAAGCACCTGCTTGAGAATCCATCAGCTTACGCTTCCCTCGCCTTGACAGGGGTCTCATTGCTGTAGCCCTTGGCAGTTTGGAAAGAAGAGGACCCTTACCTTTCATAAAGTGGGCCCTTGTCCTAGTTTGAAAGGAAAGGCAAGAGCTGAGCTGAGGCCAATAAGGCGCCAGTCAAGTCTGACATATTCCCGAAGCCTGCTCCTTCATGGAAAATAACGCTGGAATCTAGGAATGTCTCTGCAAGGCTGGCAAAGGGCAGTCAGGAGCCTGCACCCTGCCTCTGGAATTACCGATTTCTGAGCAGATCTGGAGGTCTCCTTTAAGAGAATCTAACTCATTCCTTCCATATTGAGACTTCCAAAAACAGGCCGGTCGGCTGCCTCTTCGTGCCCGAAGGAGGCTTGCTTTTCCTGCCTCCTATGAACCCAGCTTCCCAGGCTCTGGGAAAAGCGGATCTTGAAGATCTTTTCTCAGGGGTTGTTTCCACAGAGCTGGGGCTAAGCCTGGAGACCCAAACTATCAGGGGAAGAAAAACCACATGTACAAGTCTTTGCTCTCTAGGAGAGCTCTAGTGAACTTCACTCTGTCACGAACATTCTTGATTCATATGGAGACACCCCTGTGTGCGAAGCTGCGTACCCAACATGGGGGCACAGAGAGCCTGATTCTCTCTGTGTAGCTTTAAAGATGTCGTTCAAAAAACACCTTGAAAATCCATACAATGCTCTTCCTTACCCGTGACAGAGTTCTCATTGCTGTAGCCCTTGGCAGTTTTTAGAAATCCGCACCCAAACCCTTCTCCAAGTAGTCCTGGGTCCTAGTTCGGAGGAACATGCAATGGCGGAGCTGAGGCCAGTAAGGCACCAGTCAGGTCTCACACACTCTGCAGCCTGATCGTCCAGGAACAGTAAGCCCTCTTTTTCCCTGCAGGAGGCTCACTTGACTTCCCTCCTGTGAGCTGCATTTCCCAGCCTGGGGGAAAAGAGGTCCCTGGAGATCTTTTCTCAGGGGCTCCTTCCCCGGAGCTGGGGAGGACCTCGAGGACCCAACTCACAGGGGAAGGCAAAAGCACATGGACAGGTCTATGCTCTGTAGGAGAGCTCTAGTGAACCTCATCTCTCAGGAACATTCTGGCCTCCTATAGAGACACCTCTGTATGTGAAGCTACACACCCAACATAGGGGCAAATGGAGCCTGATTCTCCCCGTGGGGTGCTGATGCTTTGTGGCAAAGCACCTGCTTGATGATCCATCCACTTAGGCTTCCCTCGCCTTGACAGAGGTCCCATTGCTGTAGCCCTTGGCAGTTTGGAAAGAAGAAGACCCTTACCCTTCATAAAGTAGGCCTTTGTCCTAGTTTGAATGGAAAGGTAATAGCTGAGCTGAGGCCAATAAGGTGCCTGCCAAGTCTGACATACTCCCGTAGCCTTCACCTTCATGGAAAATAACTCTAGAATCTGGGAATGTCTTTGCAAGGCTGGCAAAGGGCAGTCAGGAACCAGCACCCTGCCTCTGGAATTACCGACTTCTGAGCAGATCTGGAGGTCTCCTTTAGGAGAAGCTAACCCATTCTTTCCAAATAGAGGCTTTCAAACAGGCCAGTTGGCTGCCTTTTCGCGCCCGAAGGAGGCCTGCTTTTCTCGCATCCTATGAAGCCCTGTTCCCAGCCTCTGGGAAAAGCGGATTTTGAAGATATTTTCTCAGGGGTTGTTTCCATGGAGCTGGGGCCGAGACCAGAGACCCAGTCGCACAGGGGAAGGAAAACCACATGGACAAGTCTTTGCTCTCCAGGAGACCTCTAAGTGAAACTTACTGTGTCAGGAACGTTCTTGACTCCTATGGAGACACCCCTGTGTGTGAAGCTGTGTACCCAACAAGGGGGCACACAGGGCCTGATTCTCTCTTTGCAGCTTTGAAGCTGTCGTTCAAACAACAGCTTGAGAATCCATAGAATGCTCTCCCTTACCTCTGAGAGATTTCTCATTGCTGTAGCCTTTGGCAGTTTTTACAAATCCGCACCCAAACCCTTCTCCAAGTAGGCCTGGGTCCTGGTTTGGATGGCCATGCAATGGCGGAGCTGAGGTCAGTAAGGCACCAGTCAGGTGTCACACACTCTGGCAGCCTGCTCCTCCAGGGACAGTAAGGCCTATTTTTCCCTGCGGGAGACTCGCTTGCCTTGCCTCCTGTGAACTGCGTTTCCCAGCCTGGGCAAAAAGCGGTTCCTGGAGATCTTTTCTCAGGGGCTCTATCCCCAGAGCTGGGGTGGACCTCAGGGACCCATCTCACAGGGGAAGGAAAAACCACATGGACAGGTCTATGCTCTGTAGGAGACGTTAGTGTGTCTCATCTCTTAGGAACATTCTTGGCTCGTACAGAGACACCTCTGTGTGTAAAGCTACACACCGAACATAGGGGCACAGGGAGCCTGATTCTCTCCGCGGGGTGCTGATGCTTTGTGGCAAAGCACCTGTTTGAGAATCCATCCGCTTACGCTTCCCTCGCCTTGACAGAGGTCTCATTGCTGTGTCTCTTGGCAGTTGGGAAAGAGGTAGACCCTTACCCTTCACCAAGTAGGCCCTGATCCTAGTTTGAAAGGAAAGGCAATAGCTGAGCTGAGGCCAGTAAGGCACCCGTCAACTCTGACATATTCCCGATGCCTGCTCCTTCATGGAAAATATTGCTAGAATCTAGGAATGTCTTTGCAAGGCTGGCAAAGGGCAGTCAGGAACCTCGACCCTGCCTCTGGAATTTCTATCTTCTGAGCAGATCTGGAGGTCTCCTTCTGGAGAAGCTAACCCATTCCTTGCAAATAGAGGCTTCCAAACACAGGCTAGTTGGCTGCCTCTTCTTGCCTGAAGGAGGCTTGCTTTTCCTGCCTCCTATGATCCCTGGTTCCCAGCATGGGGGAAAAGCAGATCTTGGAGATCTTTGCTCAGGTGTTGTTTCCACGGAGCTGGGGTTGTGCCCAGAGACCCACACATACAGGGGAAGGCAAAACCACATGAACAAGTCTTTGCTCTCTAAGAGAGCTCTAGTGAACCTCAGTCTTTGACGAACGTTCTTGGCTCCTATGCGGACACCTCTGTGTGTGAAACTGCGTACCCAACATGGCGGCAGAGAGCCTGATTCTCTCTGTGCAGGTTTAATGCTGTCGTTCAGAAAACAGCTTGAGAATCCATACAGTTCTCGCCCTTACCTCTGAGAGAGTTCTCATTGCAGTAGCCCTTGGCAGTTTGTAGAAATCTGCAGCTAAACCCTTCTCCAAGTAGGCCTGAGTCCCAGTTCGGAGGAACAAGCAATGGCGGAGCTAAGACCAGTATGGCACCAGTCAGTTTTCACACACTCTGGCAGCCTGCTCCTCCAGGGACAGTAAGGCTTCTTTTTCTCTGCAGGAGGCTCACTTGCCTTACTTCCTGTGAACAGCTTTTCCCAGCCTGGGCGAAAAGCGGTTCCTGGAGATCTTTTCTCAGAGGCTGTTTTCTCGGAGCTGGGGTGGACCTCGGGGACCCAACTCACAGGGGAAGGCGAAACCACATGTACAGGTGAGCACTCTGTAGGAGAGCTCTTGTGAGCCTCATCTCTCAGGAACATTCTTGGCTCCTGTAGAGATACCACTGTGTGTGAATCTACACACCCCACATAGGGGCAAAGGGAGCCTGATTCTCTCCGTGGGGTGCTGATGCTTGGTGGCAAAGAACCTTCCTGATAATCCATCCGCTTATGCTTCCCTCGCATTTACGGAGGTCTCATTGCTGTAGCCCTCGGCAGTTTGGAAAGAAGAAGACCCTTACCCTTCATAAAGTAGGGCCTTGTCCTACTTTGAATGGAAAGGCAATAGCTGAGCTGAGGCCAATAAGGCGCCAGTCAAGTCTGACATATTCCCAAAGCCTGCTTCTTCAGGAAGATAACTGTAGAATCTAGGAATGTCTTTGCAAGGCTGGCAAAGGGCAGTCAGCACCCTGCACACTGCCTCTGGAATTACCGACTTCTGAACAGATCTGGAGGTCTCCCTTAGGGGAAGCTAACCCATTCTTCCAAATAGAGGCTTCCAAACGCAGGCCGCTTGGCTGCCTCTTGCTCTCTGAAGGAGGCCTGCTTTTCCCGCCTCCTATGAACCCCACATCCCAGCCTCTGGGAAAAGCGGATCTTGAAGATCTTTTCTCAGGAGTTGTTTCCACGGAGCTGGGGCCGAGCCTGGAGCCCCAAACGCACAGGGGAAGAAAAACCACATGGACAAGTCTTTGCTCTCTAGGAGAGCTCTAGTGAACCTCACTCTGTCAGGAACGTTCTTGTTTCCTATGGAGACACCCCTGTCTGTGAAGCTGTGTACCGAACATGGAGACACAGAGTCTGATTCTCTCTGTGCAGCTTTGAAGCTGTCGTTCAAACAACAGCTTGAAAATCCATACAATGCTCTTCCTTACCCGTGACACAGTTCTCATTGCTATACCCCTTGGCAGTATTTAGAAATCCATACCCAAACCCTTCTTCTAGTAGGCCTGGGTCCTAGTTCAGAGGAACATGCAATGGCGGAGCTGAGGCCAGTAAGGCACCAGTCAGGTCTCACACACTCTTGCAGCCTGATCGTCCAGGGACACTAAGGCCTGTTGTGCCTTGCAGGAGGCTCGCTTGTGTTACCTCCTGTGAACTGCGTTTGCCAGCCTGGGGGAATAGCGGTCCCTGGAGATCTTTTCTCAGGGGCTCCTTCCCCTGAGCTGGGGCGGACCTCAGGGACCCAACTCACAGGGCAAGGCAAAACCATATGGACAGGTCTATGCTCTGTAGCAGACTTCTAGTGAACCTCATCTCTCAGGAACATTCTTGGCTCCTATAGAGACACTTCTGTGTGTGAAGCTGCGTACCTAACATAGGGGCACAGAGAGCCTGATTTTCTCAGTTCATTTTGACCCTGTCGTTCAGAAAACAGCTTGAGAATCCATAAAATGCTCTCCCTGACCGCTGAGAGAATTCTCACTGCTGTAGCCCTTGGCACTTTGTAGAAATCTGCACCCAAACGCTTTTCCAAGTAGGCCTGGGTGCTAGCTCGGATGAACAGGCAATGGCGGAGCTGAGGCCAGTAAGGCAACAGTCAGGTTTCACACACTCTGGCAGCCTGCTCCTCCAGGGACTGTAAGGCCTCTTTTACTCTGCAGGAGATTCGCTTTGCCTTACTTCCTGTGAACAGCATTTCCCAGCCTCGGCGAAGCGGTTCCTGGAGATCTTTTCTCAGGGACAGTTTCCCCGGAGGTGTGGCGGACCTCGAGGACCCAACTCACAGGGGAAGGCAAAACCACATTGACAGGTCTATGCTCTGTAGGAGAGGTTTAGTGAACCTAATCTCTCAGGAACATTCTTGGCTCCTATAGAGACAACTCTGTGTGTGAAGCTACACTCCCAACATTGGTGCACAGGGAGCTTGATTCTCTCCGTGGGGTGCTGATGCTTTGTGGCAAAGCACCTGCTTGAGAATCCATCCTCTTAGGCTTCCCTCACCTTGACAGAGGTCTCATTGCTGTAGCCCTTGGCAGTTTGCAAAGAAGAAGACCCTTACCCTTCATAAAGTAGGGCCTTGTCCTAGTTTGAATGGAAAGGCAATAGCTGAGCTGAGGTGAATAAGGAGCCAGTCCCATCTGACACATTCCCGAAGCCTGCTCCTTCATGGAAAATAACTCTAGAATCTAGGAATATCTTTGTAAGGCTAGCAAAGGGCAGTCAGGAACCAGCACCCTGCCTCTGGAATTACCGACTTCTGAGCAGATCTGGAGGTCTCCTTTAGGAGAAGCTAACCCATTCCTTCCAAATAGAGGCTTCAAAACACAGGCAGGTGGGCTGCATTTTTGTTCCCGATGGAGGCGTGCTTTTCTCTCCTCCTACGAACCCCGGTTCCCAGACACTGGGAAAAGTGGATCTTGAAGATATTTTCTCAGGGGTTGTTTCCACGGAGCTGGGGCCGAGCCTGGAGACCCAAAGGCACAGGGGAAGGCAAGACCACATGGACAAGCCTTTGCTCTTTAGTATAGCTCTAATGAACCTCACCCTGTCAGGATCTTTCTTGATTCCTACGGAGACACACCTGTGTGTGAAGCTGCGGCTACAGAGAGCCTGATTCCCTCCATTTACCGCTGAGTCTGCATTGCCAAGCAACAGCTTGGGAACGCAGCCTGGGGCACTTCCCTTCCCTCGGACAGAGCTCTCCTTGCGGTAGGCCTTGGTAGTTTGCATACAATGGGGCCCTAAGCCCTCTGCAAGTTGGCCTGGCTCCTAGGTCCAAAGGGCAGGCCAGAGCGGAGCTGAGGCTGTCAGGCTCCAGACACATCTCCCATACTCCTACATCCTGCTCCTACCCGGGCGTGAACGCTAGAAGCTGGGAAGGTACCTGGACCGTGCAGGGGCGGGGCGAACGCGGGCGGCGTGGGGCGGGGGTCGGCTTCTGGCGGGGGTGGGGGCGGGCTTCCCAGTTGTGCTCTCGGAGGTGGACACTGAGGCTGAAAACTCGCCGGGAGCGCACCCGGGACTGGGTAAACCCGGGCTGCGCGGGTCGAGATTCAGATGGCTTTGGGTGGGGGTCGGTCCCAGTTGTGCTCCCGGGGTCGCCACTGCGGCTGGGAACGCGCAGGGAGCGCGGCAGGGGCGGGGCTAACCCTGGAGGAGCGGGGCGGGGTCGGCTCACGGGGGGGATGGGGAGGGGTTCCCAGTTGCGCTCTCGGGGGTTGCAACTGCGGCTGGGAACGCCCATTTCGTCCGCTCCTGGGTCCCCAAGGATCGCCATCCCGTGGGTGCAGCGGAGGTCTGCGGACCACAGGTAAGGGAACTGGGACTGCGTGGAGCAGGGAACCAAGTATTCCGCCATCTGTTGGCACATTCTCGGAGCTCCCCAACCTGGCGGTCGCAGAAAGGCCTTGCCTTTGGGGTCAAGGCCTTAACCGCTCCACCCCTCTGCTGAAAAATCTCAGAGTCTGTGCGGTTTTTCCAAGCAGCCTAGTGTCCGCTGGAAGTCCAAGGGACAGAACCCTGAACTCTGGCCGGCTGGCCCAGCCCTGCTTCTGGCACTTTGTAAGCCAGCGGGCCCTTGAGCACCTGCTGGGATGGGAAAGGGAAGGGTCCATGGATTGCACCCTAGAAACTTAGTAGGGTGCATGGATTTCAAACCCTGGTGGCCGCCCAGGCAGCAAAGAAGGGGGGAGGGCACCATGCTGCCCTTTCATGGCAGAATCTGTGGTTGTCCAGCTGCGTGGGCCTTTTCATGAGGACCCTGTGCAATAAAAGTTTGGTGTTTTGGAACTGAATAATTAGAACGTGTAAAAGCTTTAAATTATGTGGTGGTGTAATTAAAAACCAAAACAAAACAAAACCAAGCTCCAAGTGTTTTGCAAATGGAGGTTTAAATATTGAAGGACTGTATTCCTTGCACTGTGGCATTCTATCAAGAAGTGTGCAGGATTTTTTTTTTTTAAGAAAAGTGTTTGAAGTGAGGGAAACAGGAAACCCAGAGGTGCCCCTGTATTTTGGGGAAGGCCTTAGGAGGTCACTTGGAAATGCTGCTGGCTGTGCGGGAGGGGGGCAGATGGGCTGTGCAGGCTTGTCCTTTGCATGGATGTTCTTGTGTGTGGAAACCCAGCTCGGAGCCATCTCCTGATGTGTAAGAATTTCGCAGACAAACCTTGAGCTAAGCAATGCATTTTTTCCTAAGAAAATGTTTGTCTTAAGCGATGTAAATATCCTATGTATTTCCGCTAGACTCTGGCTTCAGGTCAGTTCCCCCAAAAGGCTCAGAAGCGATTTGAACAAAACAGCATGTTTTCCTCCTAGCTTGTTCTCCTTATCTATGTTAAGGAAATGATATATTTGCCTGCAATACTGCCTTTCTTCAAGATTCATGTCAATCAAGTTTTGGCCCGGGATGACTCACCTGCTGCCAATATTATCTCAATGCATGTCGTGGGGGAGGGGCCTGGTGCCATTCCCTGAAACAGTTCCTTTCTTTCCTTAGCTGACTGCTATTGCCTGTAGAATATCTGGCTAAAGACCAGCAGGGGGTACTCTTACTACCACCCCCCACCCCGCCTCGAGTCTAAGTCAGCAGCTTTCTCTATCTCTTTAATACTTTAATAACACTTGATGACACAAAAGCTCTGAGAGATCAAATCATATCAAATCTTCATTTCAGATTGAAGATGCATTCCATGGTATTGCCATCTTAAGTCTTTCCATCGTTATGGAATATCTGTCCATGTATTCAGGATAGTTTTCAGCCAGGGTGTATAATTTCCAGTGTGCCAGTCTTGTCATCCTCGTTACATCCATGGCAAAGTGTTTTATTCATGTTGATATTATTGAAAGGGAATTTTTTAAAATTCCTTTTCAGATTATTATCTGCTAATGTATACAGATAAAACTGTGTAATCATTCATTTTTATCAGTTTGGACAGCTTGATAGTTGTCTTTAATTTCTTTACTTTCTGACACTTTAAGATTATCCTGGGACACATATGTAATGCCTCACCCCTAAATTCAGACATGTGTTCAAAGAACTTCTGTCCTTTTATTTATTTATTTATTTATTCTTTAACATTGAAATCGTTTTGACTATGCTGGGTGTTTGTTGCTAGATGGAAGTAGCTAGGACCTCTGGACTGCAGTCTCTCATCTCTTGCTGACCTCTTGTTGACCTCTGCAGAATCCTGGTAGGTGGGAGCTTGTTAGTTCCTTGTTCCTTATCAGAACCTCCTGTGGTAAGTGTTTTTCTCTTCTCTGTTGCCTGGTAAGGGTGGGTGGTCATGGGCATCCCAAAGTTGGCTAGAAGTCAATTATTTAGGCAGGCTTGTGCACAGATATGGGAGAAGGCAATGGCACCCCACTCCTGGAAAATCCCAAGGATGGAGGAGCCTGGTAGGCTGCAGTCCATGGGGTGGCTAAGAGTCGGACACCACTGAGTGACTTCATTTTCACTTTTCACTTTCATGCATAGGAGGAGGAAATGGCAACCCACTCCAGTGTTCTTGCCTAGAGAACCCCAGAGACTGCGGGGCCTGGTGGGCTGCCATCTATGGCGTGGCACAGGGTCGGCCTCAACTGAACCACTTAGCAGCTGCAGCAGCAGCAGCAGCAGTGCATAGATATCAAAGGGGATGAGAACAGTCAGGTAGGATCACATATGTCATCGTGAAACAATACTTCTCCTCTTAGCCAAAGCTAACAAAAGATTTCTGTTCTAGGTCAACCTAGAAGAGATCACTTAAGAGGTAAAGAAACTTAAACTCCATTAGCAAAGGCAGTTCAACATCTCAAGAAAACTTGTGCTAGGCACAAAACTCTTTTCTGGGGGCCTACTTTCCCTACAACCTCCTTATCCCATTCTGTACCCATTCCTTTGCTTCTCCCGTCCTGAAAATGCCACCTGTAAGACAGAACTACTTCGTTTTCCTTCTTAAAGTGTGATTGCATTCCATACATTCTTGTAATAACAAGTCATACATTTCCCTTCAGCAACCAAGAACTGACTCTTATATTGGCATTTGATAGATTGGTGAGCATACCTATCAGTGATAATAGCGCCCACCCCGCTTCCTGCAAGAACAGAACAAAACAAAACAAAACAAAAAAATTGCTTTCTTACATTTAATATGTTCGGATGGTGCCAGTCACTATTCATGCAGAGTCAAAAATCTCTTTTGTTTCTGTGTAAAAGGGAGGTCCTTTCAAGTCGTGAATGTTTAAGAAGTTACATTTATTTGGAAGTGACCTAGCTATTCAATACACTGTCGTCACTTAGTTTAGCACCAGGATAGAAACTCAGGTAACCAAAACACCTGGAGGAACGATTGTAAGTTCAGTTCAGTTCAGTTGCTCAGTCGAGTCTGACTCTTTGTGACCCCGTGGCCTGCAGGACGCCAGGCTTCCGTGTCCATCACCAACTCCAGGGGCTTGCTCAAACTCATGTCCATCGAGTCAGTGATGCCATCCAACCATCTTATCCTCTGTCATCCCCTTCTCCTCTGCCTTCAATCAAGACTATGAGAGGCAGATATTTTAGAGTATAATTATTGTTAAGAGTTTATCTAAAAGCTCATATCACATTTACATTTTTTACATTGGTTGTTGCTGTTTCCAGGTACTTTCTTGCTGACAAGCTTGTGACACATATAACAATAGAGCAATTTTTACCTCAGAAGAAACCTAGGCACTATGAACATGTTGTGCTTAATGTTGTTGACTCTTAGACATGTCTATAGTGGAGGAGCAAAACCAAAAATACTAGATATTTAATATTGACTAGTTCCCAGTTCACGGGACTCTGACATTCATTTAGGCAATGTTTTCTTGTATTTCCAGCAGTTTGATTTGGAAGGGCTGCCTTGTCTTGAGACCATTGAAATCAGAACTCAGAACTTGAGCAATATTATCAAAAAACACAAGGCTCACACTGACATATACCTTAATCCAGACAGACAGACAAGACATCTTCCAGTTTTCCGCCTGAGATTTAAAATATTTCTTTGAGCCGTTTTCCTGGGAAGTGGGGGGGGGAGTGGGGGTGGCAGCGAGGCAGGCTTGGGTAACAAGCTAATTGTTGGTCATTGCATATGCATAGAACCAGCTTTCCGGGTTCCAAGGAAAAAAGCTTCCTTGGTACCCAATTTTGTTTGGATCTATAGACTCTCATGGCCCTCCTAGGTCAGGACATCTTTCCTTTCTGTAGTCCTCGTTTGAACCCTAAATGATAGACAGCTTGGATTGTCTCTGTGGGGTGTATGTATTGTCCTCGTGTTTGACCTGGCGGCAGTAGCGAGGTCCGAGAGCCTCTCCTGGAACCGGGCGTGGGGACAGGGCTCACCGGGAGCCCCTGGTGGAAGTGGGCAATGCGCCGGGAGCGCGCCAGGGGCGGGGCGATCCCAGGCGGCGCGGGTCGGGGTTCCGGTCGGGAGGGGGTGGGGGGTGGTAACAGTTGTGCTCTAGGGGGTCCCCACTGCAGCTGGAAACGCGCTGGGAGTGTGGCAGGGGCGGGGTGAACCCTGGTGGCGCGGGGCGGGGTTCGGCTCCTGGCGGGGGTGGGGGAGGGCTTCCCAGTTGTGCTCTCGGTGGTGGCCACTGAGGCTGGAAACGCGCCGGGAGCGCACCCGGGGCGGGGTAAACCTGGGCTGCGCGGGTCGAGATTTAGATGGCTGTGGGTGGGGGTTCGGTCCCAGTTGTGCTCTCCGGGGTCGCCACTGCGGCTAGGAACGCCCATTTCCTATGCTAATGTGTCCCCAAGGATCCACATCTAGTGGGTGCAGCGGAGGGCTGCGGGCCACAGGTCAGAGAACTGGGACTGCTTGGAGAAGGGAACCACGTATTCCGCCCTCTGTTGGCACATTCTCGGAGCTCCCCAACCTGGCGGTTGCAGAAAGGCCTCGCCCTTGGTGTCAAGGCCTTTACCGCTCCACCCCTTTGCTGAAAAATCTCAGTCTGCACGGTTTTCCCAAGCAGCCTAGTGTCCCCTGGAAGTCCAAGGGACAGAACACTGAACTCTGGCCGGCTGGCCCAGCCCTGCTTCTGGCACTTTGTAGGCCAGCGGGCCCTGGAGCACCTGCTAGGATGAGAAAGGGAAGGGTCCGCGAATTGCACCCTAGAAAGTTAGTAGGGTGCATGGATTTCAAACCCTGGTGGCCGCCCAGGCAGCAAAGAAGTGGGGAAGGCACCTTGCTGCCCTTTCATGGCAGAATCTGTGGCTGTCCTGATGCATGGGCCTTTTCATGGGGACCTTGTGCAATAAAAGTTTGGTGTTTTGGTACTGAATAATTAGAAATTGTAAAAAGTTTAAATTATGTGGTGGTGTAATTAAAAAACAAAACAAAACAAAACCAAGCCCCAAGTGTTTGGCACAGGGAGGTTTAAGTATTGAAGGCCTGTTTTCCTTGCACTGTGGCATTCTATCAAGAAGTGTGCAGGATTTTTTTTTTTTTAAGAAAAGTGTTCGAAGAGCTTGAAACAGGAAACCCAGAGGTGCCCCTGTATTTTGGGGAAGGCCTTAGGAGGTCACTTGGAAATGCTGCTGGCTGTGCGGGAGGGGGGCAGATGGGCTGTGCAGGCTTGTCCTTTGCATTCATGTTCTTGTGTGTAGAAACCCAGCTCGGAGCCATCTACTGATGTGTTAGAATTTTGCAGACAAACCTTGAGCTAAGCAATGCATTTGTTCCTGAGGAAATGTTTGTCTTAAGCGATGTAAATATCCTATGTATATCTGCTGGACTCTGGCTTCAGGTCGGTTCCCCCAATAGGCTCAGAAGCGACTTGAACAAAACAGTATGTTTTCCTCGTACTTTGTTCTCCTAATCTATGTTAAGGAAATGATATATTTGCCTGGAATACTGCCTTTCTTCAAGATTCATGTCAATCAGTTTTTGGCCCAGGATGACTCACCTGCTGCCAATGTGACCTCAAGGCATGTCGTGGGGGAGGGGCCTGGTGCCATTCCCTGAGACAGTGCCTTTCTTTCCTTAGCTGACTGCTAGTGCCTGTAGAATATCTGGCTAGAGACCAGCAGGGCGTACACCCCGCCTCAAGTCTAAGTCAGCAGCTTTCTCTATCTCATTTATACTTTAATAACAATTGATGACACAAAAGCTCTGAGCGATCAAATCATATCAAATCTTCATTTCAGATTGAAGATGCATTCCATGGTATTGCCATCTTAAGTCTTTCCATTGTTATGGAATATCTGTCCATGTATTCAGGATAGTTTTCAGCCAGGGTGTATAAGTTCCAGTGTGCCAGTCTTGTCATCCTCGTTACATCCATGGCAAAGTGTTGTATTCATGTTGACATTATTGAAAGGGAATTTTTTTTAATTCCTTTTCAGATTATTATCTGCTAATATATACAGAAAAAACTGTGTAATCTTTCGTTTTTATCAGTTCGGAAAGCTTGATAGTTGTCTTTAAATTCTTTCCTTTCTCATACTTTAAGATTTTCCGGGCACCGTACATGTACTGCCTCACCCCTAATCTCAGTCATGTGTTCAAAGGACTTCTGTCCTTTATTTGTTTACTTATTTTTTGCAACATTGAATTCGTTTTGACTATGCTGGGTCTCTGCTGCAAGATGGAAGTTGCTAGGACCTCTGGACTGCAGTCTTCCATCTCCTACTGACCTCTTGTTGACCTCTGCAGAATCCTGGTTGGCGGGAGCTTGTTAGTTCCTTGTTCCTTACCAGGACCTCCTGTGGTAAGTGTTTTTCTCTTCTCTGTTGCCTGGTAAGGGTGGATGGTCATTGGCATCCCAAAGCTAGCTAGAAGTCAATTATTTAGGCAGGCTTGTGCATAGATATGGGAGAAGGCAATGGCACCCCACTCCAGTACTCTTGCGTGGAAAATCCCATGGATGGAGAAGCCTGGTAGGCTGCAGTCCATGGGGTGGTTAAGAGTCGGACACCACTGAGCGACTTCACGTTCACTTTTCACTTTCATGCATGGGAGGAGGAAATGGCAACCCACTCCAGTGTTCTTGCCTAGAGAACCCCAGGGACTGCGGGGCCTGGTGGGCTGCCGTATATGGGGTCGCACAGAGTCGGACACGACTGAAATGACTTAGCAGCAGCGGCGGCGGCAGCAGCAGCAGAAGCAGTGCATCGATATCAAAAGGGCTGCAAACAGTCAGGAAGGATCACATATGTCACCGTGAAACACTACTTCTCCACTTAGCCAAAGCTAACCAAAGATTTCTGTTCTAGGTCAACCTAGAAGAGATCACTTAAGAGGTAAAGAAACTTAAACTCCATTAGCAAAGGCAGTTCGACATCTCAAGAAAACTTGTGCTAGGCACAGAACTCTTTTCTGGGGGTCCACTTTCCCTACAACCTCCTTATCCCATTCTGTACCCATTCCTTTGCTTCTCCCATCCTGAAACTGCCACCTGTAAGACAGAACTACTTCGTTTTCCTTCCTCAAGTGCCATTGCATTCCACATACTTTCTTGATATAACAAGTCATACATTTCCCTTCAGCAACCAAGAACTGACTTTTATATTGGCATTGGCTATAGCCCGCCCCCCTCCCCCCACCCCCAAGAACAGAACAAAACAAAACAAAACAAAACAATTGCTTTCTTACATTTAACATGTCAGGATGGTGCCAGACACTATTCATGGAGAGTCAAAAATCTCTATTGTTTCTGTGTAAAAGGGAGGTCCTTTCAAGTCGTGAATGTTTCAGAACTTTCATTTATTTGGAAATGACCTAGCTATTCAATACACTGTCGTCACAAGGATAGAAACTCGGGTAACCAAAACACCTGGAGAAACGTTTGTTAGTTCAGTTCAGTTTAGTTGCTCAGTCGTGTCTGACTCTTTGGGACCCCGTGGCCTGAAGGACGCCAGGCTTCCGTGTCTGTCACCAGCTCCAGGGGCTTGCTCAAACTCATGTCCATCGAGTCAGTGATGCCATCCAACCATCGTACCCTTGTCATCCCCTTCTCCTCTGCCTTCAATCAAGACTATGAGAGGCAGATATTTTAGAGTATAATTATTGTAAAGAGTTTGTCTAAAAGCTCATATCACATTTACATTTTTTACTTTTGTTGTTGTCGTTTCCAGGTAGTTTCTTGCTGACAAGCTTGTGACAGATATAACAATAGAGCAATTTTTACCTCAAAAGAAACCAAGGCACTATGAACATGTTGTGCTTAATGTTGTTGACTCTTAGACATGTCTATAATGGAGGAGCAAAACCAAAAATACTAGATATTTAATATTGACTAGTTCCCAGTTCACGGGACTCTGACATTCATTTAGGTCAATGTTTTCTTGTATTTCCAGCAGTTTGATTTGGAAGGGCTGCCTTGTCTTGAGACCATTGAAATCAGAACACAGAACTTGAGCAATATTATCAAAAAACACAAGGCTCACACTGACACATACCTTAATCCAAACAGACAGACAAGACATCTTCCAGGTTTCCGCCTGAGATTTAAAATATTTCTTTGAGCCAGTCTTCTGGGGAGTGGGGGGATGGAGGTGGCAGTAAGGCAGGCTTGGGTAACAAGCTAATTGTTGGTCATTGCATATGCAAAGAACCAGCTTTCCGGGTTCCAAGGAAAAAAGTTTCCTTGGTAACCAACTTTGTCTGGTTCTATAGAATATCATGGCCCTCCTAGGTCAGGTCATCTTGCCTTTCTGTAGTCCTCGTTTTATCCCTAAATCATAGACAGCTTGGATTGTCTCTGTGGGGTGTATGTATTGTCCTCATGTTTGACCTGGCGGCAGCAGCGAGGTCCGAGAGCCTCTCCTGGAACCGGGCGTGGGGACGGGGCTCACCGAGAGCCGCTGGTGAAGGTGGGCAGCGCCCCTGGAGCGCGGCAGGGGTGGGGCGCCCCGGGAGGCGCAGGGCGGGTGTCGGCTCCTGGCGGGGGTAGGGGAGGGCTTCCCAGTTGTGCTCTCGGAGATGGCCACTGCGGCTGGAAGTGCGCCGGGAGCGCAGCCAGGGTGGGGTAAACCTGGGCTGCACAGGTCGTGATTCCGCTCGCTGTGGGTGGGGGGTCGGTCCCTGTTGTGCTCCCGGGGGTCGCCAATATGGCTGGGAACCCGCCGGGAGCCCGGCAGGGCCGGGACGAAACCTGGCGGCACGGGGCGGGGTGGGGGTCCGTTCGCAGCGGGGGTCGGCTCCTGGCGGGGGTGGGGGAGGGCTTTCCAGATGTGCTGTTGGGGGTCGCCATTGCGGCTGGGAATGCCCATTTCGTGAACTCCTGGATCCCCAAGGATCGGCATCCATTGGCCACAGCGGAGGGGTGCGGAACACAGGTAAGGGAACGGGGACTGCGTGGAGCAGGGAACCATGTATTCCGCCCTGTGTTGGCACAGTCTCAGAGCTCCCCAACCTGGCGGTCGCAGGAAGGCCTCGTCTTTGGGGTCAAGGCCTTTACCGCTCCACCCCTCTGCTGAAAATCCTCAGAGTCTGCGCGGTTTTCCCAAGCAGCCTAGTGTCTGCTGGAAGTCCAAGGGACAGAACCCTGAATTCTGGCCGGCTGGCCCAGCCCTGCTTCTGGCACTTTGTAGGCCAGCGGGCCCTGGAGCACCTGCTAGGATGGGAAAGGGAAGGGTATGCGAATTGCACCCTGGTGGCCGCCGAGGCAGCAAAGAAGAGGGGAGGGCACCTTACTGCCCTTTAATGGCAGACAGAATCTGTGGCTGTCCTGCTGCGTGGGCCTTTTCATGGGGACCTTGTGCAATAAAAGTTTACCGGTGAACTTAGGGAACTTCCCAGTGTGCTTCTGACAGATGAGGGATGCTGTGGAGTTGGCGGGGCCTCTCAGGACTCTGCTGGGTTTGGCGCAATGGAAGAGGGCCTCATCTCCAGGGAAGGCAGGAACCTCAGGCTTCCTCTCCGTTTCGACTCCGACCGCAGGGTCCCTGCAGAGTTGGGACAGGAGAGTCAGGAATCGTCTTGTCTGAGGAAGGGAACTCCGCTTGCCTCTCGAGGTGCTCAGGGGGTCTCAGGCCCCTTGTTGAGCTGTGTGTGGAACCTGCGGGTATTTCCGGAAATGCACGACGGTGACAGTGCCCCTTCGTGTTGTGCCTTCACCCACTGGGTTGCCTTCGAAGAGGTGTCTGGGCCTCGGGTTCTTTTTAAGAGCGGACAGGGAAATCGGGGTCTTTCGGCATGTGGGACCACCCACGGGCTAGTCTCAAATTTCGTAGTGAAGCCGGCTTCATCCTGACGTGTGCCGGGAAGGCCGGGGACCCTTCCAGACAACGCAGGGGGATCGACTCTCCTGTCGCCATCAGGAGGGGAGAAGGGGCTCAGATGAAGTGGGGCCGGAACCCTCGGTGTTACCCTCGAGAGAAACCGGCGTATGGGGGACTTTTGGGGGTTGCATGAAAGGAGTCAGGTACCGTTTCGCACTTCAGGACAGAACCTGGGACTTCCCTTGAGACGCCGTAGCGGGCAAGGGCCTCATTTTGCGAAGACGTTGGAACCATGTGGATTTTCTCGAGTTGCGGCGGGATTCTAGGGTTACGACGGGGATTTCAGGCTTCCTCTTGTGTTGGCCCCGGGAAGCCTAATCTTCCATTCGAGTTGCGAGGGAAAGCTTGGGGTTGCACTCGAGTCACTGCAGGGCCAAAGAGACCTCATCTAGGCCTGTGTCCGGGACTTAACGTTCCTCTCAAGGGAAGACAGGGATCTCAGGGTGGCGTTCCAGACTCCCCCGGGGAGTCAGGCCTAGCCTCGAGGGCAAGCAAAGGATGCTGCTCTCCTCTCAAGTCGCGACGCAGATCTCTTGGAGCCCACTGAGTGGCCTCAAGGGAGTCAGGCCTTCTCTTCAGTTTGGAGAGAGGACTCAGGATTGCGGTCTGGGTCAGGCAGGAAAAGAAGGCCCTCACCTCGCGAGGATGAGGGCTTCTCAGGGGTTTCCTCGAGCTGCGGCGCCCGTGGGGGTTTTTCACGAGGCAAGACGAGGATCTCAGGGAGCCTCTTGTGCGGTGCCAGGGAAGTCAGGTCTCTGTGCGCGTGGCGAGGGGGAGTGCGTCATGGCTCTCGAGTCATGGGAGAGGACTAGGGCCTCCAGACGCATTGAAGAAGGACACTCGAGGTCTTTCTGTGGTTGCGGCGGGAAAGCCTCATTTCCCTCGACTTCTGCCAGGGACCTGAGGGAACTTCCCATGGTGCCTCTGATAGGTGAGGGATGCTGTGGAGTTGTCGGGGCCTCTCAGGACTCCGCTGGGCTTGGCGCAATGGAAGAGGGCCTCATCTCGAGGGGATACAGGAAACTTAGGCTTCCTCTCCTTTTCGGACTCCAACCACAGGGTCCCTGCAGAGTTGGGACAGGAGAGTCAGGCCTCATCTTGTCTGAGGAAGGGAACTCCGCTTGCCTCTCGAATTGCTCAGGGTGTCTCACGTACCTCGTCGAGCTGTGTGTGGAAACCGCGGGTTTTTCCGGACGACTCACGGGGGTGTCAGTGCCCCTTCGAGTGGTACCTTCACCCATAGGGTTGCCTTCGAAGAGGGGTCCGGGCCTCGGGTCCTTCTCAAGAGCGGACCGGGGAATCGGGGGCGTTCGGCATGTGGCACCACCCACGTGGCTCGTCTCGAATTTCCCCGTGAGACTGGCCTCATCCTGAGGTGCGCCGGGAAGGCCGGGAACCCATTCTGGACCACGCAGGGGAATCGCCTCTCCTGTCGTGATCAGGAGGGGAGAAGGGGCTCAGATGAAGCTGTGCCGGGACTCTCGGTGTTCCCCTCGAGGGAACCCGGCGTGTCAGGGAACTTTTGGGTGTCGTACGAAGGGTGTCAGGTACCGTTTCGCACTTCAGGGCGGAACATGGGACTTCCCTTGAGACGCCGTAGTGGGAAAGGGCCTCATCTTGCGAAGACGTTGAAACCACGTGTTTTTGCTCGATTTGCGGTGGGATTCTCGAGTGACGACGGGGATTACAGGCTTCCTCCTCTGTTGGCCCTGGGAAGCCCCGTCTTCCATTCGAGTGGCGAGGGAAAGCTGGGGGCTGCCTTGAGTCACTGCAGGGCCAAAGAGACCTCATCTAGGCGTGTGTCCAGGACCTAATGTTCCTATGAAGGGAAGGCAGGGATCTCGGGGTTGCATTCCAGGATCCCCCGGGGTGTCAGGCCTCGTCTCGAGGGGAAGCCAAGGACTCCGCTGTCCTCCCGAGTCGCAACGCGGATCTCTTGGAGCCCCGTAGTGGCCTCAGTGGAGTCAAGCCTCCTCTTCATTTGGGAGAGAGGGCTCGGGATTGTTCTCCAGGCCATGTAGGAAAAGAAGGCCCTTCACCTCGTGAGGACGGGGGCGTCTCAGGGGTTTCCTCGAGCTGCGGCGCCCTTGGGGGTTTTCTCGCGAGGCACGACGAGGATCTCAGGGAGCCTCTCGTGCGGCGCCAGGGAAGTCAGGTCTCCCTGTGCGTGGCGAGGGGGAGCGCGTCATGGCTCTCGAGTCACGGGAGGGGACTAGGGCCTCGAGACGCGTTGAAGAGGGACTATCGAGGTCTTTCTCGGGTTGTGTCGGGAAAAGTCATTTCCCTCGACTTCTGCCGGGGACCTTAGGGAAATTCCCAGGGTGTCTCTGAGAGTTGATGGATACTGTGGAGTTGGCGGGGCCTCTCGGGACTCCGCTGGGTTTGTCGCAATGGAAGAGGGCCTCATCTCGAGGGGAGGCAGGAACCTCAGACTTCCTCTCTGTTTCGGACTCAGACCGCAGGGTCCCTGCAGAGTTGGGACAGGAGAGTCAGGCTACGTCTTTTCTGAGGAATGGAACTCCGCTTGCCTCTCGAGTTGTTCATCGGGTTTCAGGCCCCTTGTCAAACTGTGTGTGGAATCTGCAGGTTTTTCCAGACGATGCACGGGGGTGTCAGTGATCCTTCGATTTGTGCCTTCATCCACAGGGTTGCCTTCGAAGAGGTGTCCGGGCATTGGGTTCTTATGAAGAGTGGACTGGGAAATCGGGGTCGTTCAGCATTTGCCAGCACCCACGTGGGTTGTCTCGAATTTCCTCATGAAACCGTCCTCATCCTGAGGTGTGCCGCGAAGGTCATGAAACCCTTCCAGACAAAGCAGAGGAATCGACCCTCCTGTGGCGATCAGGAGGGGAGAAGTGGCTCAGATGAAGTGCTGCTGGGAACCTCGGTGTTTCCCTCAAGTGAGACAGGTATGTCGGGTAACTTTTGGGGTCGCATAAAGCGTTCCAAGTACCGTTTCACTCTTCAAAATGGAACGTTGGACTTCTCTTGGGGTGCTCCAGCGGGCAAGGGCCTCATCTTGGAATGACTGGGGAACCACTTGGTTTTTCTCGAGTTGCGGTGGGATATTTGAGTTACCACAGGGAATTCATGCTTCCTCTTGTGTTGGCCCACAAAAGTCTTATCTTCCATTCGAGATTCGAGGAAGAGCTGGAGGTGCGCTCTAGTCACTGAAGGCAAAACAGACCCCACCAAGGCTTGTGTGCAGGACCTAATGTTCATGTCAAGGGGCGACAGGAATCTCGGGGTTGCATTCCAGACTCACCCTGGAGTCAGGCCTCGTCTCGAGGGGAAGCAAAGGACTCTGCTCTCCTCTCGAGTCGGACGGGTATGTCTTGGAGCCCACTGAGTGGCTTAAAGGGAGTCAAACCTCCTCTGCTGTTTGGAGGGAGGACACGGGATTGCTCTCCAGGCAATGCAGGAAATGAAGGCCCTCATATCCCGATGACTGGGGCGTCTCGTAGGTTTTCTCGAGCTGTGGCGCTAGTGTGGGGTTTCTCACGAAGTAAGACTGGGAGCTCAGTGAGCCTCTCACGTGGTGCCAGGGCAGTCAGGTCTCTATGCACGTGGTGAGAGGGAGCCCGTCATTGTTCTCGAGTCATGGTAGGGGAATTGGGCCTGAAGACGTGTTAAAGAAGGACTCTCAAGGCCTTTCTTGGGTTGCAGCAGGAAACCCTGGGTTCCATCGACTTGTGCCAGTGACCTCAGGAAGCTTCTCAGCGTGCCTCTGAGAAGTCAGGGTCACTGTGGAGTTGGGAGGGGCCTCTCGGAGCTCCACTGGGTTTGGTGCAATGGAAGAGGGCCTCATGACAAGTTGAGGCAGGAACCTCAGGGTTCCTCTCCTGGGTTCGAATGCGCCGGATCTGACTTGGATCCCAGAGTCCCTGCAGAGTTGGGACAGGAGAGTCAGGCCTCGTCTTGTGTGGAGGAATGGAACTCCACTTGACTCTCGTGTTGTTCATGGGGTGACAGGCCACTTGTCGATTTGTATGTGGAACTTGCGGGTTTTTCTGGACGATGCACCGGGGTGTCACTGCCCCTTCGTGTTGTGCCTTGATCCACAGGATTGCCTTCGAGTTGGGTTCTGCCATCGGGTTCTTATCAAGAGCGGACCAGGGAATCGGGGTCTTTTGGCATGTCGCACCACCCATGAGGCTATGTCTCGAATTTCCTCGTGAGACTGGCCTCATCTTGATGTGCGCCAGGAAGGTCGGGAACGCCTTCCAGACAAAGCAGGGGAATCGAACCTCCTGTCGCGATCAAGAGGGGAGAAGAGTCTCAGATGAAGTGGTGCCGGGAACCTCGGTGTTCTCCTCAAGTGAGACTGGTATGTCGGGGAACTTTTGGGGTCGCATCAAGGGTTCCAAGTAACTTTTCGCTCTTCAATACGGAACGTGGGACTTCTCTTGAGACGCTGTAGCGGGCAAGGGCCTCATCTTTCGATGACGGGGGAACCACGTGGTTTTTCTTGAGTTGTGGCGGGATTCTCGAGTTACGACGGGGAATTCAGGCTTCCTCTTCAACTGGCCCAGGGAAGTCCAGTTTTCATTCGAATTGCGAGTTAGAACTGGGGATTGCTCTCGAGACACTGCAGGGCCAAATAGACCTCATCTAGGCTTGTGTCCAGGACCTAATGTTCCTCTGCTGGGGCGACAGCGATCTCGGCATTGCATTCTCGACTCACCCTGGGAATCAGGCCTCGTCTCGAGGGGAAGCCAAGAACACCGCTCTCCTCTCGAGTCGCGACGGGTATATCTTGGAGCTCACTGTGTGGCCTAAAATGAGTCAAGCCTCCTGTGGAGTTTGGAGAGAGGACTCAGGATTGCTCTCCAGGCCATACAGGAAAAGAAGGCCCTCATCTCGTGAGGACTGGGGCGTGTCGTGTGTATTCTCGAGCTGCGGCTCCAGTGTGGTGTTGCTCACGAGGTATAATGGGGAGCTCAGGGAGCCTCTCCTGTGGCGCCAGGGAAGTCAGGTTTCTATGCGCGTGGCTAGGGGGAGCGCGTCATTGCTCTCGAGTCATGGTAGGGGAATCGCACCTCAAGACGCGTTGAAGAAGGACTCTCGAGGTCTTTTACGGGTTGGGGCAGGAAACCCTTGGTTCCCTCGACTTGTGCCGGTGATCTCAGGAAGGTCTAAGGGTGCCTCTGAGAAGTCAGGGATACTGTGCAGTTGGGAGGGGCCTCTCGGGACTCCACTGGGTTCGGTGCAATGGAAGAGGGCCTCATCTCGAGTGGAGGCAGGAAACTCATGTTTCCTCTCCTGACTTCCCCTGGGCCAGATCTGACTCGGATCGCAGTTTCGCTGCAGAGTTCGAACAGGAGAGTCAGGCCTCGTCTTGTGTGGAGGAATGGAACTCTGCTTGCCTCTCCAGTTGTTCACGGGGTGACAGGTCACTTCTCGAGCTGTGTGTGGTACCTGCGGGTTTCTCCGGACGATACCTGGGGGTGTCAGTGCCCCTTCGTGTTGTGCCTTCATCAAAAGGGTTATCTTCAAAGAGGTGTCCGGGCATTGGGATCTTATCAAGAGTGAACCGGGAAATCGGGGTCTTTCGGCATGTGTCACCATCCACGAGGTTATGTCTCGAATATCCTCGTGAGACCGGCCTCATCCTGAGATGCACTGGGAAAGGTGGGAACCCCTTCAAGAGAAAACAGGGGAATCAACCCTCCTGTCACGATCAGGAGGGGAGAAGGGGCCCAGATGTAGTGGTGCCGGGAACCTCGGTGTTCTCCTCGAGTCAGACCGGTGTGTCGAGGAACTTTTGAGGTCGCATCAAGGGTGGCAATACCGTTTCGCACTTCAAGACGGAACGTGGGACTTCTCTTGAGACGCTGTAGGGGGCAAGGGCCTCATCTTGCGATGACGGGGGAACCACGTGGCGTTTCTCGAGTTGTGGCGGGATTCTCGAGTTTCGACGGGGAATACAGTCTTCCTCATGTGTTGGCCCAGGGAAGTCCTATCTTCCATTCGAGTTTCAAGGGAGAGCTGGGGATTGTCCACGAGTCACTGCAGGGCAAAATAGACCTCATCTAGGCTTGTGTCCAGGACTTAATGTTCGTCCCTAGGGGCGACAGGGATCTGGGGGTTGCATACCAGACTCACCCGGGGAATCAGGCCTTGTCTCGAGGGGAAGCAAAGAACTCCGCTGTCCTTTTGAGTCGCGATGGGTATCTCTTGGAGCCCACTGTGTGCCCTAAAGGGAGTCAAGCCTCCTGTGCTGTTTGGATAGAGGACTCGGGATTCCTCTCCAGGCCATGCAGGAAAAGAAGGCCCTCATCTCGCGATGACGGCGGCGTCTCGTGGGTTTTCTAGACTGCCGCGCTAGTGCCAGGTTTCTGACGAGGTACGAGAGGGAGCTCAGGGAGCCTCTCGTGTGGCTCCAGGGAAGTCAGGTCCCCATGAGATGGCTAGGGGGAGTTCGTCATTGCTCTCGAGTCATGGTAGGGTAATCGGGCCTCAAGACGGGTTGAAGAAGGACTCTCGAGGTCTTTCTCGGGTTACTGCATAAAACCCAGGGTTCCCTTGACTTGTGCCTGCGACGTCAGGGAGCTTCTCAGAGTGCCTCTGAGAAGTCAGGGATACTGTGCAGTTTGGAGGGTCCTCTCGAGACTCCTCTGCATTTGGTGGAATGTAAGAGGGACTCATCTCGAGTTGAAGCAGGAACCTCAGTGTTCCTCTCCATTTCTGACTCAGATCGCAAGGTCCCTGCATGTTGGTACAGGAGAGTCAGGCCTCGTCTTTTCTGGAGGATGGGACTCCTCTTGCCTCTCGAGTTGTTCTCGAGGTGACAGGCCACTTGTCGAGCTGTGTATGTAACCTGCCCGTTTTTCCGGATGATGCACAGGTGTGTTAGTGCCCCTTCGTGTTGTACCTTCATACTCAAGGCTGCCTTCCAAGAGGTGTCCGAGCATTGGATTCTTATCAAGAGCGGACCGGGAAATTGGAGTCTTCCGGCAAGTGGCACCACCCACAAAGCTACGTATCGAATTTCCCCATGAGACCGGCCTCATCCTGAGTTGTGCAGGGAAGGTCGGGCCCCCTTGCAGACAAAGCAGGGGAATCGACCCACCGGTCACGATCAGGAGGGGAGAAGGGGCTTAAATGAAGTGGTGCCGGGAACCTCGGTGTTCCCCTTGAGTGAGACCGGCGTGTTGGGGGACTTTTGGGGTCGCATCAAGGGTGCCAAGTACCGTTTCGCATTTCAAGACGGAACCTGGGACATCTTTTGAAACGCTGTAGTGGGCAAGGGCCTCATCTTGCGATGACGGGAGAACCACGTGGTTTTGCTCGAGTTGCGGCGGGATTCTCGAGTTATGACCGGGAATTTAGGCTTCCTCTTGTTGGCCTTGAAATCCAATCTTCCATTCGGGTTGCGAGGGGGAGCTGGGGATTGCACTAGAGTCACTGCAGGGCAAAAGAGACCTAATTTGGGCTTGTGTCCAGGATCTAATGTTGCTCTCCAGGGGCGACAGGGATCTCGGGTTTGCATTCCAGACTCATCCGGGGAGTCAGTTCTCACTTCGAGGGTAAGCAAAGAATTCCGCTCTCATCTCGAGTCGCGATGGGTATCTCTTGGAGCCCAATGTGTGTACTAAAGGGAGTCAAGCCTCCTGTGGAGTTTGGAGAGAGGACTCGGGATTGGACTCCAGGCCATGCAGGAAAAGGAGGCCCTCATCTCGAGATGACGGTGGCGTCTCGTGGGTGTTCTCGAGCTGCGGCGCCAGTGTGGGGTGTCTCATGAAGTACCACGGGGATCTCAGGGAGCCTCTTGTGTGGCGCCAGGAAAATCCAGTATTCCTTTCGAGTTGCGAGTTAGAACTGGGGATTGCTCTCCAGTCACTGCAGGGCAAAATAGACATCATCTACGCTTGTGTCCAGGACCTAGTGTTCCACTACTGGGCCGACAGGGATCTCAGGGTTGCATTCTCGACTCACCCGGAGATTCAGGCCTCGTCTTGAGGGGAAAAAAAGGACTCCACTCTCCTGTCGATTCGCGACGGGTATCTCTTGGAGCCCACTGCATGGCGTAAAGGGAGTGAAGCCTCCTATGGAGTTTGGAGAGATGACTCGGGATTGTTTTCCTGGCCATGCAGGAAAAAAGGCCCTCATATCTCGATGACGGGGGCGTCTCGTGGGTTTTCTCCAGCTGCGGCGCCAGTATCAGATTTCTCACGAGGTACGACGGGGAACTCAGAGAGCCTCTCGTGTGGTGCTAGGGACGTCAGGTCTCCGTGAATGTGGTGAAGGGGAGTGCGTGATTGCTCTCGAGTCATAGTAGGCGAATTGGGCCTCAAGACGCATTGAAGAAGGACTCTCGAGGTCTTTCTCGGGTTGCGGCAGGGAACCCTGGTTCCCTCGACTTGTGTCGGTGACCTCAGGCAACTTCTCAGGGTGCCTCTGAGAAGTCAGGGACACTGTGGATTTGGGAGGGGCCTTTCGTTACTCAACTGGGTTTGGTGCAATCGAAGAGGGCCTCATCTCAAATGGAGGCAAGAACCTCAGGGGTCCTCTCCATTTCTGACTCGGGTCGCAGAGTACCTGCCGAGTATGGACAAGAGAGTCACGCCTCGTCTTCTGTGGAGGAATGGATCTCCGCTTGCCTTTCGAGTTGTTCACGGAGTGACAGGCCACTTGTTGAGCTGTGTGTGGAACCTGCGGGTTTTTCCAGACGATGCACAGGGGTGTCAGTGCCCCTTCGTGTTGTGCCTTCATCCAAAGGGTTGCCTTCAAAGAGGTGTCCGGGCATCGGGTTCTTTTCAAGAGCGTACCAGAAAATTGGGGTCTTTCAGCATGTGGTACCACCCATGAGGCTACGTCTCGAATTTCCTCGGGAGACCGGCCTCATCCTGAGGTTCGCCGTGAAGCTAGGGAACCCCTTGCAGACAAAGCAGGGGAATCGATCCACCGGTCACGATCAGAAGGGGAGAAGGGGCTCAGATGAAGTGGTGCCGGGAACCTCGGTGGTCCCCTCGAGTGAGACCGGTATGTCACGGCACTTTTGAGGTCGCATCAAGGGTGCCAAGTACAGTTTCGCACTTCAAGACGGAACGTGGGAATTCTCTGGAGATGCTCTAGCGGGCAAGGACCTCATATTGCGATGACGAGGGAAACACGTGGTTTTTCTCGAGATGCGGCGGGATTCTCGAGTTACGACGGGGAATTCAGGCTTCCTCTTGTGTTGGCCCAGGAAGTCCAATCTTCCATTCAACTTGTCACAGAGAGCTGTGGGTTGCTCTCGAGTCACTTCAGGGCAAAGAGTCCTCATCTAGGCTTGGGTCCAGGACGTAGTGTTCCTCTCCAGGGGCACCAGGGATATCGGGGTCGCATTCCAGTCTCACCTGGTGGGTCACGCCTCGTCTCGAGTGGAAGCAAAGGACTCCACTATCCTCTCGAGTCACGACGTGTAACTCTTGGAGCCCAATGAGTGGCCTAAAGGGAGTCAAGCGTCCTGTGTAGCTTGGACAGAAGGTTCACGCTTGATCTGCATACCATTCAGTTAAAGATGGCCCTCCTCTCTTGATGACGGGAGCATCTCATGGGTTTTCTCGAGCTGCGGCGTCAATGTGGGGTTTCTCACGAGATATGATGGGGAGCTCAGGGAGCCTCTCGTGTGGCGCCAGAGAAGTCAGGCCTCCATGCGTGTGGCCAGGCATATCGCGTCATTGCTCTGGAGTTATGGGAGGGACTAGGGCCTCAAGACGCATTTAAGAAGGACTCTCGAGGTCTTTCTTGGGTAGGGGCGGGAAACACTTATTTCCCTCGACCTCTACCGGGGACCTTAGGGAACTACCCAGGTGCCTCTGAGAGGTGAGGGATACTGAGGAGTTAGAGGGGCCTCTCGGGACTCGACTAGGTTTGACGAAATGAAAGAGGGCCTCATCTCGATTGGAGGCAGGGACCTCAGGCTTCCTCTCCATTTCTGACTCCGACCGCAGGGTCCCTGCAGGGTTGGGACAGGAGAGTCAGGCCTCGTCTTGTCTGAGTAATGGAACTCTGCTTGCCTCTTGAGTCGTTCAGTGGGTTTCAGGCCCCTTGTCGAGCTGTGTGTGGAACCTGCGGGTGTTTCCAGAAGATGCACAGGGGTGTCATTGCCCCTTCATTTTGTGCCTTCCCCCACAGGGTTGCCTTCAAAGAGGTGTCCGGGCATCGGGTTCATTTCAAGAGCGGACCAGGAAATCGGGGTCGTTCGGCATGTGGCAGCACCAACGTGGCTCATCTCGAATTTCCTCGTGAGACCAGCATCATCCTGAGGTGCGCCGGGAAGGCCGGGAACACCTTCCACACAAAGAAGGGGAATCGACTCTCCTGTCGTGATCAGGTGGGGAGATGGGGCTCAGATGAAGTGGGGCCGGGACTCTAGGTGTTCCACTCGAGGGAACCCGGCATTTCAGGGAACTTTAGGGGTCGCAACAAGGGAGCCAAGTACCGTTTCCCACTTCAGGACGGAACATGTGACTTCCCTGGGGACGCTGTAGCGGGCAAGGGCCTCATTCTGTGAAGACGTTGGAACCACGTCGTTTTTCTCGAGTTGAGTCTGGATTCTCGAAAACGACGGGGATTTCAGGCTTCCTCTTGGGTTGGCCCTGGGAAGCCCAATCTTCCCCTGGAGTTGCGAGGGAAAGCTGGGGGTTCTGCTCGAGTCACTACAGGGCCAAAGAGACCTCATCGAGGCGTGTGTCCAGGACCTAATATTCCTCTCAATGGAAGACAGGGATCTCGGGTTTCCATTCCAGACTCCCCCAGGGAGTCAGGCCTCGCCTCGAGGGGAAGCAGAGGACTCCGCTTTCCTCTCAAGTCGCGACACGGATCTCTTGGAGCCCAATGAGTGGACTCAAGGGTGTCGAGCCTCCTCTTCAGTTTGGAGAGAGGACTCGGGATTGCTCTCCAGGCCAGGCAGGAAAAGAAGGCCCTCATCTAGCGATGACGGGGGCGTCTCATGGGTTTCCTCAGGCTGCGGCTCCCATGGTGGTTTTCTCACGAGGCACGACGAGGACCTCAGGGAGCCTCTCGTGCGGTGCCAGGGAATTCATGTCTCCATGCGCATGGCGAGGGGGAGCTGGTCATCACTCTCGAGTCATGGGAAGTGACTAGGGCCTCAAGACGCGTTGAAGAAGGACTCTCGAGGTCTTTCTCGGGTGGCGGCGGGAAACCCTCGTTTCCCTCGACTTCTGCAGGGGACTATAGGGAACTTCCCATGGTGACTCTGAGAGGTGAGGGATGCTGTGGAGTTGGCAGGGCCTCTCGGGACTCTGCTGGGTTCGGCGCAATGGAAGAGGGCCTCATCTCGAGGGGAGGCAGGAACCTCAGGCTTCCTCTCCGATTCTGACTCCGACTGCACGGTCCCTGCAGTGTTGGGACAGGAGAGTCATGCCTCGTCTTGTCTGAGGAATGGAATTCTGGTTGCCTCTCGAGTTGTTCCGGGAGTCTCAGGCCCCTTGTCGAGCTGTGTGTAGACCCTGCGGGTTTTTCCGGATGATGCACGGGGGTGTCAGTGCCCTTTCGTGTTGTGCCTTCACTCAAAGGGTTGCCTTCGTAGAGGTGTCCGGGCATCGGGTTCTTATCAAGAGCGGACCGGATAATCGGGGTTGTTCGGCACGTGGCACCTCACACATGGCTAGTCTCGAATTTCCTCCTGAGACCGGCCTCATCCTGAGGTGCACCAGGAAGGCCGGGAACCCCTTCCAGAGAAAGCAGGGGAGTCGACTCTCCTGTCGCGATCAGGAGGGGAGAAGGGGCTCAGATGAAGTGGTGCCGGGACCCTCGGTGTTCCCCTCGAGGCACCCAGCGTGTCGGCGAACTTTTGCGGTCTCATCAAGGGTGTCAAGTACCGTTTCACACTTAAGGACGGAACATGGGACTTCCCTGGAGACGCCGGGAATTTCGGTCTTCCCCTGGAGTGAGACCGGTATGTTGGGGAACTTTGGGGTCGCATCAAGGGTGCCAAGTAACATTTCGAACTTTAGGATGGAACGTGGGACTTCTCTTGAGACTCTAGCTGGCAAGGGCCTTATATTGCAATGAAGGGGGAACCACATGGTTTTTAAGACTTGAGGCTGAATTCTCGAATTACGATGGGAAATTCAGACTTCCTCTTGTGTTGACCGTGGTAAGACCAATCTTCCATTCAAATTGTGAGGGAGAGATGGAGGTTGCTCTCGAGTCACTGTAGGGCAAAATAGACCTCATCTAGGCTTGTGTCTAGGACATAATGTTCCACTCCAGGGGCGACAGGGATCTCGGGGTTGCATTCCAAACTCACCCGGGGAGTCAGGCCTCGTCTCGAGGGAAGCAAAGGACTCCGCTCTCCTCTCGAGTCGCACCGGGTATTTCTTGGACCCAACTGAGTGGCCTAAAGGGAGTCAATCCTCCTGTGAAGTTTGGAGAGAGGACCAGGGATTGCTCTCCAGGTCAGGCAGGAAAAGAAGGCCCCCATCTCTCCTTGACGGGGGCATCTTGTGGTTTTTCTCGAACTGCGGCGCCACTGTGTGTTTTCTCACGAGGTACGATGGGGTACTCAGGGAGCCTCTTGTGTGGTACTAGGGAAGTCAGTTTTCCTGCTTGTGGCAAGGGGAGCGCGTCCTTGCTCTGGAGTCATGGTAGGGGAATCGGGCATCAAGAGACGTTGAAAAAGGACTCTCCAAGTCTTTCTCGGGTTACTTCAGGAAACTCTGGGTTCCCTCGACTTGTGCCAGTGACCTCAGGTAGCTTCTCAGGGAGCCTCTGAGAATTCAGGGATACTGTGGTGTTGGGAGGGGCCTCTCGGGACACCACTGAGTTTGGTTCAATGGAAGAGGGCCTCTTCTCTAGTTGAGGCAGGAACCTCAGGCTTCCTCTCCATTTCTGACTCCGACCGCAGGGTCCCTGCAGGGTTGGGACAGGAGAGTCAGGCCTCGTCTTGTCTGAGTAATGGAACTCTGCTTGCCTCTTGAGTCGTTCAGTGGGTTTCAGGCCCCTTGTCGAGCTGTGTGTGGAACCTGCGGGTGTTTCCAGAAGATGCACAGGGGTGTCATTGCCCCTTCATTTTGTGCCTTCCCCCACTGGGTTGCCTTCAAAGAGGTGTCCGGGCATCGGGTTCATTTCAAGAGCGGACCAGGAAATCGGGGTCGTTCGGCATGTGGCAGCACCAACGTGGCTCATCTCGAATTTCCTCGTGAGACCAGCATCATCCTGAGGTGCGCCGGGAAGGCCGGGAACACCTTCCACACAAAGAAGGGGAATCGACTCTCCTGTCGTGATCAGGTGGGGAGATGGGGCTCAGATGAAGTGGGGCCGGGACTCTAGGTGTTCCACTCGAGGGAACCCGGCATTTCAGGGAACTTTAGGGGTCGCAACAAGGGAGCCAAGTACCGTTTCCCACTTCAGGACGGAACATGTGACTTCCCTGGGGACGCTGTAGCGGGCAAGGGCCTCATTCTGTGAAGACGTTGGAACCACGTCGTTTTTCTCGAGTTGAGTCTGGATTCTCGAAAACGACGGGGATTTCAGGCTTCCTCTTGGGTTGGCCCTGGGAAGCCCAATCTTCCCCTGGAGTTGCGAGGGAAAGCTGGGGGTTCTGCTCGAGTCACTACAGGGCCAAAGAGACCTCATCGAGGCGTGTGTCCAGGACCTAATATTCCTCTCAATGGAAGACAGGGATCTCGGGTTTCCATTCCAGACTCCCCCAGGGAGTCAGGCCTCGCCTCGAGGGGAAGCAGAGGACTCCGCTTTCCTCTCAAGTCGCGACACGGATCTCTTGGAGCCCAATGAGTGGACTCAAGGGTGTCGAGCCTCCTCTTCAGTTTGGAGAGAGGACTCGGGATTGCTCTCCAGGCCAGGCAGGAAAAGAAGGCCCTCATCTAGTGATGACGGGGGCGTCTCATGGGTTTCCTCAGGCTGCGGCTCCCATGGTGGTTTTCTCACGAGGCACGACGAGGACCTCAGGGAGCCTCTCGTGCGGTGCCAGGGAACTCATGTCTCCATGCGCATGGCGAGGGGGAGCTGGTCATCACTCTCGAGTCATGGGAAGTGACTAGGGCCTCAAGACGCGTTGAAGAAGGACTCTCGAGGTCTTTCTCGGGTGGCGGCGGGAAACCCTCGTTTCCCTCGACTTCTGCAGGGGACTATAGGGAACTTCCCATGGTGACTCTGAGAGGTGAGGGATGCTGTGGAGTTGGCAGGGCCTCTCGGGACTCTGCTGGGTTCGGCGCAATGGAAGAGGGCCTCATCTCGAGGGGAGGCAGGAACCTCAAGCTTCCTCTCCGATTCTGACTCTGACTGCACTGTCCCTGCAGTGTTGGGACAGGAGAGTCATGCCTCGTCTTGTCTGAGGAATGGAATTCTGGTTGCCTCTCGAGTTGTTCCGGGAGTCTCAGGCCCCTTGTCGAGCTGTGTGTAGACCCTGCGGGTTTTTCCGGATGATGCACGGGGGTGTCAGTGCCCTTTCGTGTTGTGCCTTCACTCAAAGGGTTGCCTTCGTAGAGGTGTCCGGGCATCGGGTTCTTATCAAGAGCGGACCGGATAATCGGGGTTGTTCGGCACGTGGCACCTCACACATGGCTAGTCTCGAATTTCCTCCTGAGACCGGCCTCATCCTGAGGTGCACCAGGAAGGCCGGGAACCCCTTCCAGAGAAAGCAGGGGAGTCGACTCTCCTGTCGCGATCAGGAGGGGAGAAGGGGCTCAGATGAAGTGGTGCCGGGACCCTCGGTGTTCCCCTCGAGGCACCCAGCGTGTCGGCGAACTTTTGCGGTCTCATCAAGGGTGTCAAGTACCGTTTCACACTTAAGGACGGAACATGGGACTTCCCTGGAGACGCCGGGAATTTCGGTCTTCCCCTGGAGTGAGACCGGTATGTTGGGGAACTTTGGGGTCGCATCAAGGGTGCCAAGTAACATTTCGAACTTTAGGATGGAACGTGGGACTTCTCTTGAGACTCTAGCTGGCAAGGGCCTTATATTGCAATGAAGGGGGAACCACATGGTTTTTAAGACTTGAGGCTGAATTCTCGAATTACGATGGGAAATTCAGACTTCCTCTTGTGTTGACCGTGGGAAGACCAATCTTCCATTCAAATTGTGAGGGAGAGATGGAGGTTGCTCTCGAGTCACTGTAGGGCAAAATAGACCTCATCTAGGCTTGTGTCTAGGACATAATGTTCCACTCCAGGGGCGACAGGGATCTCGGGGTTGCATTCCAAACTCACCCGGGGAGTCAGGCCTCGTCTCGAGGGAAGCAAAGGACTCCGCTCTCCTCTCGAGTCGCACCGGGTATTTCTTGGACCCAACTGAGTGGCCTAAAGGGAGTCAATCCTCCTGTGAAGTTTGGAGAGAGGACCAGGGATTGCTCTCCAGGTCAGGCAGGAAAAGAAGGCCCCCATCTCTCCTTGACGGGGGCATCTTGTGGTTTTTCTCGAACTGCGGCGCCACTGTGTGTTTTCTCACGAGGTACGATGGGGTACTCAGGGAGCCTCTTGTGTGGTACTAGGGAAGTCAGTTTTCCTGCTTGTGGCAAGGGGAGCGCGTCCTTGCTCTGGAGTCATGGTAGGGGAATCGGGCATCAAGAGACGTTGAAAAAGGACTCTCCAAGTCTTTCTCGGGTTACTTCAGGAAACTCTGGGTTCCCTCGACTTGTGCCAGTGACCTCAGGTAGCTTCTCAGGGAGCCTCTGAGAATTCAGGGATACTGTGGTGTTGGGAGGGGCCTCTCGGGACACCACTGAGTTTGGTTCAATGGAAGAGGGCCTCTTCTCTAGTTGAGGCAGGAACCTCAGGCTTCCTCTCCATTTCTGACTCCGACCGCAGGGTCCCTGCAGGGTTGGGACAGGAGAGTCAGGCCTCGTCTTGTCTGAGTAATGGAACTCTGCTTGTCTCTTGAGTCGTTCAGTGGGTTTCAGGCCCCTTGTCGAGCTGTGTGTGGAACCTGCGGGTGTTTCCAGAAGATGCACAGGGGTGTCATTGCCCCTTCATTTTGTGCCTTCCCCCACAGGGTTGCCTTCAAAGAGGTGTCCGGGCATCGGGTTCATTTCAAGAGCGGACCAGGAAATCGGGGTCGTTCGGCATGTGGCAGCACCAACGTGGCTCATCTCGAATTTCCTCGTGAGACCAGCATCATCCTGAGGTGCGCCGGGAAGGCCGGGAACACCTTCCACACAAAGAAGGGGAATCGACTCTCCTGTCGTGATCAGGTGGGGAGATGGGGCTCAGATGAAGTGGGGCCGGGACTCTAGGTGTTCCACTCGAGGGAACCCGGCATTTCAGGGAACTTTAGGGGTCGCAACAAGGGAGCCAAGTACCGTTTCCCACTTCAGGACGGAACATGTGACTTCCCTGGGGACGCTGTAGCGGGCAAGGGCCTCATTCTGTGAAGACGTTGGAACCACGTGGTTTTTCTCGAGTTGAGTCTGGATTCTCGAAAACGACGGGGATTTCAGGCTTCTTCTTGGGTTGACCCTGGGAAGCCCAATCTTCATCTGGAGTTGCGAGGGAAAGCTGGGGGTTCTGCTTGAGTCACTACAGGGCCAAAGAGACCTCATCGAGGCGTGTGTCCAGGACCTAATATTCCTCTCAAGGGAAGACAGGGATCTCGGGTTTCCATTCCAGACTCCCCCAGGGAGTCAGGCCTCGCCTCGAGGGGAAGCAGAGGACTCCGCTTTCCTCTCAAGTCGCGACACGGATCTCTTGGAGCCCAATGAGTGGACTCAAGGGTGTCGAGCCTCCTCTTCAGTTTGGAGAGAGGACTCGGGATTGCTCTCCAGGCCAGGCAGGAAAAGAAGGCCCTCATCTAGCGATGAAGGGGGCGTCTCATGGGTTTCCTCAGGCTGCGGCGCCCATGGGAGTTTTCTCACGAGGCACGACGAGGACCTCAGGGAGCCTCTCGTGCGGTGCCAGGGAACTCATGTCTCCATGCGCATGGCGAGGGGAAGCTGGTCATCACTCTCGAGTCATGGGAAGTGACTAGGGCCTCAAGACACGTTGAAGAAGGACTCTCGAGGTCTTTCTCGGGTGGCGGCGGGAAACCCTCGTTTCCCTCGACTTCTGCAGGGGACTATAGGGAACTTCCCATGGTGACTCTGAGAGGTGAGGGATGCTGTGGAGTTGGCAGGGCCTCTCGGGACTCTGCTGGGTTCAGCGCAATGGAAGAGGGCCTCATCTCGAGGGGAGGCAGGAACCTCAGGCTTCCTCTCCGATTCTGACTCCGACTGCACGGTCCCTGCAGTGTTGGGACAGGAGAGTCATGCCTCGTCTTGTCTGAGGAATGGAATTCTGGTTGCCTCTCGAGTTGTTCCGGGAGTCTCAGGCCCCTTGTCGAGCTGTGTGTAGACCCTGCGGGTTTTTCCAGATGATGCACGGGGGTGTCAGTGCCCCTTCGTGTTGCGCCTTCACTCACAGGGTTGCCTTCGAAGAGGTGTCCGGGCATCGGGTTCTTATCAAGAGCGGACCGGATAATCGGGGTCGTTCGGCACGTGGCACCTCACACATGGCTAGTCTCGAATTTCCTCCTGAGACCGGCCTCATCCTGAGGTGCACCAGGAAGGCCGGGAACCCCTTCCAGAGAAAGCAGGGGAGTCGACTCTCCTGTCGCGATCAGGAGGGGAGAAGGGGCTCAGATGAAGTGGTGCCGGGACCCTCGGTGTTCCCCTCGAGGCACCCAGCGTGTCGGCGAACTTTTGCGGTCTCATCAAGGGTGTCAAGTACCGTTTCACACTTAAGGACGGAACATGGGACTTCCCTGGAGACGCCGGGAATTTCGGTCTTCCCCTGGAGTGAGACCGGTATGTTGGGGAACTTTGGGGTCGCATCAAGGGTGCCAAGTAGCATTTCGAACTTTAGGATGGAACGTGGGACTTCTCTTGAGACTCTAGCTGGCAAGGGCCTCATATTGCAATGAAGGGGGAACCACATGGTTTTTAAGACTTGAGGCTGAATTCTCGAATTACGATGGGAAATTCAGACTTCCTCTTGTGTTGACCGTGGGAAGACCAATCTTCCATTCAAATTGTGAGGGAGAGATGGAGGTTGCTTTCGAGTCACTGTAGGGCAAAATAGACCTCATCTAGGCTTGTGTCTAGGACATAATGTTCCACTCCAGGGGCGACAGGGATCTCGGGGTTGCATTCCAAACTCACCCGGGGAGTCAGGCCTCGTCTCGAGGGAAGCAAAGGACTCCGCTCTCCTCTCGAGTCGCACCGGGTATTTCTTGGACCCAACTGAGTGGCCTAAAGGGAGTCAATCCTCCTGTGAAGTTTGGAGAGAGGACCAGGGATTGCTCTCCAGGTCAGGCAGGAAAAGAAGGCCCCCATCTCTCCTTGACGGGGGCATCTTGTGGTTTTTCTCGAACTGCGGCGCCACTGTGTGTTTTCTCACGAGGTACGATGGGGTACTCAGGGAGCCTCTTGTGTGGTACTAGGGAAGTCAGTTTTCCTGCTTGTGGCAAGGGGAGCGCGTCCTTGCTCTGGAGTCATGGTAGGGGAATCGGGCATCAAGAGACGTTGAAAAAGGACTCTCCAAGTCTTTCTCGGGTTACTTCAGGAAACTCTGGGTTCCCTCGACTTGTGCCAGTGACCTCAGGTAGCTTCTCAGGGAGCCTCTGAGAATTCAGGGATACTGTGGTGTTGGGAGGGGCCTCTCGGGACACCACTGAGTTTGGTTCAATGGAAGAGGGCCTCTTCTCTAGTTGAGGCAGGAACCTCAGGCTTCCTCTCCATTTCTGACTCCGACCGCAGGGTCCCTGAAGAGTTGGGCCAGGAGGGTAAGGCCTCGTCTTGTGTGAAGGAATGCAACTTCACTTGCCTCTCGAGTTGTTCACGGGGTGACAGTCCACATTTGGAGCTGTGAGTGGAATCGGCGGGTTTTTCCAGACGATGCATGGGGATGTCAGTGTCCCTTCGTGTTGTGCCTTCATCCACAGGGTTGCCTTCGAAGAGATGTCCGGGCGTCAGGTTCTTATCTAGAGTGGACCGGGAATTCGGGATCTTTCAGCATGTGGCACCAACCATGAGGCTACTTTTCGAATTTCCTCATGAGACCAGCCTCATCCAGAGGTTCGTGGGGAACGTCGGGAACCCCTTGCAGTCAAAGCATGGGAGTCGACCCTCCTGTCGCGATCAGTAGGGGTGAAGGGGCTCACAGGAAGTGGTGCCGTGAACTTTGGTGTTTCCCTCGAGTGAGACCGGTATGTCAGGGAACTTTGGGGGTCGCATCAAGGGTGCCAAGTACCGTTTTGTACTTCAGGATGGAACGTGGGACTTCTCTTGATACGCTGTAGCGGCCAAGGGCCTCATCTTGCGATGACGGGGGAGCCACGTGGTTTTTCTCGAGTTGCGGCGGGATTCTCGAGTTACGACGGGGATTTCAGGCTTCCTCTTGTGTTGGGCCAGGGAAGTCCAATCATCCATTCGAGTTGCGAGGGAGAGCTGGGGGTTGCGCTCGAGTCACTGCAGGGCAAAGGAGACCTCATCTAGGCTTGTGTCCAGGACCTAAGGTTCCTCTCCAAGGGCCACAGGGATCTCAGGTTTGCATTCCAGACTCACCCAGGGAGTCAGGCCTCGTGTCGAAGGGAAGCAAAGGACTCCGCTCTCCTTTCGAGTCGCGACGGGCACCTCTTGGAGCCCACTTTGTGGCCTAAAGGGAGTCAAGCCTCCTGTGAAGTTTGGAGAGAGGACTTGGGACTGCTCTCCAGGCCATGCAGGAAAAGATGGCCCTCATCTCCCGCTTACGGAGGGGTCTTGTGGGTTTTCTCGAGCTGCGGAGCCAGTGTGGGGTTTCACACGAGGTACGTCAGGGAGCTCAGGGAGCCTCTCATGTGGCGCCAGGGAAGTCAGGTCTCCATGTGCGTGGCGAGGGGGAGCGCGTTATTGCTTTCGAGCCATGGTAGGGGAATCTGACCTCAAGACGCATTGAAGTAGGACTCTCGAGGTCTTTCTTCGATTGTGGCAGGAAACCCTTATTTCCCTCGACGTTTGCCGGTGGCCTCAAGGAGCTTCTCAGAATGCCTATGAGAAGTCAGGGATACTGTGGAGATGGGAGTGGCCTCTCGGGACTCCACTGGGTTTGTTTTAATGGAAGAGGGCCTCATCTCGGGTTGAGGCAGGAACCTCAGGTTTCCTCTCCATTTCTGACTCAGATCGAAGCGTGCCTGCAGAGTTGGGATTGGATACTCAGGCCTCGTCTTGTCTGAGGAAGGGAACTCCGCTTGCCTCTCTCATTGTTTAAGGGGTGACAGGCCAGTTGTGGAGCTGTATGTGGATCCTGTGGGATTTTCCGGACGATGAACAGGGTTGCCAGTGCCCCCTCGTGTAGTGCCTTCATCCACAGGGTTGCGTTAGAAGAGGTGTCCGGGCATCGGGTTCTTATCAAGAGCAAGACCGAGAAATCGTGGTCTTTCGGCACGTGGCACCAACACGAGGCTACGTCTCGAATTTCTTCGTGAGACTGGCCTCATCCTGAGGTGCGCCATGAAGGTCGGGAACCCCTTCTAGACAAAGCAGGGGGATCGACCTTCCTGCCGTGATCAGGAGCGGAGAAGGGGCTCAAATGAAGTGGTGCCACGAACTTCAGTGTTCCCTTGGAGTGAGACCGGTATATTGGGGAACTTTTGGGGTCGCATCAAGGGTGCCAAGTAGCATTTCGAACTTTATGACGAAACATGGGACTTCTCTTGAGACTCTGTAGCGGGCAAAGGCCTCATATTGCGATGAATGGGGAACCACGTGGTTTTTAAGAGTTGCGGCGGGATTCTCGAGTTACAACGGGAAATTCAGACTTCCTCTTGTGTTGGCCCAGTGAAGACCAATCTTCCATTCGAATTGCGAGGGAGAGATGGGTGTTGCTCTCGAGTCACTGTAGGGCAAAATAGACCTCATCTAGGCTTTTGTCCAGGACATAATGTTCCTCTCCAGGGGCAACAGGGATCTCGGGGTTGCATTCCAGACTCACCCAAGGTAAGGCCTCATCTCGAGGGGAAACAAAGTACTCTGCTCTCCTCTCAAGTCGCGACAGGTATCTCTTGGAGCCCATTGAGTGGCCTAAAGGGAGTAAAGCCTCCTGTGAAGTTTGGAGAAAGGACCAGGGATTGCTCTCCAGGTCAGGCAGGAAGAAGTCCCCAATCTCGCGATGACGGTGGCGTCTCGTGGGTTTTCCCGAGCTGCGGCGCCAGTGTGGGGTTTCTCACGAGGTATGACGGGGAGCTCAGGGAGCCTCTCATGTGGCGCCAGTGAAGTCAGGTGTCCATGCACATGGCGAGGGGGAGCGTGTCATTGCTCTCGAGTCATGGTAGGGGAATCCGGCCTCAAGACGCGTTGAAGACGGACTCTTGAGGTCTTTCTCGGGTTGCGGCAGGAGACCCTGTGTTCCCTCGACTTGTGCCGGTGACCTCAGGGAGTTGCTCAGGGTTCCTCTGAGAAGACACTGATACTGTGGTGTTGGGAGGGGCCTCTCGGGACTCCACTGCGTTTGGTGCAATGGAAGATTGCCGGGAGCCAGCGAGAGACATTCCACTCGTGACAAATGTCATGAGGAAAGAGTCTCGGCATACGCAAAGGCGGGATCGAGCCTCCGGGAGTTCCCCCGTATATTCTTGAGCATCTACCCCCAAAAACCAAAGTCTGCCTTTTTTATGGCTTTGTTCTCTCACCTCTGACATTACTGGGGATGTCCCCTACCACCATCTCACTCTCTCTGTCAAAGAGCTAACTTACAGCTCCAACTAATAATGTTCCTGGGCAATTAGTAGTGTTTAAATCCAAACCCCTCAGATGGTTTTCTAACTCGCCTGACAAGTTTACCCGGTCTCCTACAGCTATGCATACGATTGTGTACAGTCTCCCAGCCTCGAGACGCACGGGAAGTTTAAGATATTCAAATAGCTTAGAGCCTCTCAGAGAGTTAGAAACTGTCAGAATAAAACTAGTAAAAGATTTCATTGATGAACCAATCCTTTTTGCCAAGTTTCCACATCCCCTGAATTGTATCCTTGAATGTGTGTTAATTAATATAGTTGGTATGTAGAAAAAATAAGTACTGGCCTTGATGTTAGTAACTTTAGACCCTTAAGGTAATAAATTCTTTTCTTTGTTGTAAACCCATTACACATCCTCCCTATAGGAATGCAATTTTATCTTCGAAAGATGGCGCCAAACCTTAAACAATTACTCTTAGAGAAAATAACTCTTATGGTTGATAAGTCTTTGTCAAGAGTCATAAAATGTTAATAGGTCTTCTGGCCAGAAGATGATGTAAATCATCTAAACCATTTTAATACGATAAATCTGCAGAAAAGAAACCCTGGTTTTTGATAAGGATTAAAGACTGCTGACTTTGCATCCCCTATTATCCTCTATGTGTAACTTAGGGTATTAAAACCTCTGTTGAAAATACAGTTACGGGCCTTGCTCGCCAACGCTTGGTCTCCCCATGTCATTATTCCCCTCAATTTTCAGATGAGTGTCCATCTGGAGCGTGGATATCCTCTGCGACCATTTATTTGCCTGGGCTTCGAAGACCTACTCGATAAGGTGTCTAAGGTGGGGCAACTTCCTCTATTCTAGAGGGCACTTGCAGCCTCCGTGGTCAGAGCTAACCTGGTGTCATGGGTTATATTGATTTTCCGCGTAAACCAAGCTACTCAGCTGCTTTTCTCCACTGAATTTTCCTACTGAGCTATCCTCATTCTATTACTCTTTATATCTTTGATGAATAAATAAATATATAAATAGGTCGCCTACTCCATCTTCCCTTCAAATACCCTGGATCAGCTGGGGCTGGACCTCTGCAGGTGGCGCCCGAGACAGGCATTTCGAAGGTAAATCCCCAACCCCATTCCCCCAGTGTTCAGTTTTCGGGACAGATAGGATCCCACTTAGGGGGCTACAGATCCCCCTGTAGAATAGACAGGGCGAGAGGAGTGGGAAGTGTTGAAGAGTTAGAGAGAAAAAACGGTTTCTAAAAAGGCTGACAAAAAGGGCCTAATCTTTAGATAGCTAAAAGCAAAATCTTTTACTATCCTTAATTTTCTGACATGGGCAACACTGAATCAAATGAAAGACAGCTCTTTATAGGAGTAATTTTACAGTTATTAAGTAAAAGAAGAATCAAGGTTAAAACATCTTCCATTCAATCATTTTTTTACATTTGTACAAGACCACTGCCCTTGGTTTCTACAACAAGGCACTGTTAACCTAGATATCTTGAAAAAAACTAGGAAAACAGCTAAGAGCTTATTGTGCTCAGCAAGGTTTGGAAAAAATCCCTACTTACACCTTTCCTCTGTGGAATATGACTAGAGATGTTTTAGATCCAGCTCATGAATTTGAAAAGGTACCTGTTAAAGTGGAAAGTAAAGTTGGAAAAGTACCTGTTAAACAAAAAAGCAAATCTGAAAAGGTACCTGTTATAAAGAAAAGTGAAAATGAAGAGGCTATACCTAGCTATCGACAGCTAAATGAATGGCTAGCCGCTATGACTGCCAATGAGCATGTAAAAGATAGGGATGAAAAGAAAGATCAGCTCTCCCCTCAATTTGAAAAAGGTTTAGAGGAAACAGCAGCTCGATGCCATTCTGATGAGGATTGTTGTTTTTTGTTTTTTTTTTTAGCTAAAGATGCTCCTAAAAGTTTAAGAAAACATCCCTAATCAGACCATCCGCTCCTAGGAGGTTGAGGGAAACATCCCCGATCAGACAGTTCATAAGATTTAGTTACCAAACAGTTAAAGGATCTCCGGAACAGAAGAGGAAAACTTCGGGACGCTCCCATCCCCCTATGCCTCCTCCTCCATGTCGGGGTAAAGGGCCACCGCTAGGAGTTTCCCGGAGAAGGATTTTCTCTAGTCCCAAGGATGAACTCGATCCTCACCTTGAGGCTTCTTTTCTAGTCCCCTCTGAAGTTTAGCCAGGGTAAAGAGGTTACAAAATAAATAAAAATATTCTCTAAAATTAAAAAAAAAATTAAAAATGGATTTCTCTGCATCTAAGAATAGACAAATATTTATTGACTGTGGAATATGATTAGAAATGTCCTGGACCTCCGTCACGAGGCTGTTAAATAGCCTATGGGGGAGGCTATAGAGGTGGATGGTGGTGAGTCTCCATTTACTGCACAGATCATATTTTCTGCCATTGAAAAAAAAAAAAGGAGGGAGAAAGTGGTCTACCTCCCGAGGAAGGAGAGGGCTTACAGGACGCTGCGGCCGAGAGCCCTGGCGAGCTCCCTCCCCCTCTGCACAAACCTTTAAAAAACTTATCCACCACTTTCTGATTTAAGGAGACCACCACCGCCTTCGATTGTGCCTCCCAGGACCCAGGAGTTCCCCACTTTGCCCCCAAAGCCTCCCAAAGTGTTGCCTAAGACGGAGGAAGATAAAAAGTTTTTTAAACAAAGGAGCTTTTAGTACACAATATTCAGAGCGTGCTCCTTGGAGAAAACTCCCTCAGGGGGGTCTCACCCAGGCTAGGAGAAAAGCGAAAAGGCAAGGAGATTTAATAACAATATTAACCCCTGATGTGCCACTTACTCCAATTCCAACCGGAGTGGCTGGCCCCCTATCTGAGGACATTGTAAGATTTGTCCTGGGGCGTAGCTCGCTTTCTTTTAAAAAAAAATTAAATAAAAAAAAAAGAAAGAAAAGAAATTTCGCTGGTGCATGGTGTAGTAGATTCTGATGATATTGAGAAATTAAAGTCTTGATCTCACTGCCTATCAAAACTGTACAAATTAATAAAGGTCAAAGAGTAACACAGCTTTTACTTTTACCTTACTATCAGACAAGGAAAAACTTGACTTCTCAAGCTAAGAGCCACAAAACATTTGGATCTAGTGATCTAGCCTTTTGGGTGCAGGAAATTACAGTTCCAAGGCCTTTAAAAGATCTTTTAATTCAAGAGAATAAAACGCCAGGGCTATTAGACACAGGAACAGACGTCTCTTAACATTGCTGGGAAAGACTGGCCCAGCTCCTGGCCAACACATAATACTGAAAATGAGTTCGTGGGATTAGAGAAAGTGGTATGTGGGGTGGAGATGCTGTACAGGTGGTACATTTAACAATACTTTATATATTGTTATAAATACATAATATAAATGTATTTGCCTAATTACAGTTTGCCTAAATAGGTATGGGTATAAATAAAATATAATAAAGGTATACCTAATTCTATTTATAGATCTATACTTAATTAATTTGTATATAAATTAATATGTATACTATATACACACACATATATATATACTGTATAATTAAATATATATGGCAGAATATAATGTGTGTGTGGCTGATATTAATTGGTATGGATTGATGTGCTGTGATGATAAATGTTCTATATACTGTATAATTATAAATGTGTGACATGTATTATTACAGTATATTGGTTTGTGTTGGTTGGTATTAGCTGTGTATGTGTTGTATTGTTGTAATATATATTAATTAATATATTAATTATAAAGATTAATTCAAGTATATTGATTTATATATATTATATGTCAATAACTTTATACTTGTTGCCATATATAAATACATGTATAAATGCATTTTGCATTTAGGTATATCTGTATACCTGTATACCAAAATGAGATAAGGAGGTTATACATTTATTACTTAAATTTATACAGAGACCTAAACTAAACATTAGACCTAAATTAACATATCCATAGGGAAACAGCTAGACAAATAGTGAAGTTATGTTCCAATTGTAATTAATCACTTAAACGTAAACACACAGGGGCAGACTACAATGATGAGACACTAGATGCCTGAATTACAGGCTACGACTCGGCCCCTGGTCAAGTAAAAAGGCCTCCTTACGGGAGAGTGAAAAAGGCCAGATGTGTTGCTAACTTGTGGGAGAGGGTATGCTTGTATATTTCTACAGAATGCAGATTCTCCGGTTTGGATCTCAGACAAATTCGTCATGTCACATTCCCCAAAGACCAGGTTCGCGGCGCGCGCACTCGCTCGCTCCCCCTCCCCCAGCCAGCTCTCACCTCCGCGCCACCAGCAGCGCCTCGCACCCACCTCTCTGCACCCCGTGACCTAGAGCAAAGAAGTCTGTGCAGCGAGTGAGGGCCAGAGAGGAAAGCGCGCCCGCGGAGTGCCGTCCAGACCAGCGTGGCCCCACCGGCGAGAGGGGACCGCCCTGAGCCCAAGCGGTGGCGGCTAGCCCTAAACCACGAACCCTGCCCCTCCACCCACCATAGGCGCCTTGGCCCACAGCCTGCCGCTCGTGTTCTGCCTCCTGATGCTGGGGACACTGCTCCCCCGGGCTGACGCCTACAGCTGCTCCCTGGTTCATCTTGTTTAAACCCTCAATATAATGTTTGCTCCTTTGTAATGCTACAACATCCACCTTATCTTATGATGTAACCACTTATTGAATTATGGTCTTGCTGTATTACAACAACTACAGGATTTAATGCAAACACGACGGTTTGTGGGCTTAATTATCTTGGGAACAGCAGCTTTGATAAGTGCAATCACTTCTGTTACTGTGGTAGCAATATCATTGACTCAACAAGTACATACTGCTCAATATGTTGATTCTATGTCCAAAAATGTTTCTTTAACATTGGCAACACAGGAAGCTATAGAGAGAAAATTAGAAATGAGGGTAGACGCCCTAGAGGAAGCAGTAATACATATTGGGACTGAATTGCAGGCTTTAAAGGTGAAAATGGCATTGTCTTGTCATGCTGACTATCGGTGGATATGTGTAACACCCCTGAAAGTAAATGAGACAGATTTTGAATGGGAAAAGATTAAAAACCATATTTCAGGTATCTGGAACAGCTCTGACATTGGTTGAGACGTAGGGAAACTTCACTATCAAATAGCAACCATGGAGCACTCCCGATTAGATTTTACTGCTGCTGGAACAGCAAATGATTTCTTCCATACTTTCCCTAACTACATCTCAGGAAAGAATATTCTGTCTAATGTCTTTAGCTATGCTGTGGTGGCTGCTTTAATTCTGCTTCTCATAATCATTCTTCCTTGTATTGTCAGGATTCTTCGGCAGAGTATTCAGAGGCTCGCGACTGAGCTACATCTGGCTGTTTTAAGAAATAAAAAATGGGGAGATGCCGGGAGCCGGCGAGAGACATTCCACTCGTGACAAAGGTCATGAGGAAGGAGGCTGGGCATACACAAAGGCGGGATCGAGCCTCGGGAGTCCTCCCGGATATTCTTGAGCATCTACCCCCCAAAACCAGAGTCTGCCTACTTTATTGCTTTGTGCTCTCACCTCTGACTTTACTGGGGGCTGTCCCCCACCACCATCTCACTCTCTCTGTCAAAGAGCTAACTTACAGCTCCAATTAATAAAGTTCCTGGGCAATTAGGAGTGTTTAAATCCAAACACGTCAGATGGCTCTCTAACTCGCCTGACAAGTTTACCCGGTCTCCTACAGCAATGCATACAATTGTTTACAGTCTCCGAGCCTCGAGAGGCACGGGAAGCTTAAGATATTCAAATAGCTTAGAGCCTCTCAGAGAGTTAGAAACTGTCAGAATAAGACTAGTAAAAGATTTCATTGATGAACCAATGCTTGTTGCCAAGTTTCCACATCCCCTGAATTGTATCCTTGAATGTGTATTAATTAATATAGTTGGTATGTAGAAGAAATAAGTAGTGGCCTTGGTGTTACTAACTTTAGACCCTTAAGGTAATAAATTATTTCCTTTGTTGTAAGCCCATTACACATCTGCCCTATAGGAATGCAATTTTATCTTCGAAAGATGGGGCCAAACCTTAAAATAATTACTCTTAGAGAAAATAAGTCTTACGGTTGATAAGTCTTTGTCAAGAGTCATAAAATGTTAACAGGTCTTCTGGCTAGAAGATGATGTAAATCACCTAAACCATTTGTATACGATACATTTGCAGGACAGAAACTCTGGTTTTTGATAAGGATCAACGGCTGCTGTCTTTGCATCCCCATTATCCTCTATGTGTAACTTAGGGTATAAAAACCCCTGTTGAAAATAAAGCTACGGGCCTTGATTGCCAACGCTTAGTCTCCTAATGTCATTCTTCCCCTCAATTTTCATCTGAAAATTGAGTGTCCATCTGGAGCGCGGATATCCTCTGCGACCATTTATTTGCCTGGGCTTCGAAGACCACTTGAGAAGGTGTCTAAGGTGGGGCACTTTTCGCTATTCGAGAGGGAGCCTGCGGCCTCCGTGGTCAGAGCTAACCTGGTGTCACGGGTTATACTGATTTTCCGCATAAACCAAGCTACTCAGCTTCTTTTCTCCACTAAATTTTCCTACTGAGCTATCCTCATTCTATTACTCTTTATATCTTCGATAAATAAATCAATAGGCCGCCTACTCTGTCTCCCCTTTGAAAACCCTGGACCAGCCGAGGCTGGACCTTGTCAGAAGAGGGCCTCATCTCGATTTGAAGCAGGAACCTCAGGGTTGCTCTCCATTTCTGACTCTGAACACAGAGTCCCTACAGAGTTAGGACAGGAGAGTCAGGCCTCGTCTTGTGTGGAGGAATGGAACTCCACTGGACTCTCGAGTTGTTCACCGGATAACAGGCCACTTGTCGAGCTGTGTGTGGAACCTGCGGTTTTATCCGGACGATGCATGGGGGTGTCAGTTCCCCTTCGTTTTTTGCCTTCATACACAGGGTTGCCTTCGAAGAGGTATCCAGCCTTCAGATTCTTATCAAGAGCAGACCAGGAAATCAGTGTCTTTCGGCATGTGGCACCACCCACAAGCCTACATCTCGAATTTCTTCTTGAGACGGACCTCAACCTGAGGTGCACCAGGAAGGTCGGTAACCCTTTCAGAAAAAGCAAGTGAATCGACCCTCTTGTCCCGATCAGGAGGGGAGAAGGGGCTCAGATGAAGTGGTGCCGGGAACCTCGATGTTCCCCTCGAGTAAAACTGGGATGTCGGGGAACTTTTGGAGTCACATCAAAGGTGCTAAGTACCGTTTCAAACTTCAAGACGGAACGTGAGACTTCTCTTGAGACGCTGTAGCTGGCAAGGGCCTCATCTTGTGGTGACGGGTTAACCACGTTGTTTTTCTCGAGTTGTGGCGGGATTCTCGAGTTAGGTCAGGAAATTCAGGCTTCCTCTTGTGTTGGCCCAGGGAAGTCCAGTCTTCCATTCGAGTTGCAAGGGAGAGCTAGGGATTGCGCTTGAGTTACTGCAGGGCAAAAGAGACCTTATCTAGGCTTGTTTCCAGGACATAATGTTCGTCTCCAGAGGGGACAGGGATCTCGGGGTTGCTTTCCTGATGCACCCGGGGAGTCAGTCCTTGTCTCGAGGGGAAGTGAAGGACTCCGCTCTCCTCTCGAGTTGCAACGGGTATCTCTTGGAGCCCACTGAGTGGCCTAAAGGGAGTCAAGCCTCCTGTGGAGTTTGGAGAGAGGACTCGTGATTGCTCTCCAGGCCATGCAGGAAAAGAAGGCCATCATCTCGCGATGAAGGGGGCGTCTCGTGGGTTTTCTCGAGCTGCAGCGCCAGTGTAGGGTTTCTCATGAGGTACTACAGGGAGCTCAGGGAGCCTCTCATGTGGCGCTTGGGAAGTCAGGTCTCCATGCGCATTGCGAGGGGGAGTGCGTCATTGCTCTAGAGTCATGGAAGGTGTATCGGGCCTCAAGAACCATTAAAGAAGGACTTTCAAGGTGTTTCTTGGGTCACGGCAGTAAACCCTGGGTTCCCTCGACTAGTGCCGGTGGCCTCAGGGAGCTTCTCAGTGTGCCTCTGAGAAGTCAAGGATACCCTGGAGTTGGGAGGGCCCTCTCGGGACTCCACTGGGTTTGGTGCAATAGAAGAGGGCCTCATCTCGAGTGGAGGCAGGAACCTCAGGGTTCGTCTCCATTTCTGACTCTGATCGCAGGGTCCCTGCAGAGTTGGGACAGGAGAGTCAGGCCTCGTCTTGTAAGGAGGAATGGAACTCCGCTTGCCTCTCGAGTTATTCACGGGGTGACAGGCAACTTGTCGAACTGTGTTTGGAATCTGCGGGTTTTTCCGGACGATGCACGAGGGTGTCAGTGCCCCTTCGTGTTGTGCCTTCTTCCACAGGGTTGCCTTTCAAGAGGTGTCCGGGCATTGGGTTCTTATCAAGAGTGGACCGGGGAATCGGGGTCTTTCAGCATGTGTTACCACCCATGAAGCTACGTCTCAAATATTCTCGTTAGACCGGCCTCATCCTGAGGTGCGCCGGGAAGGTTGGGAACCCCTTCCAGACAAAGCACGGGAGTCGACCCTCCAGTCGCAATCAGGAGGGGAGAAGTGGCTCAGATGAAGTCGTACCGGGAACCTCGGTGTTCCCCTCGAGAGAGACCAGGGTGTCGGGGAACTTTTGGAATCGCATCAAGGGTGCCAAGTTTTCACACTTGAAGTGTGAAAACACTTCAAGAAGAAACCTGGGACTTCTCTTTAGACGCTGTAGCGGGCAAGGGCCTCATCTTGCGATGACATGGTAACCATGTGGTTTTTCTCGAGTTTCGGCGGGATTCTCGAGTTACGATGGGGAATTCAGGCTTCCTCTTGTGTTGGCCCAGGGAAGTCCAATCTTCCATTGGAGTTGCGAGAGAGAGCTAGGGATTGCTCTCGAGTCACTTCAGGGCAAAAGAGACCTCATCTAAGCTTGTGTCCAGGACCTAATGTTCCTCTCCAGGGGCGACAGAGATCTCGGAGTTGCATTTTAGATGCACCCGAGGAGTCAGACCTCATCTCGAGAGGAAGGAAAGGACTCTGCTCTGCTCTCGAGTCCCGACGGGTATTTCTTGGAGACCACTGAGTGGCCTAAAGGGAGTCAAGCCTCCTGTGGATTTTTTTTTTAATTTTATTTTATTTTTAAACTTTACATAATTGTATTAGTTTTTCCAAATATCAAAATGAATCCGCCTCAGGTATACATGTGCTCCCCATCCTGAACCCTCCTCCCTCCTCCCCCCCATAGCATCCCTCTGGGTCGTCCCAGTGCACTAGCCCCAAGCATCCAGTGTCATGCATCAAACCTGGACTGGCAACTCTTTTCATACATGATATTTTACATGTTTCAATGCCATTCTCCCACATCTTCCCACCTTCTCCCTCTCCCACAGAGTCCATAAGACTCTTCTATACATCAGTGTCTCTTTTGCCGTCTCGTACTCAGGGTTATTGTTACCGTCTTTCAAAGTTCCATATATATGCGTTAGTATACTGTATTGGTGTTTTTCTTTCTGGCTTACTTCACTCTGTATAATAGGCTCCAGTTTCATCCACCTCATTAGAACTGATTCATTCTATTCTTTTTAATGGCGGAGTAATACTCCATTGTGTATATGTACCACAGCTTTCTTATCCATTCATCTGCTGATGGACATCTAGGTTGCTTCCATGTCCTGGCTATTAGAAACAGTGCTGCGATGAACATTGGGGTACACGTGTCTCTTTCCCTTCTGGTTTCCTCAGTGTGTATGCCCAGCAGTGGGATTGCTGGATCATAAGGCAGTTCTATTTCCAGTTTTTTAAGGAATCTCCACACTGTTCTCTATAGTGGCTGTACTAGTTTGCATTCCCACCAACAGTGTAAGAGGGTTCCCTTTTCTCCACACCCTCTCCAGCATTTATTATTTGTAGACTTTTGGATTGCAGCCATTCTGACTGGCGTGAAATGGTACCTCATAGTGGTTTTGATTTGCATTTCTATGATAATGAGTGATTTTGAGCATCTTTTCATGTGTTTGTTAGCCATCTGTATGTCTTCTTTGGAGAAATGTCTATTTAGTTCTTTGGCCCATTTTTTGATTGGGTCATCTATTTTTCTGGAGTTGAGCTGTAGGTGTTGCTTGTATATTTTTGAGATTAGTTGTTTGTCAGTTGCTTCATTTCCTATTATTTTCTCCCATTCCGAAGGCTGTCTTTTCACCTTGCTAATAGTTTGCTTTGATGTGCAGAAGCTTTTAAGGTTAATTAGGTCCCATTTGTTTATTTTTGTTTTTATTTCCAATATTCTGGGAGGTGGGTCATAGAGGATCCTGCTGTGATGTATTTCAGAGAGTGTTTTGCCTATGTTCTCCTCTAGGAGTTTTATAGTTTCTGGTCTTACGTTTAGATCTTTAATCCATTTTGAGTTTATTTTTGTGTATTGTGTTAGAAAGTGTTCTAGTTTCATTCTTTTACAAGTGGTTGACCAGATTTCCCAGCACCACTTGTTAAAGAGATTGTCTTTAATCCATTGTATATTTTTGCCTCCTTTGTCAAAGATAAGGTGTCCATATGTGTGTGGATTTATCTCTGGGCTTTCTATTTCGTTCCACTAATCTATATTTCTGTCTTTGTGCCAGTACCATACTGTCTTGATAACTGTGGCTTTGTAGCGGAGCCTGAAATCAGGTAGGTTGATTCCTCCAGTTCCATTCTTCTTTCTCAAGATCGCTTTGGCTATTCGAGGCTTTTTGTATTTCCATACAAATTGTGAAATTATTTGTTCTAGCTCTGTGAAGAATACTGTTGGTAGCTTGATAGGGATTGCATTGAATCTATAAATTGCCTTGGGTAGTATACTCATTTTCACTATATTGATTCTTCCAATCCATGAACATGGTATATTTCTCCACCTATTAGTGTCCTCTTTGATTTCTTTCACCAGTGTTTTATAGTTTTCTATATATAGGTCTTCAGTTTCTTTAGGTAGGTATATTCCTAAGTATTTTATTCTTTCCGTTGCAATGGTGAATGAAATTGTTTCCTTAATTTCTCTTTCTGTTTTCTCATTATTAGTGTATAGGAATGCAAGGAATTTCTGTGTGTTGATTTTATATCCTGCAACTTTACTATAGTCATTGACTAGTTCTAGTAATTTTCTGGTGGAGTCTTTAGGGTTTTCTATGTAGAGGATCATGTCATCTGCAAACAGTGAGAGTTTTACTTCTTCTTTTGCAATTTGGATTCCTTTTGTTTCTTTTTCTGCTCTGATTGCTGTGGCCAAAACTTCCAAAGCTATGTTGAGTAGTAATGGTGAAAGTGGGCACCCTTGTCTAGTTCCTGACTTTAGAGGAAATGCTTTCAATTTTTCACCATTGAGGATAATGTTTGCTGTGGGTTTGTCATATATAGCTTTTATTATGTTGAGGTATGTTCCTTCTATTCCTGCTTTCTGGAGAGTTTTTAATCATAAATGGATGTTGAATTTTGTCAAAGGCTTTCTCTGCATCTATTGAGAAAATCATATGGTTTTTATTTTTCAATTTGTTAAGGTGGTGTATTACATTGATTGATTTGCGGATATTGAAGAATCCTTGCATCCCTGGGATAAAGCCCACTTGGTCATGGTGTATGATCTTTTTAATGTGTTGTTGGATTCTGATTGCTAGAATTTTGTTAAGGATTTTTGCATCTATGTCATCAGTGATATTGGCCTGTAGTTTTCTTTTTTTGTGGGATCTTTGTCAGGTTTTGGTATTAGGCTGATGGTGGCCTCATAGAATGAGTTTGGAAGTTTACCTTCCTCTGCAATTTTCTGGAAGAGTTTGAGCAGGATAGGTGTTAGCTCTTCTCTAAATTTTTCGTAGAATTCAGCTGTGAAGCCGTCTGGACCTGGGCTTTTGTTGGCTGGAAGATTTTTGGTTACAGTTTCCATTTCCGTGCTTGTGATGGGTCTGTTAAGATTTTCTAGTTCTTCCCTGGTCCAGTTTTGGAAAGTTGTACTTTTCTAAGAATTTGTCCATTTCTTCCACGTTGTCCATTTTATTGGCATATAATTGTTGATAGTAGTCTCTTATGATCCTTTGTATTTCTGTGTTTTCTGTTGTGATCTCTCCATTTTCATTTCTAATTTTATTGATTTGATTTTTCTCCCTTTGTTTCTTGATGAGTCTGGCTAATGGTTTGTCAATTTTATTTATCGTTTCAAAGAACCAGCTTTTGGTTTTGTTGATTTTTGCTATGGTCTCTTTTGTTTCTTTTGCATTTATTTCTGCTCTAATTTTTAAGATTTCTTTCCTTCTACTAACCCTGGGGTTCTTCATTTCTTCCTTTTCTAGTTGCTTTAGGTGTAGAGTTAGTTTATTTATTTGACTTTTTTCTTGTTTCTTGAGGTGTGCCTGTATTGCTATGAACTTTCCCCTTAGGACTGCTTTTACCGTGTCCCGCAAGTTTTGGGTTGTTGTGTTTTCATTTTCATCCGTTTCTATGCAAATTTTGATTTCTTTTTTGATTTCTTCTGTGATTTGTTGGTTATTCAGCAGCGTGTTGTTCAGCCTCCATATGTTGGAATTTTTAATAGTTTTTCTCCTGTAATTGAGATCTAATCTTACTGCATTGTGGTCAGAAAAGATGCTTGGAATGATTTCTATTTTTTTGAATTTACCAATGCTAGCTTTATGGCCCAGGATGTGATCTATCCTGGAGAAGGTTCCATGTGCACTTTAGAAAAAGTTGAAATTCATTGTTTTGGGATGAAATGTCCTATAGATATCAATTAGGTCTAACTGGTCTATTGTATCATTTAAAGTTTGTGTTTCCTTGTTAAATTTCTGTTTAGTTGATCTATCCATAGGTGTGAGTGGGGTATTAAAATCTCCAACTATTATTGTGTTAGTGTTAATTTCTCCTTTCATACTTGTTAGCATTTGTCTTACATACTGTGGTGCTCCCACGTTGGGTGCATATATATTTATAATTGTTATATCTTCTTCTTGGATTGATCCTTTGATCATTATGTAGTGACCTTCTTTGTCTCTTTTCACAGCCTTTGTTTTAAAGTCTATTTTATCTGATATGAGTATCGCTACTCCTGCTTTCTTTTGGTCCCTATTTGCATGGAAAATCTTTTTCCAGCCCTTCACTTTCAGTCTGTATGTATCCCCTGTTTTGAGGTGGGTCTCTTGTAGACAACATATGTAGGGGTCTTGTTTTTGTATCCATTCAGCCAGTCTTTGTCTTTTGGTTGGAGCATTCAACCCATTTACGTTTAAGGTAATTACTGATAAGTATGATCCCATTGCCATTTACTTTATTGTTTGGGGTTTGAATTTATACACCGTTTTTGTGTTTCCTGTTTAGTATTTGTTGGAGAGCTGGTTTGGTGGTGCAGAATTCTCTCAGCTTTTGCTTGTCTGAAAAGCTTTTGATTTCTCATTCATACTTGAATGAGATCCTTGCTGGGTACAATAATCTGGGCTGTAGGTTATTTTCTTTCATCATTTTAAGTATGTCTTGCCATTCCCTCCTTTCTTGAAGAGTTTCTATTGAAAGATCAGCTGTTATCCTTATGGCAATTCCCTTGTGTGTTATTTGTTGTTTTTCCCTTGCTGCTTTTCATATTTGTTCTTTGTGTTTGATTTTTGTTAATGTGATTAATATGTGTCTTGGGGGGTTTCGCCTTGGCTTTATCCTGTTTGGGACTCTCTGGGTTTCTTGGACTTGAGTGAGTATTTCCTTCCCCATTTTAGGGAAGTTTTCAACTATTATCTCCTCAAGTATTTTCTCACGGTCTTTCTTTTTGTCTTCTTCTTCTGGGACCCCTATGATTCGAATGTTGTAGCGTTTAATATTGTCCTGGAGGTCTCTGAGATTGTGCTCATTTCTTTTAATTCGTTTTTCATTTATCCTCTCTGATTCATTTATTTCTACCATTCTATCTTCGAATTCACTAATCCTATCTTCTGCCTCTGTTATTCTACTATTTGTTGCCTCCAGAGTGTTTTTAATTTCATTTATTGCATTATTCATTATATATTGACTCTTTTTTTATTTCTTCTAGGTCCTTGTTAAACCTTTCTTGCATCTTCTCAATCCTTGTCTCCAGGCTATTTATCTGTGGTTCCATTTTAATTTCAAGATTTTAGATCCATTTCACTATCCTTACTCGGAATTCTTTATCAGGTAGATTCCCTATCTCTTCCTCTTTTGTTTGGTTTGGTGGGCATTTATCCTGTTCCTTTATCTGCTGGGTATTCCTCTGTCTCATCTTGTTTAAATTGCTGAGTTTGGGGTGTCCTTTCTGTATTCTGGCAGTTTGTGGAGTTCTTTACTGTGGCATTTCCTCGCTGTGTGTGGGTTTGTACAGGTGTCTTGTCAAGGTTTCCTGGTTAGGGAAGCTTGTGTCCGTGTTCTGGTGGGTGGAGCTGTATTTCTTCTCTCTGGAGTGCAATGAAGTGTCCAGTAATGAGTTATGAGATGTCTGTGGTTTTGGGGTGACTTTGGGCAGCCTGTATCTTGAAGCTCAGGGCTGCGTTCCTTTGTTGCTGGAGAATTTGCTTGGCATGTCTTGCCCTGGAACTTGTTGGCCCTTGTGTGGTGCTTGATTTCAGTGTCGGTATGGAGGCATTTGATGAGCTCCTGTCAATTAATGTTCCTCGGAGTCAGGAGTTCCCTGGAGTCAGGGTTTGGACTTAAGCCTCCTGCTTCCAGTTATCTGTCTTACTTTTACAGTAGTTTCAACACTTCTCCTTCTATACAGCACCATTGATAAAACATCTACGTTAAAGAAGAAAAGTTTCTCTACTGTGAGGGTCACTCAGAAAGGTTCACAGCGTTACATGGAGAAGAGAAGAGGGACGAGGGAGTTAGAGGTGACCCAAATGAGATCAGGTGGAATCAATAGTGGAGAGAGTGGGCTGGCCAGTAGTCACTTCCTTATGTGCACTCCACAACTGGACCGCTCAGAGATGTTCACAGAGTTATACAGAGATGAGAAGAAGGAGGAAGGAGACAGAGGTGGCCAGAAGGATAAAAGGGGGGAATGAAAAGGAGGGAGACAGATCCAGCCAGTAATCAGTTCCCTAAGTGTTCTCCACCGTCTGGAATACACAGAAATTCACAGAGTTGGGTAGAGTAGAGAGGGGTTAGGGAGGAGACACAGGCGACCTGGTGGAGAAAAAGGAGAGTCCAAAGGGAGAGAGAGCAGTCAAGCCAGTAATCTTGCTCCCTAGTGAAAAATGGGTACTGAAGATTGGGTTCTTAAAGGTACAAAATTGGTAACAAATACATAAAAGCAAAAATTAAAAATCTAGAGTAGAGTTTGGAATTTCAAAAATACGATGTTAAAGAAAAGAAGAAGGAAAAGAAAGAGAGAAAAAACGAACAAAGAAAAACAAACAAGGTCGCAAAAATTATCAAGAAAATACAGGTACAAAATTGATAACTAATACCAAAAAGCAAAAATTAAAAATCTAGAGTAGAGTTTGGAATTTCAAAAATACAATGTTAAAAAAAAGGAAGAAGAAAACTAAAGAGAAAACAAACAAACAAAAACAAGCAATGTCGCAAAAATTATAAAGAAACTACAGGTACAAAATTGATATCAAATACCAAAAAGCATAAATTAAAAATCTAGAGTACAGTTTGGAATTTCAAAAATACAATGTTAAAGAAAAGAAGAAAAAAAAAAAACAAAACAAAAAACAAGGTCAAAAAATTAATATATATATATATATATATATATATATATATATATATATATATGAAGTTTGCTGAAGAAGAAAAAAATAGGGTCTTTTTTTTTGCAAAGTAATAGGTTATAAAAGTGAAAATTAAAGGAACAATAGAGGACTTAAAATTAAAAAAATTAAAAAAAAGAACGAATGATCATAAAAATATATCTAGGACTTTCTCTGGTTTTGTTGTGAGTATCGTGGGTTCGGTTCATTTTTGGCTAGTTCCTTGGTCCGACTTATATTTCCCAAGATCTATAGGCGCCTTCCTATGTAGTCCTAGTAACCACAGGGTTTTAATCTATTGCCTGTAGCTTCCAAGGCGTTTCCCTCTGTTATAGCTTCTTTTGTTTGCTGGTCTCTTCAGTGTCTGGTTTACGCCCTGACACAAAGGGGACGGTGGAGGACACTTTTTTTTTTTAGGCTCACTTGTTCAGTTGTGCTGTGGGGAGGGAGGGAGGGATGCTGCAAACAAATAACACTGGCGTGCGCTCGCAGTGCCTCAGCCACACTGGGTCTGCCCCCGCTCACGGCACGTGTAGCCTCCCTGCCCACACTGCTCGGGCTCTAGGTTGTTCCACCGGGAACAATCCGAGGCTGGCCCTGGGCTGCATGCACCTCCCAGGTCCAAGCCGCTCAGGTTCAGGCACTCGGGTAGTCCTCAGAGGCACAGACTCGGTTGGGCCTGCGTTTTGTGCTCTTCCCAGGACCGAGCAGCTCAGGTGATGAGGTGTTTGGCGAGCGCCAATGTTGTGACTTATCGCCTCCCCGCCACTCGGTTATCTGGGTGTAAAACAGGCGCACCTTCTCAGGCAGATGTTGACCGTCCAGATCCCCAAGAAGTTTTAGTTAGCAAAGAAGCCTGCTTACAGTTTTATAGATAATGTCTCTCTGGGGCTGCGATTGCCCCCTTCCGGCTCTGGCTGCCTGTCACCGGAGGGGGAAGGTCTGCAGCCGGCTATCTCTGTTCAGTCCTTTGTTCCGTGCGCGGGCCTGGCGGTGTCTTAGGTTAGGGCTGGCTTTTTGCGTGGTAGATATCCCAGAGTCTGGTTTGCTAGCCCAAGTTATTTCGTTCAGATAGCGCTCAGGGTATTCAGGCCAGATTCTTACTCTAAGCGATGCAGCCCGCGCCGCGCCTCCCTGCCCAGCCCCTGCTTGCTAATGGTGTGAGCAGGCGTCTGCACTGCTTCGCGGCTGGGGGAGTTACCGTAGGGCTTGCAATCTGCGAGTTTTAATTGTTTATTTATTTTTATCCCCCTTATGTTGCCCTTTGTGCTTCCAAAGCTTGGCAAAGATTTGGCAGTGAAAAGCTTTCCTGGTATTTGGAAACTTTTCTCTTTTTAAGACTATCTTCCCGGGACGGAAATCCCTCCCTCCCTCTTTTGTCTCTTTTTTTTGTCTTTTATACTTTTTCCTACCTACTTTCCAAGAGTTGGGTTCTTTTCTGGGTGCCTGATGTCCTCTGGCAGCATTCATAAGTTGTATTGTGGAATTTACTCGACGTTTAAATGCTCTTTTGATGAAATTGTTTGGGGGGGAAAGAGTTCTCCCCGTCCTACTCCTCAGCAATCTTGGCTCCTCTCTTGTGGAGTTTGGAGAGAGCACGCGGGATTGCTCTCCAGGCCATGCAGGAAAAGAAGGCCCTCATCTCGCGATGTCGGGGGAGTCTCGTGGTTTTTCTGGAGCTGCGGTGCCAGTGTGGGGTTTCTCACAAGGTACGACCAGGAGCTCAGGGAACCTCTCGTGTGGTGTCAGGGAAGTCAAGTCTCCATACGAGTGGGGAGGGGGCGCACGTCATTGCTCTCGAGTCATGGTAGTGGAATCAGGGCTCAACGCAATGAAAAAGGACGCTTGAGGTCTTTCTCGGGTTGTGGCAGGAGACCCTGGGTTCCCTCGACTTGTGCCTGTGACCTCAGGTAGCTTCTCAGGGTGCCTCTGAGAAGTCAGGGATACTATGGAGCTGGGAGAGGCCTCTCGGGACTCCACTGGGTTTGCTGCAATGGAAGAGGGCCTAATCTCGAGATCAGGAAGGAACCTCAGGGTTCCTCTCCATTTCTGACTCAGATTGCAGGGTCCCTGCAGAGTTGGGACAGGAGAGTCAGGCCTCGTCTTGTGTGGAGGAATGGAACTCCGCTTGCCTCTCGAGTTGTTCAAGGAGTGACAGGCCACTTGTCGAGCTGTGTGTGAAACCTGCGGTTTTTTCCAGACAATGCACGGGGGTGTCAGTGCCCCTTCGTGATGTGCTTTCATCCACAGGGTTGCCTTCGAAGTGGTGTGCGGGCATCGGGTTCTTTTCAAGAGCGGACCAGGAAATCGGGGTCTTTTGGAATGCGGCACCACACACGAGGCTACGTCTCGAATTTCCTCGTGAGACGGGCCTCATGCTGAGGTGCCCCTGGAAGGTCGGGAAAGCCTTCCAGACAAAGCAGGTTAATCGACCCTACTGTCGCGATCAGGAGGGGAGAAGGGGCTCAGATGAAGTGGTGCCGGGAACCTCGGTGTTCCCCTTGAGTGAGACCGGTATGTCAGGGAACTTTTGGGGTCTCACGAAGCTTGCCAAATACTGTTTCAAACTTCAAGATGAAACGTGGGACTTCTCTTGAGACGCTGTGGCGGGCAAGGGCCTCATCTTGTGATGAAGGGGAAACCACGTGTTTTTTTTCGAGTTGCGATGGGATTGTTGACTTACGACGGGGAATTCAGGCTTCCTCTTCTGTTGGCCCAGGGAAGTCCATTCTTCCATTTGAGTTGCCAGGGAGAGCTGGGTGGGAATTGCTCTCGAGTCACGGCAGGTCAAAATAGACCTCATCTAGGCTTGTGTCCAGGACCTAATGTTCCTCTCCAGGGGCGATAGGGATGACGGGGACGCATTCCAGACTCACCCAGTGAGTCAGGCCTCGGCTCGAGGGGAAGCAAAGGATTCTGATATCCTCCTGGGTCGCGATAGGTATCTCTTGGAGCCCACTGAGTGGCCTCCAGGGAGTCAAGCCTCCTGTGGAGTTGGAGAGAGGACTCGGGATTGCTCTCCAGGCCATACAGGAAAGAAGGCCCTCAGCTCGCAATGACGGGGGCGTCTTGTGGGTTTTCTCGAGTTGGAGCGCAAGTATGAGTTTTCTCACGAGGTACGACGGGGAGCTCAGGGAGCCTCTCGTGTGGCGCCAGGAAAGTCAGGTGTCTATGCGTGTGATGAGGAGGAGCCCATAAATGCTCTCGAGTCATGGTAGGGAAATCGGGACTCAAGATGCGTTGAAGAAGGAGTCTCGAGGTCTTTCTCAGGTTGCAGCAGGAAACCCTGGGTTCCCTCGACTTGTACCGGTGACCTCAGGGAGCTTCTCAGGGTGCCTCTGAGAAGTCAGGCATACTGTGGACTTGGGAGGCGCTCTCGGAACTCCACTGGGTTTGGTGCAATGGCAAAGGTTCTCATCTCGAGTTGAGGCAGGAACCTAAGGGTTCCTCTCCATTTAAAACTCCGACCACAGGGTCCCTGAAGAGCTGGGACAGGAGAGTCAGGCCTCGTCTTGTGTGGAGGAATGGAACTCCACTTGCCTCTCGAGTTGTTCACAGGATAACAGACCATTTGTCGAGCTGTGAGTGGAACCTTCGTTTTTTTCCGTAAGATGCATGAGGGGGTCAGTGCCCCTTCGTGTTGTGCCTTCATCCACAGGGTTGCCTTCAAAGAGGTGTCCGGACATCGGGTTCTTATCAATAGCAGAGCAGGAAATTGGGGTCTTTCAGAACGTGGCACCATCCATGAGGCTACGTCTCGAATTTCTTCGTTAGACTGGTGTCATCCTGAGGTGCGCCATGAAGATCGGGAACCCCTTCCAGACAAAGCAGGGGAATCGACCATCTTGTCGCGATCAGGAGGAGTGAAAGGGCTCAGATGAAGTCGTGCCGGGAACCTCGGTGTTCCCCTCGAGTGGGACCGGTGTGTCGGGAAACTTTTGGGGTCACTTCAAGGGTGCCAAGTACCGTTTTGCACTTCAATACGGACTTGGGGCTTCTCTTGACACGCTGTAGAGGGCAAGGGCCTCATCTTGGGATGACGGGGGAATCACGTGGTTTTTCTCAAGGTGCGGCGGGATTCTCGAGTTACGACGGGGAATTCAGGCTTCCTCTTGTGTTGGCCCAGGGAAGTCCAATCTTCCATTCGAGTTTCGAGGGAGAGCTGGGGTTTGCTCTTGAGTCACTGCAGGGCAAAAGAGACCTCATCTAGGCTTGTGTCCAGGACCTAATATTCCTCTCCAGGGGCGACAGCGATCTCGGGGTTGCATTCCAGACGCATCCTGGGAGTCAGAGCTCGACTCGAGGGGAAGCAAAGGACCCCGCTCTCCTCTTGAGTCACCACAGCTGTCTCTTGGAGCCCACTGAGTGGCCTAAAGGGAGTCAAGCCCCCTGTGGAGTTTGGAGAGAGACTCAGGATTGCTCTCCAGGCCATGCAGGAAAAGAAGACCCTCATCTCGCGATGACAGGGGCGTCTTGTTGGTTTTCTCGAGCTGCGGTGCCAGTGTGCGGTTTCTGACGAGGTGCGACGGGAAGCTCAGGGAGCCTTTCGTGTGGCACCAGGGAATTCAGGTCTCCATGCGCATGGCAAGGGGGAGCGCGTCATTGCTCTCGAGATATGATATGGGAATCGGGCCTCAAGACACGTTAAAGCAGGACTCTCAAGGTCTTTCTCGGGTTGCGGCAGGAAACCCTGGGTTCCGTCGACTTCTGCCGGTGACCTTAGGGAGCTTCTCAGGGTGCCTCTGAGAAGTCAGGCATACTGTGGATATGGGACGGGCCTCTCGGGACTCCACTGGTTTTGTGGCAATGGAAAAGGGCCTCATCTTGAGTGGAGGCAGGAACCTCAGGCTTCCTCTCCATTTTTGACTCGGTGCACAAGGTCCCTAGAGTTGTGACAGGAGAGTCAGGCATCGTCTTGTGTGGAGGAATGGAACTCCGCTTGCTTCTCGAGTTGTTCACGAGGTGACAGACCACTTGTGGAGCTGTGTGAGGAACCTGCGGGTTTTTCTGGAAGATTCACGGGGTGTCAGTGCCCCTACGTGTTGTGCCTTCATCCACAGGCTTGCCTTCGAAGAGGTGTCCAGGAGTCTGGTTTTGATCAAAAGTGGACCATGGAATCGGGGTCTTTCGGCATGTAGTATGGCCCTCGAGGCTACCTCTCGAATTTCTTCGTGAGACCGGCCTCATCCTGAGGTGTGCCGGGAAGGTCGGGAATCCCTTCGAGACAAAGCAGTGGAATCGACCCTCCTATCGCGATCAGGAGAGGAGAAAGGCCTCAGATGAAGTGGTGCTGGAAACTACAGTGTCCCCTCTAGTGAGATCGGTATATAGGGGAACTTTTGGGGTCGCATCAAGGGTGCCAAGTACTGTTTTGCACTTCAAGACGGAATGTGAGACTTCTCTTGAGACGCTGTAGGGGGCAAGGGCCTCATCTTGCAGTACGGGGAACCACGTGATTTTTCTCGAGTTGCGGCGGGTTTCTCAAATTACAACTGGAAATTCAGGCTTCCTCTTGTGTTGGCTCAGAAAGGCCAATCTTCCATTCGAATTGCAAGGGAAAGCTAGGGGTTGCGCTTGAGTCACTGCAGGGCCAAAGAGACCTCATCTAGGCTTTTGTCCAGGACCTAAGGTTCCTCTCCAGGGGCGACAGGGATCCAGGGTTGCATTCCAGACTCACCCTCGTAGTCAGGCCTCATCTCGAGGGGAAGCAAAGGACACCGCTCTCCTCCTGAGTATCGACGGGTATCTCTTGGAGCCCACTGAGTGACCTAAAGGGAGTCAAGCCTCCTTTGGAGTTTGGAGAGAGGATTCGGGATTGCTCTTCAGGTCATGCAGGAAAGAGGGCCCTCATTTCACCATGACAGGGGCGTCTCGTGGGTTTTCTCGAGCTGCAGCGCCAGTGTGGGGTTTCTCACGAGGTACGATGGGGAGCTCAGGGAGCCTCTCATGTGGTGCCGGGGAAGTCAGATCTTCATGCGCGTGGCGAGGGGGAGCACGTCATTTTTCTCCAGTCATGGTAGGGGAATCGGGCCTCAAGACGCGTGAAGAAGGACTCTCGAGGTTTTTCTCAGGTTACGGCAGGAAACCCTGGGTTCCGTCGACTTATGCCCGTGACCTCAGGGAGCTTTTCAGGGTGCCTCTGAGAAGTCAGGGATACTGTGCAGTTGGGAGGGGCTGCTCCGAACTCCACTGGGTTTGGTGCAGTAGAAGAGGGCCTTATCTCGAGTTGAGGCAGGAACCTCATGGTTCCTCTCCATTTCTGAATCGGATCTCAGTGTCCATGCAGAGTTGGGACAGGAGAGTCAGGCCTCGTCTTGTGTGGAGGAATTTAACTCCTCTTGCCTCTCGAGTTGTTCACGGGGTGACAGGCCACTTGTCGATCTGTATGTGGAACTTGCGGGCTTTTCCAACGATGCAGGAGGGTGTCAGACCCCTTCGTTTTGTGCCTTCGTCCACAGGATTGCCTTCGAAGAGGTGTCCTAGCATTGGGTTCTTATCAAGAACAGACAGGGAAATCGGGGTCTTTCGGCGTGTGGCACCAACCACAAGGCTACGTCTCGAATTTCCTCGTGAGACTGGCCTCATCCTGAGGTGCGCCGGGAAGGTCCGGAACCCCTTCCAGACAAAGCAGGGTAATCGACCCTCCCGTCGCGATCAGGAGGGGATAAGGGGCTCAGAACAAGCGGTGCACCGAACCTTGGTGTTCCCCTCGAGTGAGACCAGGGTGTCGGGGAACTTTTGTGCTAACATCAAGGTTGCCAATTATCGTTTTAAACTTCAAGATGGAACGTAGGGCTTCTACTGAGAGGCTGTAGCTGGCAAGGGCCTCATCTTGCGATGACGGGGGAACCACGTGGTTTTCCTCGAGTTGCAGCAGGATTTTCGAATTACGACGGGGAATTCAGGTTTCCTCTTGTGTTGTCCTAGGGAAGTCCATTCTTCCATTCGAGGTGCGAGGGAGAGCAGGGGATTGCTCTCGAGTCACTTCAGGGCAAATGAGACCTCATCTATGCTTGTGTCTAGGACCTAATGTTCCTCTCCAGGGGCGACAGGGATCTCGGGGTTGCATTCCAGACTCACCTGAGGAGTCAGGCCTGGTATATAGGGGAAGCAAAGAATTCTGCTCTCCTCTCGAGTCCCAACGGGTATCTCTTGGAGCCCACAGAGTGGCCTAAGGGAGTCAGGCCTCCTGTGGAGTTTGAAGAGAGGCCTCGAGATTGCTCTCCAGGCCATGCAGGAAAAGAAGGCCTTCATCTCGCGATGACGGAGGCGTCTCGTGGGTTTTCTGGAGCTGGGGAGCCAGTGTGGGATTTCTCACGAGGTATGACGGGGAGCTCAGGGAGCCTCTCGTGTGGCGCCAGGGAAGTCAAGTCTCCATGCGAGTGGCGAGGGGGAACGCGTCATTGCTCTCGAGTCATGGTAGGGGAATCGGGATTCAAGATGCGTTGAAGGAGGATTTTCGAGGTCTTTCTCGGGTTGCGTCAGGAAACCCTGTGTTCCCTCGACTTGTGCCAGTGACCTCAGGGAGCTTCTAAGGGTGCCTCTGAGAAGTCGCGATACTGTGGATTTGGGAGGGGCCTCTCGGGCCTCCACTGTTTTTGGTGTAATGGAAGAGGGCCTCATCTCGAGTGGAGTCAGGAACCTCAGGGTTCCTCTCCATTTCGGACTCCGATCGCAGGGTCCCTTCAGAGTTGGGACCGGAGAGTCAGGCCTCGTCTTGAGTGGAGGAATGGAACTCTGCTTGCCTCTCGAGTTGTTCATGGGATGACAGGCCTCTTGTCGAGCTGTGTGTGGAACCTGCGGCTTTTACCGAATGATGCACGGGAGTGTCAGTGACCCTTCGTTTTGTGCCTTCGTCCACACGGTTGCCTTAGAAGAGGTGTCCGGGCATCGGGTTCTTCTCAAGAGTGGGCCGGGAAATCGGGGTATTTCGGCATGTGACACCACCCACGACGCTATGTCTCGAATTTACTCGTGAGACCGGCCTCATCCTTAGGTGCGCCGGGAATGTGGGGAACCCCTTCCAAACAAAGCAGGGGAATAGACCCTCCTGTCTCGAACAGGAGGGGAGAAGGTGCTCAGATGAAGTGGTGCGGGAACCTCGGTGTTCCTGTCGAGTGAGACCGGCGTGTCCGGGAACATTTGGTGTCGCATCAAGGGTGCAAAGTACCGTTTCGCACTTCAAGACGGAACGTGGTTCTTTTCTTGAGACGCCATAGCAGCAAGGGCCTCATCTTGGGATGACGTTGGAAACACGTGGTTTTTCTCGAGTTGCGGCGGGATTCTCGAGTTACGAAGGGGATTTCTGGCTTCCTCTTGTGTTGGCCCAGGGAAGCCCAATCTTCCATTCGAGTTGCGAGGGAGAGCTGGGGGTTGCGCTCGAGTCACTGCAGGGCAAAAGAAACCTCATCCAGGCTTGTGTCTAGGACCTAATGTTCCTCTCAAGGGATGACTGGGATCTTGGGGTTGCATTCTAGACTCACCCAGGAGTCAGGCGTCCTCTCGAGGGGAAACAAAGGACTTCTCTCTCTTCTCGAGTCGCGACGGGTATTTCTTGGAGCCCACTGAGTGGACTAAAGGGAGTCAAGCCTCCTCTGGAGTTTGGAGAGAGGACTCGGGATTGCACTCCAGGACATGCAGGAAAAGAAGGCCCTCATCTCACGATGACGGGGGGGGTCTCGGTGGTTTTACCGAGCTGCAGCGCCTGTGTTGGTTTCTCAGGAGGTACGACGGGGAGCTCAGGGAGCCTCTTGTGTGGCGCCAGGGAAGTTAGGTCTCGATGCGTGTGGCGAGGGGGAGCGCGTCATTGCTCTCGAGTCATGGTAGGGGAATCAGGCCTCTAGACGCGTTGAAGGACTCTCAAGATCTCTCTCGGGTCTTGGCAAGAATACCTGGGTTCCCTCGACTTGTGCCAGTGACCTCAGGGAGATTCTCCGGGTGCCTCTGAGAAGTCAGGGATACTGTGGAGTTGGGAAAGACCTCTCGGGACTCCACTGGGTTTGGTGAAATGGAAGGGGGCCTCATCTCGAGGGGAGGCAGGAACCTCAGGGTTCCTCTCCATTTCTGATTCCGATCGCAGCCCCCTGCATAGTTGGGAGAGGTGAGTCAGGCTTTGTCTTGTGTGCAGGAATGGACCTCCGCTTGCCTCTCGAGTTGTTCACTGGGTGACAGGCACTTGTTGAGCTGTATGAGTAACCTGCGGTCTTTTCCGGACGATGCACGGGGGTGTCAGTGCCCCTTCGTGTTCTGCCTTCATCCACACTATCTTCGAATAGGTGTCTGGGCATCGCGTTCTTATCAAGAGCGGATCGGGAAATCGCGGTCTTTCGGCATGTGGCACCACCATCGAGGCTACGTCTCGAATTTCCTCGTGAGACAGCCTCATCTGAGGTGCGTGGAGAAGGTCGGGAACCCCTTGCAGACAAAGCAGGGGAATTGACCCTCCTTTCGCGATCAGGAGGGGAGAAGGGGCTCAGATGAGATGGTGCCAGGAACCTCGGTGTTCCCCTCTAGTGCGACCCGTATGTCGGGGAACTTTTGGGGTAGCATTAAGGGTGCCAAATATCATTTCGCACTTGAAGACAGAACGTGGGACTACTCTTGAGACGCTGGAGCGGGCAAGGGCCTCATCTTGCAATGACGGGGGAACCACGTGGTTTTTCTCAAGTTGAGGCGGAATTCTCGAATTACTACTGGGAATTCAGGCTTCCTCTTGTGTTGGCCCAGGGAGGTCCAATCTTCCATTCGGGTTGCGAGGGAAAGCTGGGGAGTGCTCTCGAGTTACTGCAGGGCAAAAGCGACCTCATCTAGCCTTGTGTTCAGGACCCAATGATCCTCTCCAAGGGCGACAGGGATCTCGGGTTTGCATTACAGACTCACCCGGGGAGTTAGGCCTCGTCTCGAGGGGAAGCAAAGGACTCGGCTATCCTCTCGAGTTGTGACGCGTATCTCTTGGAGCCCACTGAGTGGTCTAAAGGGAGTCAACCCTCCTCTTCAGTTTGGAGAGAGGACTCGGGATTGCTCTCCAGGCCATGCAGGAAGAGAAGGCCCACATCTCGAGATGACGGGGGCGTCTCGTGGGTTTTCTCGAGCTGCGGCGCCAGTGTGGGGTTTCTCACGAGGTACGATGGGGAGTTCAGGTAGCCTCTCGTGTGGCAACAGGGAAGTCAGGTCTCCATGGGCGGGGCAAGGGGGAGCGCGTCATTGCTCTCAAGTCAGGGTAGGGGAATCGGGCCTCATGACGGGTTGAAAAAGAACTCTCGATGTCTTTCTAGGGTTGAGGCAGGAAACCCTGGGTTCCCTTGACTTGTGCCGGTGACCTCAGGGAGCGCTCAGGGTGCCTCTGAGAAGTCAGGGATACTGCGGATTTGGGAGAGGCCTCTCGGGACTCCTCTGGGTTTGGTGCAATGGAAGTGGGCCTCATCTCGAGTTGAGGCAGGAACCTCAAGGTTCTGCTCCTGACTTCCTGGAGGCCGGATCTGACTCAGATCGCAGGGTCCCTGTTGAGTTTGCTCAGGAGTGTCAGGTCTCGTGTTCTGCGGAGGAATGGAACTCCGCTTACATCTCAAGTTGTTCAAGGATAACACCACTTTTCGTGATGTGTGTGGAACCTGCAGGTATTTCCGAGATGCACGGGGGCGTCAGTGCTCCTTCCTGTTGTGCCTTCATCCACAGGGTTGCCTTCGAAGAGGTGTCCGGGCATCGTGTTCTCCTCAAGTGCGGACCGGGAAATTGGGGTCTTTCAGCATGTTCCACCACCCACTAGGCTACGTCTCGAATTTTCTCGTGAGACCGGCCTCATCCTGAGGCGCGCAGGAAAGTCCGGGAACCCTTTCCAAACAAAGCAGGGGAATCGACCCTACTTTCGGGATCAGGAGGAGAGAAAGGGCTCAGATGAAGTAGTGCCGGGAACCTCGGTGCTCTCCTTGAGTGAAAGTCGGGTAACTTTTCTGGTTGTATCAAGGGTGCCAAGTACCGTTTCGCACTTCAAGACGGAACCTGGGACTTCTCTTGAGATGCTGTAGTGGGCAAGGGCCTCATCTAGCGCTGACGGGGGACCCACGTGTTTTTTCTCGAGTTGCGGCAGGATTCTTGAGTTACGATGGGGAATACAGGTTTCCTCTTGTGTTGGCCCAGGGAAGTCCAATCTTCCATTCGAGTTGCAAGTGAGAGCTGGAGATTGCTCTCGAGTCACTGCAGGGCAAAATAGAGCTCATCTAGGTTTGTGTCCAGGACCGAGTTTTTCTCTCCAGGGGCGACAGGGATCTCGGGGTTGCATTCCAGACTCACCCGGGGAGTCAGGCCTCGTCTCGAAGGGAATGAATGGACTCCGCTCTCCTCTCGAGTCGCGACGGGTATCCCTTGGAGCCAAAGAGTGGCCTAAATGGAGTTAAGCCTCCTGTGGAGTTTGGAGAGAGGACTCGGGATTGCTCTCTAGGCCATGCAGGAAAAGAAGGCCCTCATCTCGCGATGACGGGGGTGTCTCGTGGGTTTTCTCAAGGTGCAGTGCCTGGTTGGGGTTTCTCACGAGATAGGACGGGGAGCTCAGGGAGACTCCTGTGGTGCCACGGAAGTCAGGTCTCCATGGACGTGGCGTGGGGGAGCGCCTCATTGCTCTCGAGTCATGGTAGGGGAATCAAGCCTCAAGACGCTTCTAAGAAGAACTCTCGAGGTCATTCTCGGGGTGTGGCAGGAAACCCTGGGTTCCCTCGACTTGTGCCCATGACCTCAGGGAGCTTAGCGGGGTTCCTCTGAGAAGTCAGGGATACTGTGGAGTTGAGAGGGGCTTCTCGGGACATCACAGGGACTGGTGCAATTGAAGAGGACCTAATCTCGGATTGAGGCAGTAACGTCAGGGTTCCTCTCCATTTCTGACTCGGATAGCAGGGTCCCTGCAGAGTTGGGACAGGAGAGTCAGACCTCGTCTTGTGTGGAGTAATGGAACTCCGCTTGCCTCTCGAGTTGTTCACGGGATGACAGGCCACCTGTCGAGTTGTATGTGGAACCTGCGGTTTTGGGGGACGATGCACAGGGGTGTCAGTGCCCCTTCGTGTTGTGCCTTCATCCACAGGGTTACCTTCGTAGAGGTGACCGGGCATCGAGATCTTATCAATAGCAGACCAGGAAATCGGGCTCTTTCGGCATGTGGCACAACCCACGAGGCTACGTCTCGACTTCCCCCGTGAGACTGGCCTCATCCTGAGGTTCGCCGGGAAGTCTGGGAACCCCTTCCAGACAAAGCAGGGGAATCGACCCTCCTGTCGCCATCAGGAGGGGAGAAGAGGCTCAGCTGAAGCGGTGCTGGGAACCTCCATGTTCTCCTCGAGTGAGACCGGGGTGTCAGGGAAATTTGGGGGTCGCATCAAGGGTGCCAAGTACCGTTTCACACTTCAAGACGGAACATGGGACTTCCCTGGAGACGCTATAGCTGACAGGGGCCTCATATTTCGATGACGGAGGAGCCACGTTGTTTTTCTCCAGTTGCCGCGGGATTCTCGAATTACAATGGGGAATACAGGCTTCCTCTTGTGTTGGCCCAGGGAAGTCCAATCATCCATTCGAGTTGCGAGGGAGAGCTGGGGATTGCACTTGAGTCAATGCAGGACAAAAAAGACCTCATTTAGGCTTGTGTCCAGGACCGAGTTTTCCTCTACAGGGGCAACACGGATCTCGGGATCCCATTCCAGACTCACCCAAGTAGTCAGGCCTCGGCTCGAGGGGAAGCAACGGACTCTGCTCTCCTCTAGAGTAGCGACGTGTATCTCTTGGACGCTACTGAGTGGCCTAAAGGTAGTCAGGCCTCCAGTGGAGTTTGGATAGTGGACTCGGGATTGCTCTCTAGGTCATGTAGGAAAAGAAGGCCCTCATCTTACGATGATGGGGGCGTCTCGTGAGTTTTCTCAAGCGGCGGTGCCAGTGTGGGGTTTTCATGAGGTAGGAAGGGGAGCGCAGGGAGCCTCTCGTGTGGCGCCAGGGAAGTTAGGTTTCAATGGGCGTGGCGAGGGAAATGCGTCATTGCTCTCCAGTCATGGTAGGGTATCGGGCCTCAAGACGCGGTAAAGAAGGACTCTCAAGGTCTTTCTCAGAATGCAGCAGGAAACCCTGGGTTCACTCGACTTGTGCCAGTGACCGCAGAGAGCTTCTGAGGGTGCCTCTGAGAATCAGGAATACTGTGGAGTTTTAGGGGCCTCTCAGGACTCCACTGGGTATGGCGCAATGGAAGAGGGCCTCATTTCGAGTTGATGCAGGAACGTCAGGTTTCATCTACATTTCTGACTCCGATCGCACGGTCCCTGCAGAGTTGGGAAAGGAGAGTCAGGCCTTCTCTTGTGTGGAGGAACGGAACTCCGCATGCCTCTCTAGTTCTTCAAGGGATGACAGGACACTTGTCGATCTGTGTTTGGAATCTGCGTGTTTTTCCGTACTATGCATGGGGATGTCAGTACCCCTTCGTGTTGTGCATTCATCCACAGGTTTGCTTTCGAAGAGGTGTCCTGGCATCGGGTTCTTATTAAGAGCGGACCGGGAAATCGGGGTCTTTCCGCATGTGGCACCACCCACCAGGCTACGTCTCGAATTTCCTAGTGAGACCGGCCTCATCCTGAGGTGCGCCGGGAAGGTCGGAACCCCTTGCAGACAAAGCAGGGGAATCGACCCTCCTGTCTCGATCAGGAGGGGAGAAGGGGCACAGATGAGGTGATGCCGGGAACCTCGGTGTTCCCTTCCAGTGAGACCAGTGTGTTGGGGAACTTTTGGGGTCACATCAAAGGTGCCAAGTACTGTATCGCACTTCAAGATGGAACGTAAGACTTCTTTTGAGACGCTGTAGCGGCAATGGCCGCATCTTGCGATGAAGAGGGAACGACGTGGTTTTTCTCGAGTTGTGGCGGGATTCTTGAGTTACAACGGGAAATTCAGGCTTCCTCTTCTGTTGGCCCAGGGAAGTCCAGTCTTCCATTCGAGTTGCGAGGGAGAGTTGGGGATTGCTCTCGAGTCACTGCAGGAAAACAGAGACCTCATCTAGGCTTGTGTCCAGGACCTAATGTTTCTCTCCAGGGGCGACAGGGATCTCCGGTTCACATATCAGACACACCCGAGGAGTCAGGCCTCGCCTCGAGGGGAAGGAAAAGACTCCGCTCTCCTCTCGAGTCGCGACGGGTATGTCTTGGAGTCCACTGAGTGACCAAAAGGGAGTCAAGCCTACTGTGGAGTTTGGAGAGAGGACTCGGGATTGCTCTCCAGGCCATGCTAGAAAAGAAGGCCGTCATGTCGCGAAAATGGGGGCGTCTCGTGGGTTTTCTCTATCTGTGGCGCCAGTGTTTGGTTTCTCACGAGGTATGACGGGGAGCTCAGGGAGCCTCTCGTGTGGCGCCAGGGAAGTCAGGGCTTCATGAGTGTAGCAGAGGGAGCGCGTCATTGCCCTCGAGTCATGGTAGGGGAATCAGGCCTCAAAATGCGTTGAAGAAGGACTCTTGAGTTCTTTCTATGGTGGCGGCAGTAAACCCTGGGTTCACTCGAATTGTGCTGGTGACCTCAGGGAGCTTCTCAGGGTGCCTCTGAGAAGTCAGGGATACTGTGGAGCTGTGACGCGTCTCTCGGGACTCCACTGGGTTTCGTGCAATGGAAGAGGTCCTAATCTCGAGTGGAGGCAGGAACCTCAGCGTTCCTCTCGTGACTTCACTGGCGCTGGTCTGATTCGGATCGCAAAGTCCCTGCAGAGTTGGGACAGGAGAGTCAGGCATCATCTTGTGTAGAGGAATGAAACCCCACTTGCCTCTCGAGTTCTTCAGGGGTGACAAGCCACTTGTTGAGCTGTATGTGGAACCTGCGGGTTTTTCCGGACGATGCACGAGGGTGTCAGTGCCCCTTTGTGTTGTGCCTTCATCCACAGGGTTGCCTTCGAAGAGGTGTCCAGGCATCGGGTTCTTATCAAGAGCATACCGGGAAATCATAGTCTTTTGGCATGTGGTACCACCCGCGAGCTGCGTCTCGAATTTCCTCGTGAGACTGGCCTCATCCTGAAGTGCCCCGTGAAGGTCGGGAAACCCTTACAAACAAAGCAGGGGAAGTGACCCTCCTATCACGAACAGGAGGGGAGAAGGGGCTCAGATAAACTGGTGCCGGGAACCTCGGTGTTCACCTCGAGTGAGACCGATATTTCGGGGAACTTTTGGGGTCACATCAAGGGTGTCAAGTATCGTTTTGCACTTCAAGACGGAACGTGGGACTTTTCTTGAGAAGCTGTAGCGGGCAAGGGCCTCATCTTGTGATGACGAGGGAACCAAGTGCTTTTTCTCGAGTTGCGGCGGGATTCTCGAGTTACGAAGGGGAATTCAGGCTTCCTCTTGTGTTGGCCCAGGGAAGTCCAATCTTCCATTCGAGTTGTCAGGGAGAGCGGGGGATTGCTCTCGAGTTACAGAAGGGCAAAAGAGACCTCATCTAGGCTTGTTTCCAGGACCTAATGTTCCTCTCCAGGGGAGACAGGGATCTCGGGGTTGCATTCCAGACCCACCTGGTGAGTCAGGCCTTGTCTCGAGGGGAAGCAAAGGACTCCATTCTCCTCTCGAGTCGCGACGGGTATCTCTTGGAGCCCACTAAGTGGCCTAAAGGGAGTCAAGCCTCCTGTGGAGTTTGGAAAGAGGATTCGGGATTCCTCTCCAGGCCATGCAGGATAAGAAGGCCCTCATCTCGCGATGACAGGGGCGTATGGTGAGTTTTCTCAAGCTGCGGCGTCAGTGTGGGGTTTCTCACGAGGTACGACAGGGAGCTCAGGGAGCCTCTCTTATGGCGCCAGGGAAGTCAGTTCTCCATGTGCATGGCGAGGGGGTGCGTGTCATTTCTATAGAGCCATGGAAGCAGATTCGGGCTTCAAGACACGTTGAAGTAGGACTCTCGAGGTCTTTTTCCCATTGTGGCAGGAAACCCTGGGTTCCCTCGACATGTGCCAGTGACCTCATGGAGCTTCTCCGGGTGCCTCTGAGAAGTCAGGGGTACTGTGGAGTTGGGAGAGGCCTCTCTGAACTCCACTGGGTTTGGTGCAATAGATGAGAGCCTCATCTCGAGTGGAGGCAGGAACCTCATGTTTCCTCTCCTGGGTTTCCTGTCGCTGGTACTGACTCGGATCGCAGTTTCCCTGCAGAGTTGGTACAGAAAATCAGGTCTCGTCTTGTGTGGAGGAATGGAACTCCACTTGCCTGCCGAGTTGTTCATGGGGTGACAGACCACTTGTTGAACTGTGTTTGTAACCTGCGGGTTTTTCTGGACGATGCACGGGGGTGTCAGTGCCCCTTCGTGTTGTGCTTTCATCCACAGGTTTTCCTTCGTAAAGGTGTCAGGGCATCACGTTCTTATCAAGAGCAGACCGGGAAATCGGGGTCTTTCGGCTTGTGGCACCACCCACGAGGCTATGTCTCGAATTTCCTCGTGAGACCTGCCTCATCCTTAGGCGCGCTGGAAAGGTCGGGAACCCCTTCCAGACATAGCAGGGGAATCGACACTCCTGTCGCGATCACGAGGGGAGAAGGAGCTCAAATGAAGTGGTTCCGGGAACCTCGGTGTTCCTTTCGAGTGAGACCGGTATGTCGGGGAATTTTGAGATTGCATCAAGGGTGCCAAGTACCGTTTCGCACTTCAAGACAGAACGTGGGACTTCTCTTGAGTCGCTGTAGCGGGCAAGGGCCTCATCTAGCGCTGATGGGGGAACCACGTGGATTTTCTCGAGTTTCGGCGGGATTCTCGAGTTACGATGTCGAATTCAGGCTTCCAATTGTATTGGCCCAGGGAAGTCCAATCTTCAATTCGATTTGCGAGGGAGAGCTGGCGATTGCTTTCTAGTAACTGCAGTGCAAAATAGACTTCATCTAGGCTTGTGTCCAGGACCGAGATTTCCTCTCCAGGTGTGACAGGAACTCGGGGTTGCATTCCAGACTCACACGGGGAGTCAGGCCTCGTCTCGAGGGGAAGCAAAGTACTCTGCTCTCCCTTCAGGTCCTGACAGGTATCTCTTGGAGCCAAGTGAGAGGCCTAAAGAGAGTCAAGCCTCCTGTGGAGTCTGGAGAGAGGACTCGGTTTTGCTCTCCATGCCAGGCAGGAAACAAGTCACTCATCTTGTGATGACGGGGGCATATCGTGGGTTTTCTCGAGCTGCGGTGCCTGAATGGGGTTTCCGAAGAGGTACGATGGGGAGCTCAGGGAGACTCTCTTCAGGAGTAAGGGAAGTCAGGTCTCCATGTGCATGGCGATGGGGAGCGGGTTTTGCTCTCGAGTCATGGTAGGGGAATCGGGCCTTAAGACGGGCCGAAGGACTCTCAAGGTCTTTCTCGGGTCGCAGCAGGAAACCCTGGGTTCCCTGGACTTGAGCCGGTGACCTCAGGTAGATTCTCAGGGTGCCTCTGAGAATTCAGGGATACTGTGGAGTTGGGAGGGGCCTCTCGCGACTCATCTGGGTTTGGTGCAATGGAAGAGGGCCTCACCTCGAGGGGAGACAGGAACCTCAGGCTTCCTCTCCGTTTCGGACTCCGACCGCAGGGTCCCTGCAGAGTTGGGACAGGAGAGTCAGGCCTCGTCTTGTCTGAGGAAGGGAACCCCGCTGGCCTCTCGAGTTGCTCAGGGGGTCTCAGGCCCCTCGTCGAGCTGTGTGTGGAACCCGCGGGTCTTTGCGGACGATGCACGGGGGTGGCAGTGCCCCTTCGTGTTGTGCCTTCACCCACAGGGTTGTCTTCGAAGAGGGGTCCAGGCCTCGGGTCCTTCTCAAGAGCGGACCGGGGAATCGGGGGCGTTCGGCATGTGGCACAACCCACGTGGCTCGTCTCGAATTTCCTCGTGAGACCGGCCTCATCCTGAGGTGCGCCGGGAGGGCCGGGAACCCCTTCCGGACCACGCAGGGGAATCGACTCTCCTGTCGCGATCAGGAGGGTAGAAGGGGCTCAGAGGAAGCGGTGCCGGGACCATTGGTGTTCCCCTCGAGGGAACCCGGCGTGTCGGGTGACCCTTGGGGGTCGCAGGAAGGCTGTCAGGGACCGTTTCGCCCTTCATGGCGGAACAGGGGACTTCCCTTGTGACGCCGTGGCGGGCAAGGGCCTCATCTTGCCAAGAGGTGGGAACCACGTGGTTTTTCTCGAGTTGCGGCGGGATTCTCGAGTTACAACGGGGATCTCAGCCTTCCCCTTGGGTTGGCTCTGGGAAGCCCAATCTTCCCCTCGGGTTGCGAGGGAAAGCTGGGGTTGCGCTCGAGTCAATGCAGGGCCGAAGAGACCTCACCTAGGCGTGTGTCCGGGACCTAATATTCCTCTCCAGGGAAGGCAGGGATCTCGGGGTTGCATTCCAGGCTCCCCTGGGGAGTCAGGCCTCGTCTCGAGGGGAAGCCAAGGACTCCGCTCTCCTCGCGAGTCGCGACGCGGGTCTCTTGGTGTCCCCTGAGCGGCCTCAAGGGAGTCCAGCCTCCTCTTCCATTTGGAGAGAGGACCCGGGATTGCTCTCCAGGCCATTCAGGAAAAGAAGTCCCTCAGCTGGCGAGGACGGGGCCGTCTCAGGGGTTTCCTCGAGCTGCGGCTCCCGTGGGGGTTTTCTCCCGAGGCACGACGAGGATCTCAGGGAGCCTCTCGTGCGGCGCCAGAGAAGTCAGGTCTGCATGCTCGTGGCGAGTGGGAGCGCGTCATGGCTCTCGAGTCACGGGAGGGGACTAGGGCCTCGAGACGCGTTGAAGAAGGACTCTCGAGGTCTTTGTCGGGGGGCGGCGGGAAACCCTCGTTTCCCTCGCCTTCTGCCGGGGACCTTAGGGAACTTCCCAGGGTGCCTCTGAGAGGCGAGGGATCCTGTGGAGGTGGCGGGGCCCCTCGGGACTCCGCTGGGTCTGGCGCAACGGAAGAGGGCCTCACCTCGAGGGGAGGCAGGAACCTCAGGCTTCCTCTCCGTTTCGGACTGCGACCGCAGGGTCCCTGCAGAGTTGGGACAGGAGAGTCAGGCCTCGTCTTGTCCGAGGAAGGGAACCCCGCTGGCCTCTCGAGTTGCTCAGGGGGACTCAGGCCCCTCGTCGAGCTGTGTGTGGAACCCGCGGGTCTTTGCGGACGATGCACGGGGGTGTCTGTGCCCCTTCGTGTTGTGCCTTCACCCACAGGGTTGACTTCGAAGAGGGGTCCGGGCCTTGGGTCCTTCTCAAGAGCGGACCGGGGAATCGGGGGCGTTCGGCATGTGGCCCAACCTACGTGGCTCGTCTCGAATTTCCTCATGAGACCGGCCTCATCCTGAGGTGCGCCGGGAAGGCCGGGAACCCCTTCCAGACCACGCAGGGGAATCGCCTCTCCTGTCGCGATCAGGAGGGGAGAAGGGGCTCAGAGGAAGCGGTGCCGGGACGCTCGATGTTCCCCTCGGGGGACCCCGGCGTGTCGGGGGACTTTTGGGGGTCGCAGGAAGGCTGTCAGGGACCGTTTCGGCTTTCAGGGCGGAACAGGGGACTTCCCTTGAGACGCCGTCGCGGGCAAGGGCCTCATCTTGCCAAGAGGTGGGAACCACGTGGTTTTTCTCGAGTTGCGGCGGGATTCTCGAGTTACGACGGGGATCTCAGCCTTCCCCTTGGGTTGGCCCTGGGAAGCCCAATCTTCCCCTCGGGTTGCGAGGAAAGCTGGGGGTTGCGCTCGAGTCACTGCAGGGCCGAAGAGACCTCACCTAGGCGTGTGTCCGGGACCTAATATTCCTCTCCAGGGAAGGCAGGGATCTCGGGATTGCATTCCAGGCTCCCCCGGGGAGTCAGGCCTCGTCTCGAGGGGAAGCCAAGGACTCCGCTCTCCTCTAGAGTCGCGACGCGGGTCTCTTGGAGCCCCCTGAGCGGCCTCAAGGGAGTCCAGCCTCCTCTTCCGTTTGCAGAGAGGACCCGGGATTGCTCTCCACGCCATGCAGGAAAAGAAGGCCCTCAGCTCGCGAGGACGGGGGCGTCTCGGGTTCCTCGAGCTGCGGCGCCCGTGTGGGTTTTCTCCCGAGGCACGACGAGGATCTCAGGGAGCCTCTCGTGCGGCGCCAGGGAAGTCAGGTCTCCATGCGCGTGGCGAGGGGGAGCGCGTCCTGGCTCTCGAGTCACTGGAGGGGACTAGGGACTCGAGACGCGTTGAAGAAGGACTCTCGAGGTCTTTCTCGGGGGGCGGCGGGAAACCCTCGTTTCCCTCGCCTTCTGCCGGGGACTTTAGGGAACTTGCCAGGGTGCCTCTGAGAGGCGAGGGATCCTGTGGAGGTGGCGGGGCCCCTCGGGACTCCGCTGGGTCTGGCCCAACGGAAGAAAGCCTCACCTCGAGGGGAGGCAGGAACCTCAGGCTTCCTCTCCGTTTCAGACTCCGACCGCAGGGTCCCTGCAGAGTTGGGACAGGAGAGTCAGGCCTCGTCTTGTCTGAGGAAGGGAACCCCGCTGGCCTCTCGAGTTGCTCAGGGGGTCTCAGGCCCCTCGTCGAGTTTTGTGTGGAACCCGCGGGTCTTTGCGGACGTTGCACGGGGGTGGCAGTGCCCCTTCGTGTTGTGCCTTCACCCACAGGGTTGCCTTCGAAGAGGAGTCCGGGCCTCGGGTCCTTCTCAAGAGCGGACCGGGGAATCGGGTGCGTTCGGCATGTGGCCCCACCCACGTGGCTCGTCTCGAATTTCCTCGTGAGACCCGCCTCATCCTGAGGTGCGCCAGGAAGGCCGGGAACCCCTTCCAGACCAAGCAGGGGAATCGCCTCTCCTGTCGCGATCAGGAGGGGAGAAGGGGCTCAGGGGAAGCGGTGCCGGGACCCTCGGTGTTCCCCTCGGGGGACCCCGGCGTGTCGGGGGACTTATGGGGGTCACAGGAAGGCTGTCAGGGACCGTTTCGCCCTTCAGGGTGGAACAGGTGACTTCCCTTGAGACGCCATCGCGGGCAAGGGCCTCATCTTGCCAAGAGGTGGGAACCACGTGGTTTTTCTCGTGTTGCGGCGGCATTCTCGAGTTACGACGGGGATCTCAGCCTTCCCCTTGGGTTGGCCCTGTGAAGTCCAATCTTCCCCTCGGGTTGCGAGGGAAAGCTGGGGTTTGCGCTCGAGTCACTGCAGGGCCGAAGACACCTCACCTAGGCGTGTGTCCGGGACCTAATATTCCTCTCCAGGGAAGGCAGGGATCTCGGGGTTGCATTCCAGGCTCCCCCGGGGAGTCAGGCCTCGTCTCGAGGGGAAGCCAAGGACTCCGCTCTCCTCTCGAGTCGCGACGCGGGTCTCTTGGAGCCCCCTGAGCGGCCTCAAGGGAGTCCAGCCTCCTCTTCCGTTTGGAGAGAGGACCCGGGATTGCTCTCCAGGCCAGGCAGGAGAAGAAGGCCCTCAGCTCGCGAGGACGGGGGCGTCTCAGGGGTTTCCTCGAGCTGCGGCGCCCGTGGGGGTTTTCTCCCGAGGCACGACGAGGATCTCAGGGAGCCTCTCGTGCGGCGCCAGGGAAGTCAGGTCTCCATGCGCGTGGCGAGGGGGAGCGCGTCCTGGCTCTCGAGTCACGGGAGGGGACTAGGGCCTCGAGACGCGTTGAAGAAGGACTCTCGAGGTCTTTGTCGGGGGGCGGCGGGAAACCCTCGTTTCCCTCGCCTTCTGCCGGGGACCTTAGGGAACTTGCCAGGGTGCCTCTGAGAGGCGAGGGATCCTGTGGAGGTGGCGGGGCCCCTCGGGACTCCGCTGGGTCTGGCGCAACGGAAGAGGGCCTCACCTCGAGGGGAGGCAGGAACCTCAGGCTTCCTCTCCGTTTCGGACTCCGACCGCAGGGTCCCTGCAGAGTTGGGACAGGAGAGTCATGCCTCGTCTTGTCTGAGGAAGGGAACCCCGCTGGCCTCTCGAATTGCTCAGGGTGTCTCAGGCCCCTGGTCGAGCTGTGTGTGGAACCCGCGGGTCTTTGCGGACGATGCACGGGGGTGGCAGTGCCCCTTCGTGTTGTGCCTTCTCCCACAGGGTTGCCTTCGAAGAATGGTCCGGGCCTCGGGTCCTTCTCAAGGGCGGACTGGGGAATCGGGGGCGTTCGGCATGTGGCCCCACCCACGTGGCTCGTCTCGAATTTCCTCGTGAGACCGGCCTCATCCTGAGGTGCGCCGGGAAGGCCGGGAACCCCTTCCAGACCACGCAGGGGAATCGCCTCTCCTGTCGCGATCAGGAGGGGAGAAGGGGCTCAGAGGAAGCGGTGCCGGTACCCTCGGTGTTCCCCTCGGGGGACCCCGGCGTGTCAGGGGACTTTTTGGGGTCGCAAGAAGGCTGTCAGGGACCGTTTCGCCCTTCAGGGCGGAACAGGGGACTTCCCTTGAGACGCCATCGCGGGCAAGGGCCTCATCTTGCCAAGAGGTGGGAACCACGTGGTTTTTCTCGAGTTGCGGCGGCATTCTCGAGTTACGACGGGGATCTCAGCCTTCCCCTTGGGTTGGCCCTGGGAAGCCCAATCTTCCCCTCGGGTTGCGAGGGACAGCTGGGGGTTGCGCTCGAGTCACTGCAGGGCCGAAGAGACCTCACCTAGGCGTGTGTCCGGGACCTAATATTCCTCTCCAGGGAAGGCAGGGATCTCGGGGTTGCATTCCAGGCTCCCCCGGGGAGTCAGGCCTCGTCTCGAGGGGAAGCCAAGGACTCTGCTCTCCTCCCGAGTTGCGACGTGGATATCTTGGTGCCCCCTGAGCGGCCTCAAGGGAGTCCAGCCTCCTCTTCACTTTTGAGAGAGGACTCGTGATTACTCTCCAGGCCAGGCAGGAAAAGAAGGCCCTCACCTCGCCAGGACGGGAGCATCTCAGGGGTTTCCTCGAGCTGCGGCACCCGTGGGGGTTTTCTCCCGAGGCACGACGAGGATCTCAGGGAGCCTCTCGTGCGGTTCCAGGGAAGTCATGTCTCCATGCACGTGGCGAGAAGGAGCGCGTCATAGTTTTCGAGTCATGGGAGGGGACTAGGGCCTCAAGACGCGTTGAAGAAGGACTCTCGATGTCTTTCTCGGGTTGCAGCGGGAAACCCTCGTTTCCCCCGACTTCTGCCAGGGACCTGAGGAAACTTCCCAGGGTGCCTCTGAGAGGTGAGGGATGCTGTGGATTTGGCGGGGCCTCTCGGGACTCCACTGGGTTTGTCGCAATGGAAGAGGGCCTCATCTCGAGTGGAGGCAGGAACCTCAGGCTTCCTCTCCAATTCTGACTCTGATCGTAGTGTCCCAGCAGAGTTGGGACAGGAGAGTCAGGCTATGTCTTTTCTGAGGAATGGAACTCCGCTTGCCTCTCGAGTTGTTCATGGGGTTTCAGGCCCCTTATCAAACTGTGTGTGGAATCTGCAGGTTTTTCCAGACGATGCATGGGGGTGTCAGTGACCCTTCGTTTTGTGTCATCATCCACAGGGTTGCCTTCGAAGAGGTGTCCGGGCATCGTGTTCTTATGAAGAGGTGACTGGGAAATCGGGGTCGTTCAGCATTTGGCACCACCCACGTGGCTAGTCTCGAATTTCCTCATGAAACCGGCCTCATCCTGAGGTGTGCCGCGAAGGTCATGAAACCCTTCCAGACAAAGCAGAGGAATCGACCCTCCTGTGGCGATCAGGAGGGGAGAAGTGGCTCAGATGAAGTGCTGCTGGGAACCTCGGTGTTTCCCTCAAGTGAGACAGGTATGTCGGGTAAATTTTGGGGTCGCATAACGCGTTCCAAGTACCGTTTCGCTCTTCCAATTGGAACGTGGGACTTCTCTTGGGGTGCTCCAGCGGGCAAGGGCCTCATCTTGGAATGACTGGGGAACCACTTGGTTTTTCTCTAGTTGCGGTGGGATATTTGAGTTACCACAGGGAATTCATGCTTCCTCTTGTGTTGGCCCACAAAAGTCTTATCTTCCATTCGAGATTCGAGGAAGAGCTGGAGGTGCGCTCTAGTCACTGAAGGCAAAAGAGACCCCACCAAGGCTTGTGTGCAGGACCTAATGTTCATGTCAAGGGGCGACAGGAATCTCGGGGTTGCATTCCAGACTCACCCTGGAGTCAGGCCTCGTCTCGAGGGGAAGCAAAGGACTCTGCTCTCCTCTCGAGTCGGACGGGTATGTCTTGGAGCCCACTGAGTGGCTTAAAGGGAGTCAAACCTCCTCTGGTGTTTGGAGGGAGGACACGGGATTGCTCTCCAGGGAATGCAGGAAATGAAGGCCCTCATCTCCCGATGACTGGGGCGTCTCGTAGGTTTTCTCGAGCTGTGGCGCTAGTGTGGGGTTTCTCACGAAGTAAGACTGGGAGCTCAGTGAGCCTCTCATGTGGTGCCAGGGCAGTCAGGTCTCTATGCACGTGGTGAGAGGGAGCCCGTCATTGTTCTCGAGTCATGGTAGGGAAATTGGGCCTGAAAACGTGTTAAAGAAGGACTCTCGATGTCTTTCTTGGGTTGCAGCAGGAAACCCTGGGTTCCATCGACTTGTGCCAGTGACCTCAGGAAGCTTCTCAGCGTGCCTCTGAGAAGTCAGGGTCACTGTGGAGTTGGGAGGGGCATCTCGGAACTCCACTGGGTTTGGTGCAATGGAAGAGGGCCTCATGACAAGTTGAGGCAGGAACCACAGGGTTCCTCTCCTGGCTTCGAATGCGCCGGATCTGACTCGGATCCCAGAGTCCCTGCAGAGTTGGGACAGGAGAGTCAGGCCTCGTCTTGTGTGGAGGAATGGAACTCCGCTTGACTCTCGTGTTGTTCATGGGGTGACAGGCCACTTGTCGATTTGTATGTGGAACTTGCGGGTTTTTCTGGACGATGCACTGGGGTGTCACTGCCCCTTCGTGTTGTGCCTTGTTCCACAGGATTGCCTTCGAGTTGGGTTCTGCCATCGGGTTCTTATCAAGAGCGGACCAGGGAATCGGGGTCTTTTGGCATGCCGCACCACCCACGAGGTTATGTCTCGAATTTCCTCGTGAGACTGGCCTCATCTTGATGTGCGCCAGGAAGGTCGGGAATGCCTTCCAGACAAAGCAGGGGAATCGAACCTCCTGTCGCGATCAAGAGGGGAGAAGAGTCTCAGATGAAGTGGTGCCGGGAACCTCGGTGTTCTCCTCAAGTGAGACTGGTATGTCGGGGAACTTTTGGGGTCGCATCAAGGGTTCCAAGTAACTTTTCACTCTTCAATACGGAACATGGGACTTCTCTTGAGACGCTGTATCGGGCGAGGGCCTCATCTTTCGATGACGGGGGAACCACGTGGTTTTTCTTGAGTTGGGGCGGGATTCTCGAGTTGCAACCGGGAATTCAGGCTTCCTCTTCAACTGGCCCAGGGAAGTCCAGTTTTCATTCGAATTGTGAGTTAGAACTGGGGATTGCTCTCGAGACACTGCAGGGCCAAATAGACCTCATCTAGGCTTGTGTCCAGGACCTAATGTTCCTCTGCTGGGGCGAAAGCGATCTCAGCATTGCATTCTCGACTCACCCGGGGAGTCAGGCCTCGTCTCGAGGGGAAGCCAAGGACACCGCTCTCCTGTCAAGTCGCGACGGGTATATCTTGGAGCTCACTGTGTGGCCTAAAATGAGTCAAGCCTCCTGTGGAGTTTGGAGAGAGGACTCAGGATTGCTCTCCAGGCCATACAGCAAAAGAAGGCCCTCATCTCGTGAGGACTGGGGCGTCTCGTGGGTATTCTCGAGCTGCGGCTCCAGTGTGGTGTTGCTCACGAGGTATAATGGGGAGCTCAGGGAGCCTCTCCTGTGGCGCCAGGGAAGTCAGGTTTCTATGTGTGTGGCTAGGGGGAGCGCGTCATTGCTCTCGAGTCATGGTAGGGGAATCGCACCTCAAGACGCATTGAAGAAGGACTCTCGAGGTCTTTTACGGGTTGGGGCAGGAAACCCTTGGTTCCCTCGACTTGTGCCGGTGATCTCAGGAAGGTCTAAGGGTGCCTCTGAGAAGTCAGGGATACTGTGCAGTTGGGAGGGGTCTCTCGGGACTCCACTGGGTTCGGTGCAATGGAAGAGGGCCTCATCTCGAGTGGAGGCAGGAAACTCATGTTTCCTCTCCTGACTTCCCCTGGGCCAGATCTGACTCGGTTCGCAGTTTCGCTGCAGAGTTCGAACAGGAGAGTCAGGCCTCGTCTTGTGTGGAGGAATGGAACTCTGCTTGCCTCTCCAGTTGTTCACGGGGTGACAGGTCACTTCTCGAGCTGTGTGTGGTATCTGCGGGTTTCTCCGGACGATACCCAGGGGTGTCAGTGCCCCTAAGTGTTGTGCCTTCATCAAAAGGGTTATCTTCAAAGAGGTGTACGGGCATCAGGATCTTACCAAGAGCGGACCGGGAAATCGGGGTCTTTCGGCATGTGTCACCATCCACGTGGCTATGTCTCGAATATCCTCGTGAGACCGGCCTCATCCTGAGATGCACCGGGAAAGGTGGGAACCCTTTCAAGACAAAACAGGGGAATCGACCCTCCTGTCGCGATCAGGAGGGGAGAAGGGGCCCAGATGTAGTGGTGCCGGGAACCTCGGTGTTCTCCTCGAGTCAGACTGGTGTGTCGAGGAACTTTTGAGGGCGCATCAAGGGTGCCAATACCGTTTCGCACTTCAAGACGGAACGTGGGACTTCTCTTGAGACGCTGTAGGGGGCAAGGGCCTCATCTTGGGATGACGGGGGAACCACGTGGCGTTTCTCGAGTTGTGGCGGGATTCTCGAGTTTCGACGGGGAATACAGTCTTCCTCATGTGTTGGGCCAGGGAAGTCCTATCTTCCTTTCGAGTTTAAAGGGAGAGCTGGGGATTGCTCTCGAGTCACTGCAGGGCAAAATAGACCTCATCTAGGCTTGTGTCCAGGACTTAATGCTCGTCCCTAGGGGCGACAGGGATCTTGGGGTTGCATACCAGACTCACCCGGGGAATCAGGCCTCATCTCGAGGGGAAGCAAAGAACTCCGCTGTCCTTTTGAGTCGCGATGGGTATCTCTTGGAGCCCACTGTGTGCCCTAAAGGGAGTCAAGCCTCCTGTGGTGTTTGGATAGAGGACTCGGGATTCCTCTCCAGGCCATGCAGGAAAAGAAGGCCCTCATCTCGCGATGATGGCGGCGTCTCGTGGGTTTTCTAGACTGCTGCGCTAGTGCCGGGTTTCTGACGAGGTACGAGAGGGAGCTCAGGGAGCCTCTCGTGTGGCGCCAGGGAAGTCAGGTCCCCATGAGATAGCTAGGGGGAGCTCGTCATTGCTCTCGAGTCATGGTAGGGTAATCGGGCCTCAAGACGGGTTGAAGAAGGACTCTCGAGGTCTTTCTCGGGTCACTGCATAAAACCCAGGGTTCCCTTGACTTCTGCCTGCGACCTCAGGGAGCTTCTCAGAGTGCCTCTGAGAAGTCAGGGATACTGTGCAGTTTGGAGGGTCCTCTCGAGACTCCTCTGCATTTGGTGGAATGTAAGAGGGACTCATCTCGAGTTGAAGCAGGAACCTCAGTGTTCCTCTCCATTTCTGACTCAGATCGCAAGGTCCCTGCATGTTGGTACAGGAGAGTCAGGCCTCGTCTTTTCTGGAGGATGGGACTCCTCTTGCCTCTCGAGTTGTTCTCGAGGTGACAGGCCACTTGTCGAGCTGTGTGTGTAACCTGCCCGTTTTTCCGGATGATGCACAGGTGTGTTAGTGCCCCTTCGTGTTGTACCTTCATACTCAAGGCTGCCTTCCAAGTGGTGTCCGAGCATCGGATTCTTATCAAGAGCGGACCGGGAAATTGGAGTCTTTCAGCAAGTGGCACCACCCACAAAGCTACGTATCGAATTTCCCCATGAGACCGGCCTCATCCTGAGTTGTGCAGGGAAGGTCGGGCCCCCTTGCAGACAAAGCAGGGGAATCGACCCACCGGTCACGATCAGGAGGGGAGAAGGGGCTTAAATGAAGTGGTGCCGGGAACCTTGGTGTTCCCCTTGAGTGAGACCGGCGTGTTGGGGGACTTTTGGGGTCGCATCAAGGGTGCCAAGTACCGTTTCGCATTTCAAGACGGAACCTGGGACATCTTTTGAAACGCTGTAGCGGGCAAGGGCCTCATCTTGCGATGACGGGAGAACCACGTGGTTTTGCTCGAGTTGCGGCGGGATTCTCGAGTTATGACCGGGAATTTAGGCTTCCTCTTGTTGGCCTTGAAATCCAATCTTCCATTCGGGTTGCGAGGGGGAGCTGGGGATTGCGCTAGAGTCCCTGCAGGGCAAAAGAGACCTAATCTAGGCTTGTGTCCAGGATCTAACGTTGCTCTCCAGGGGCGACAGGGATCTCGGGTTTGCATTCCAGACTCATCCGGGGAGTCAGTTCTCACCTCGAGGGTAAGCAAAGAATTCCGCTCTCGTCTCGAGTCGTGATGGGTATCTCTTGGAGTCCACTGTGTGTACTAAAGGGAGTCAAGCCTCCTGTGGAGTTTGGAGAGAGGACTCGGGATTGGACTCCAGGCCATGCAGGAAAAGAAGGCCCTCATCTCGAGATGACGGTGGCGTCTCGTGGGTTTTCTCGAGCTGCGGCGCCAGTGTGGGGTGTCTCATGAAGTACCACGGGGATCTCAGGGAGCCTCTTGTATGGCGCCAGGAAAATCCAGTATTCCATTCGAGTTGCAAGTTAGAACTGGGGATTGCTCTCCAGTCACTGCAGGGCAAAATAGACCTCATCTACGCTTGTGTCCAGGACCTAGTGTTCCACTACTGGGCCAACAGGGATCTCAGGGTTGCATTCTCGACTCACCCGGAGAGTCAGGCCTCGTCTTGAGGGGAAAAAAAGGACTCCACTCTCCTGTCGAGTCGCGACGGGTATCTCTTGGAGCCCACTGCGTGGCGTAAAGGGAGTGAAGCCTCCTATGGAGTTTGGAGATGACTCGGGATTGTTTTCCTGGCCATGCAGGAAAAAAGGCCCTCATCTCGCGATGACGGGGGCATCTCGTGGGTTTTCTCCAGCTGCGGCGCCAGTATCAGATTTCTCACGAGGTACAACGGGGAGCTCAGAGAGCCTCTCGTGTGGTGCTAGGGACGTCAGGTCTCCGTGCGTGTGGTGAAGGGGAGTGCGTGATTGCTCTCGAGTCATAGTAGGCGAATCGGGCCTCAAGACGCATTGAAGAAGGACTCTTGAGGTCTTTCTTGGGTTGCGGCAGGGAACCCTGGGTTCCCTCGACTTCTGCAGGGGACCTTAGGGAACTTCCCACGGTGCCTCTGAGAGGTGAGGGATGCTGTGTAGTTGGCAGGGCCTCTTGGGATTCTGCTGGGTTCGGCGCAATGGAAGAGGGCCTCATCTCGAGGGGAGGCAGGAACGTCAGGCTTCCTCTCGGTTTCGGACTCCGACTGCACGGTCCCTGCAGTGTTGGGACAGGAGAGTCATGCCTCGTCTTGTCTGAGGAATGGAATTCTGGTTGCCTCTCGAGTTGTTCCGGGAGTCTCAGGCCCCTTGTCGAGCTGTGTGTAGACCCTGCGGGTTTTTCCGGATGATGCACGGGGGTGTCAGTGTCCCTTCATGTTGTGCCTTCACCCACAGGGTTGCCTTCGAAGAGGTGTCCGGGCATCGGGTTCTTATCAAGAGCAGACTGGAAAATCGGAGTCGTTCGGCACGTGGCACCTCACACGTGGCTAGTCTCGAATTTCCTCCTGAGACCGGCCTCATCCTGAGGTGCGCCAGGAAGGCCGGGAACCCCTTCCAGACAAAGCAGGGGAATCGACTCTCCTGTCGCGATCAGGAGGGGAGAAGGGGCTCAGATGAAGTGGTGCCGGGACCCTCGGTGTTCCCCTCGAGGGAACGCAGCGTGTCGGGAAACTTTTGCGGTCGCATCAAGGGTGTCAAGTACCGTTTCGCCCTTCAGGGCGGAACATGGGACTTCCCTGGAGACACCGGGAACTTCGGTGTTCCCCTGGAGTGAGATTGGTATGTTGGGGAACTTTGGGGTCGCATCAAGGGTGCCAAGTAGCATTTCGAACTTTAAGATGGAACGTGGGACTTCTCTTGAGACTCTAGCTGGCAAGGGCCTCATATTGCGATGAAGGGGGAACCACATGGTTTTTAAGACTTGAGGCTGAATTCTCGAATTACGATGGGAAATTCAGACTTCCTCTTGTGTTGACCGTGGGAAGACCAATCTTCCATTCAAATTGTGAGGGAGAGATGGAGGTTGCTCGAGTCACTGTAGGGCAAAATAGACCTCATCTAGGCTTGTGTCTAGGACATAATGTTCCACTCCAGGGGTGACATGGATCTCGGGGTTGCATTCCAAACTCACCCGGGGAGTCAGGCCTCGTCTCGAGGGAAGCAAAGGACTCCGCTCTCCTCTCGAGTCGCACCGGGTATTTCTTGGACCCAACTGAGTGGCCTAAAGGGAGTCAATCCTCCTGTGAAGTTTGGAGAGAGGACCAGGGATTGCTCTCCAGGTCAGGCAGGAAAAGAAGGCCCCCATCTCTCCTTGACGGGGGCATCTTGTGGTTTTTCTCGAACTGCGGCGCCAGTATGGGTTTTCTCACGAGGTACGATGGGGTACTCAGGGAGCCTCTTGTGTGATACTAGGGAAGTCAGTTTTCCTGCTTGTGGCGAGGGGAGCGCGTCCTTGCTCTGGAGTCATGGTAGGGGAATCGGGCATCAAGAGACGTTGAAAAAGGACTCTCCAAGTCTTTCTCGGGTTACTTCAGGAAACTCTGGGTTCCCTCGACTTGTGCCAGTGACCTCAGGTAGCTTCTCAGGGAGCCTCTGAGAATTCAGGGATACTGTGGTGTTGGGAGGGGCCTCTCGGGACACCACTGAGTTTGGTTCAATGGAAGAGGGCCTCTTCTCTAGTTGAGGCAGGAACCTCAGGGTTCCTCTCCATTTCTGACTCCAATTGCAGGGTCCCTGAAGAGTTGGGACAGGAGAGTAAGGCCTCGTCTTGTGTGAAGGAATGCAACTTCCCTTGCCTCTCGAGTTGTTCACGAGGTGACAGTCCACATTTGGAGCTGTGAGTGGAATCTGCGGGTTTTTCCAGACGATGCATGGGGATGTCAGTGTCCCTTCGTGTTGTGACTTCATCCACAGGGTTGCCTTCGAAGATATGTCCGGGCGTCAGGTTCTTATCTAGAGTGGACCGGGAATTCGGGATCTTTCAGCATATGGCACCAACCATGAGGCTACTTTTCGAATTTCCTCATGAGACCAGCCTCATCCGGAGGTTCGCGGGGAACGTCGGGAACCCCTTGCAGACAAAACATGGGAATCGACCCTTCTGTCGCGATCAGGAGGGGTGAAGGGGCTCACAGGAAGTGGTGCCGTGAACTTTGGTGTTTCCCTCGAGTGAGACCGTATGTCAGGGAACTTTGGGGGTCGCATCAAGGGTGCCAAGTACCGTTTTGTACTTCAGGATGGAACGTGGGACTTCTCTTGATACGCTGTAGCGGCCAAGGGCCTCATCTTGCGATGACGGGGGAGCCACGTGGTTTTTCTCGAGTTGCGGCAGGATTCTCGAGTTACGACGGGGATTTCAGGCTTCCTCTTGTGTTGGGCCAGGGAAGTCCAATCATCCATTCGAGTTGCGAGGGAGAGCTGGGGGTTGCGCTTGAGTCACTGCAGGGCAAAGGAGACCTCATCTAGGCTTGTGTCCAGGACCTAAGGTTCCTCTCCAAGGGCCACAGGGATCTCAGTTTTGCATTCCAGACTCACCCAGGGAGTCAGGCCTCATGTCGAAGGGAAGCAAAGGACTCCGCTCTCCTTTCGAGTCGCGACGGGCACCTCTTGGAGCCCACTTTGTGGCCTAAAGGGAGTCAAGCCTCCTGTGAAGTTTGGAGAAAAGACCAGGGATTGCTCTCCAGGTCAGGCAGGAAAAGAAGTCCCCAATCTCGCGATGACGGTGGGATTTCTCGAGCTGCGGCGCCAGTGTGGGGTTTCTCACGAGGTATGACGGGGAGCTCAGGGAGCCTCTCATGTGGCGCCAGGGAAGTCACGTGTCCATGCGCATGGCGAGGGGGAGCGTGTCATTGCTCTCGAGTCATGGTAGGGGAATCCGTCCTCAAGACGCGTTGAAGACGGACTCTTGAGGTCTTTCTCGGGTTGCGGCAGGATACCCTGTGTTCCCTCGACTTGTGCCGGTGACCTCAGGGAGTTGCTCAGGGTGCCTCTGAGAAGACACTGATACTGTGGAGTTGGGAGGGGCCTCTCGGGACTCCACTGGGTGTGGTATAATACAAGAGGGCCTCATCTCGTGTTGAGGAAGGAACCTCAGGGTTCCTCTCCATTTCAGACTCCGATCTCAGGATTCCTGCAGAGTTGGGACAGGAGAGTCAGGCCTCGTATTCTGTGGAGAAATGAAACTTAGCTTGCCTCTCGAGTTGTTCACGAGGTAACAGGTCACTTGTCGAGCTGTATGTGGAACCTGCAGTATTTTCCAAAAGATGCACGGGTGTTCAGGGTCCCTCCTTGTTGTGCCTTCATCCTACGGGATGCATTCCAAGAAGTGTACGGGCATCGGGTTCTTATTAATAGCTGACCGGGAAATGGGGTCTTTCCGCATGTGGCACCACCCACGAGGCTACATCTCCAATTTCCTCATGAGACCGGCCTCATCCTGATGTGCGCTGGGAAGATCGGTAACCCCTTCCACACAAAGCAGGAGAATCGACACTCCTGTTGCAATCAGGAGGGGAGAAGGGGCTCAAATGATGTGGTGCGGGGAACATGGGTGTTACCCTCGAGTGAGGCCTGTATGTTGGGGAACTTTGGGGGTGCCATCATGGGTGCCAAGTACCGTTTTGCACTTCAGTAGGAACGTGGGACTTCTTTTGAGACGCTGTGGCGGGCAAGGGCCTCATGCTGCGAAGACGATGGAACCACGTGGTTTTTCTCGAGTTGCGGCGGGATTCTCGAGTTACGACGTGGATTTCAGGCTTCCTCTTGTGTTGGCCCTGGGAAGCCCAAACTTCCCTTCGAGTTGCGAGGGAAAGCTGGATGTTGTGCTCGAATCACTGCAAGGCCAAAGAGACCTCATCTAGGCGTGGGTCCAGGACCTAATAGTCCTCTCAAGGGAAGACAAGGATCTCGGGATTGCACTCCAGACTCCCCCGGGGAGTCAGGCCTCGCCTCGAGGGGAAGCAAAGGACTGCGCTCTCCTCTCGAGCCGCGACGCGGATCTCTTGGAGCCCAATGAGTCGCCTCAAGGGAGTCCATCCTACTCTTCAGTTTGGAGAGAGGACTCGGGATTGCTCTCCAGGCCAGGCAGGAAAAGAAGGCCCACAGCTCGCGAGGACGGGGGCGTCTCAGGGGTTTCCTCGAGCTGCGGCGCCCGTGGGGGTTTTCTCCCGAGGCACGACGAGGATCTCAGGGAGCCTCTCGTGCGGCACCAGGGAAGCCAGGTCTGCATGCGCGAGGCGAGGGGGAGCGCATCATTGCTCTCTAGTCCAGAAAGGGGACAAGGGCCTCAAGACACTTTGAAGAAGGACTATCGAGGTCTTTCTCGAGTGGCGGTGGGAAACCCTCATTTCCCTCGACTTCTGCCGAGGACCTGAGGGAACTTCCCAGGGTGCCTCTGAAAGGTGAGCGATGCTGTGGAGTTAGCGGGGCCTCTCGGGACTCCGCTGGGGTTGGCGCAATGGAAGAGGGCCTCATCTCGAGGGGAGGCAGGAACCTCAGGCTTCCTCTCTGTTTCTGACTCCGACCCTCCGACCTCAGGGTCCCTGCAGAGTTGGGAGCGGAGAGTTAGGCCTCGTCTTGTCTTAGGAAGGGATCTCCGCTTGCCTCTCGAGTTGCTCAGGGGGTCTCAGGCCCCTCTTCGAGCTGTGTGTGGAACCCACGGGTGTTTCTGGACGATGCACGGGACTGTCCTTGCCCCTTCGTGTTGTGCCTTCACCCACAGGTTTGCCTTCGAAGAGGTGTCCGTGCAACGGGTTCTTCTCAAGAGTGGACCGGGAAATCGAGTTCGATCGGCATGTGGCACCACCCCCGTGTCTCATGTCGAATTTCCTTGTGCGGACGGCCTCATCCTGAGATGCGCCGGGAAGGCCGAGAATCCCTTCCAGAACACGCAGGGGAATCGACACTCCTGTCGCCATTAGGAGGGGAGAAGGGGCTCAGATGAAGTGGTGTCGGGACCCTTGGTGTTTCCCTCGAGGGAACCTGGTGTGTCGGGGAACTTCTGGGGGTCGCATGAAAGGTGTCAGGTACTCTTTCGCACTTCAGGACGGAAACTGGGACTTCCCTTGAGACGCCATAGCGGGCAAGAGGCTCATCTTGCAAAGACGTTGGAACCACGTGGTTTTCCTCGAGTTGCGGCGGCATTCTCGAGTTATGACGGGGATCTCAGCCTTCCCCTTGGGTTGGCCCTGGGAAGCCCAATCTTCCCCTCGGGTTGCGAGGGACAGCTGGGGGTTGCGCTCGAGTCACTGCAGGGCCGAAGAGACCACACCTAGGCGTGTGTCCGGGACCTAATATTCCTCTCCAGGGAAGGCAGGGATCTCGGGGTTGCATTGCAGGCGCCCCCGGGGCGTCAGGCCTGGTCTCGAGGGGAAGCCAAGGACTAGGCTCTCCTCTCGAGTCGCGACGCGGGTCTCTTGGAGCCCCCTGAGCGGCCTCAAGGGAGTCCAGCCTCCTCTTCCGTTTGGAGAGAGGACCCGGGATTGCTCTCCAGGCCATGCAGGAAAAGAAGGCCCTCAGCTCGCGAGGACGGGGGCGTCTCAGGTTTTTCCTCGAGCTTCGGCGCCCGTGGGGGTTTTCTCCCGAGGCACGTCGAGGATCTCAGGGAGCCTCTCGTGCGGCGCCAGGGAAGTCAGGTCTCCATGCGCGTGGCGAGGGGTAGCGCGTCCTGGCTCTCGAGTCACGGGAGGGGACTAGGGCCTCGAGACGCGTTGAAGAAGGACTCTCGAGGTCTTTCTCGGGTTGCAGCGGGAAACCCTCGTTTCCCCCGACTTCTGCCAGGGACCTGAGGAAACTTCCCAGGGTGCCTCTGAGAGGTGAGGGACGCTGTGGATTTGGCGGGGCCTCTCGGGACTCCTCTGGGTTTGTCGCAATGGAAGAGGGCCTCACCTCGAGGGGAGGCAGGAACCTCAGGCTTCCTCTCCAATTCTGACTCTGATCATAGTGTCCCTGCAGAGTTGGGACAGGAGAGTCAGGCTATGTCTTTTCTGAGGAATGGAACTCCGCTTGCCTCTCGAGTTGTTCATGGGGTTTCAGGCCCCTTATCAAACTGTGTGTGGAATCTGCAGGTTTTTCCAGACGATGCATGGGGGTTTCAGTGACCCTTCGTTTTGTGTCTTCATCCACAGGGTTGCCTTCGAAGAGGTGTCCGGGCATCGTGTTCTTATGAAGAGCGGACTGGGAAATCGGGGTCGTTCAGCATTTGGCACCACCCACGTGGCTAGTCTCGAATTTCCTCATGAAACCGGCCTCATCCTGAGGTGTGACGCGAAGTTCATGAAACCCTTCCAGACAAAGCAGAGGAATCGACCCTCCTGTGGCGATCAGGAGGGGAGAAGTGGCTCAGATGAAGTGCTGCTGGGAACCTCGGTGTTTCCCTCAAGTGAGACAGGTATGTCGGGTAAATTTTGGGGTCGCATAACGCGTTCCAAGTACCGTTTCGCTCTTCCAATTGGAACGTGGGACTTCTCTTGGGGTGCTCCAGCGGGCAAGGGCCTCATCTTGGAATGACTGGGGAACCACTTGGTTTTTCTCTAGTTGCGGTGGGATATTTGAGTTACCACAGGGAATTCATGCTTCCTCTTGTGTTGGCCCACAAAAGTCTTATCTTCCATTCGAGATTCGAGGAAGAGCTGGAGGTGCGCTCTAGTCACTGAAGGCAAAAGAGACCCCACCAAGGCTTGTGTGCAGGACCTAATGTTCATGTCAAGGGGCGACAGGAATCTCGGGGTTGCATTCCAGACTCACCCTGGAGTCAGGCCTCGTCTCGAGTGGAAGCAAAGGACTCTGCTCTCCTCTCGAGTCGGACGGGTATGTCTTGGAGCCCACTGAGTGGCTTAAAGGGAGTCAAACGTCCTCTGGTGTTTGGAGGGAGGACACGGGATTGCTCTCCAGGCAATGCAGGAAATGAAGGCCCTCATCTCCCGATGACTGGGGCGTCTCGTAGGTTTTCTCGAGCTGTGGCGCTAGTGTGGGGTTTCTCACGAAGTAAGACTGGGAGCTCAGTGAGCCTCTCATGTGGTGCCAGGGCAGTCAGGTCTCTATGCACGTGGTGAGAGGGAGCCCGTCATTGTTCTCGAGTCATGGTAGGGGAATTGGGCCTGAAAACGTGTTAAAGAAGGACTCTCGAGGTCTTTCTTGGGTTGCAGCAGGAAACCCTGGGTTCCATCGACTTGTGCCAGTGACCTCAGGAAGCTTCTCAGCGTGCCTCTGAGAAGTCAGGGTCACTGTGGAGTTGGGAGGGGCCTCTCGGAACTCCACTGGGTTTGGTGCAATGGAAGAGGGCCTCATGACAAGTTGAGGCAGGAACCACAGGGTTCCTCTCCTGGCTTCGAATGCGCCGGATCTGACTCGGATCCCAGAGTCCCTGCAGAGTTGGGACAGGAGAGTCAGGCCTCGTCTTGTGTGTAGGAATGGAACTCCGCTTGACTCTCGTGTTGTTCATGGGGTGACAGGCAACTTGTCGATTTGTATGTGGAACTTGCGGGTTTTTCTGGACGATGCACTGGGGTGTCACTGCCCCTTCGTGTTGTGCCTTGTTCCACAGGATTGCCTTCGAGTTGGGTTCTGCCATCGGGTTCTTATCAAGAGCGGACCAGGGAATCGGGGTCTTTTGGCATGCCGCACCACCCACGAGGCTATGTCTCGAATTTCCTCGTGAGACTGGCCTCATCTTGATGTGCGCCAGGAAGGTCGGGAACGCCTTCCAGACAAAGCAGGGGAATCGAACCTCCTGTCGCGATCAAGAGGGGAGAAGAGTCTCAGATGAAGTGGTGCCGGGAACCTCGGTGTTCTCCTCAAGTGAGACTGGTATGTCGGGGAACTTTTGGGGTCGCATCAAGGGTTCCAAATAACTTTTCGCTCTTCAATACGGAACGTGGGACTTCTCTTGAGACGCTGTAGCGGGCAAGGGCCTCATCTTTCGATGACGGGGGAACCACGTGGTTTTTCTTGAGTTGTGGTGGGATTCTCGAGTTACGACGGGGAATTCAGGCTTCCTCTTCAACTGGCCCAGGGAAGTCCAGTTTTCATTCGAATTGCGAGTTAGAACTGGGGATTGCTCTCGAGCCACTGCAGGGCCAAATAGACCTCATCTAGGCTTGTGTCCAGGACCTAATGTTCCTCTGCTGGGGCGAAAGCGATCTCAGCATTGCATTCTCGACTCACCCGGGGAGTCAGGCCTCGTCTCGAGGGGAAGCCAAGGACACCGCTCTCCTGTCAAGTCGCGACGGGTATATCTTGGAGCTCACTGTGTGGCCTAAAATGAGTCAAGCCTCCTGTGGAGTTTGGAGAGAGGACTCAGGATTGCTCTCCAGGCCATACAGCAAAAGAAGGCCCTCATCTCGTGAGGACTGGGGCGTCTCGTGGGTATTCTCGAGCTGCGGCTCCAGTGTGGTGTTGCTCACGAGGAATAATGGGGAGCTCAGGGAGCCTCTCCTGTGGCGCCAGGGAAGTCAGGTTTCTATGCGTGTGGCTAGGGGGAGCGCGTCATTGCTCTCGAGTCATGGTAGGGGAATCGCACCTCAAGACGCATTGAAGAAGGACTCTCGAGGTCTTTTACGGGTTGGGGCAGGAAACCCTTGGTTCCCTCGACTTGTGCCGGTGATCTCAGGAAGGTCTAAGGGTGCCTCTGAGAAGTCAGGAATACTGTGCAGTTGGGAGGGGTCTCTCGGGACTCCACTGGGTTCGGTGCAATGGAAGAGGGCCTCATCTCGAGTGGAGGCAGGAAACTCATGTTTCCTCTCCTGACTTCCCCTGGGCCAGATCTGACTCGGATCGCAGTTTCGCTGCAGAGTTCGAACAGGAGAATCAGGCCTCGTCTTGTGTGGAGGAATGGAATTCTGCTTGCCTCTCCAGTTGTTCACGGGGTGACAGGTCACTTCTCGAGCTGTGTGTGGTACCTGCGGGTTTCTCCGGACGATACCCAGGGGTGTCAGTGCCCCTAAGTGTTGTGCCTTCATCAAAAGGGTTATCTTCAAAGAGGTGTACGAGCATCAGGATCTTATCAAGAGCGGACCGGGAAATCGGGGTCTTTCGGCATGTTTCACCATCCACGTGGCTATGTCTCGAATATCCTCGTGAGACCGGCCTCATCCTGAGATGCACCGGGAAAGGTGGGAACCCTTTCAAGACAAAACAGGGGAATCGACCCTCCTGTCGCGATCAGGAGGGGAGAAGGGGCCCAGATGTAGTGGTGCCGGGAACCTCGGTGTTCTCCTCGAGTCAGACTGGTGTGTCGAGGAACTTTTGAGGGCGCATCAAGGGTGCCAATACCGTTTCGCACTTCAAGACGGAACGTGGGACTTCTCTTGAGACGCTGTAGGGGGCAAGGGCCTCATCTTGGGATGACGGGGGAACCACGTGGCGTTTCTCGAGTTGTGGCGGGATTCTCGAGTTTCGACGGGGAATACAGTCTTCCTCATGTGTTGGGCCAGGGAAGTCCTATCTTCCTTTCGAGTTTAAAGGGAGAGCTGGGGATTGCTCTCGAGTCACTGCAGGGCAAAATAGACCTCATCTAGGCTTGTGTCCAGGACTTAATGCTCGTCCCTAGGGGCGACAGGGATCTTGGGGTTGCATACCAGACTCACCCGGGGAATCAGGCCTCGTCTCGAGGGGAAGCAAAGAACTCCGCTGTCCTTTTGAGTCGCGATGGGTATCTCTTGGAGCCCACTGTGTGCCCTAAAGGGAGTCAAGCCTCCTGTGGTGTTTGGATAGAGGACTCGGGATTCCTCTCCAGGCCATGCAGGAAAAGAAGGCCCTCATCTCGCGATGATGGCGGCGTCTCGTGGGTTTTCTAGACTGCTGCGCTAGTGCCGGGTTTCTGACGAGGTACGAGAGGGAGCTCAGGGAGCCTCTCGTGTGGCGCCAGGGAAGTCAGGTCCCCATGAGATAGCTAGGGGGAGCTCGTCATTGCTCTCGAGTCATGGTAGGGTAATCGGGCCTCAAGACGGGTTGAAGAAGGACTCTCGAGGTCTTTCTCGGGTCACTGCATAAAACCCAGGGTTCCCTTGACTTCTGCCTGCGACCTCAGGGAGCTTCTCAGAGTGCCTCTGAGAAGTCAGGGATACTGTGCAGTTTGGAGGGGCCTCTCGAGACTCCTCTGCATTTGGTGGAATGTAAGAGGGACTCATCTCGAGTTGAAGCAGGAACCTCAGTGTTCCTCTCCATTTCTGACTCAGATCGCAAGGTCCCTGCATGTTGGTACAGGAGAGTCAGGCCTCGTCTTTTCTGGAGGATGGGACTCCTCTTGCCTCTCGAGTTGTTCTCGAGGTGACAGGCCACTTGTCGAGCTGTGTGTGTAACCTGCCCGTTTTTCCGGATGATGCACAGGTGTGTTAGTGCCCCTTCGTGTTGTACCTTCATACTCAAGGCTGCCTTCCAAGTGGTGTCCGAGCATCGGATTCTTATCAAGAGCGGACCGGGAAATTGGAGTCTTTCAGCAAGTGGCACCACCCACAAAGCTACGTATCGAATTTCCCCATGAGACCGGCCTCATCCTGAGTTGTGCAGGGAAGGTCGGGCCCCCTTGCAGACAAAGCAGGGGAATCGACCCACCGGTCACGATCAGGAGGGGAGAAGGGGCTTAAATGAAGTGGTGCCGGGAACCTTGGTGTTCCCCTTGAGTGAGACCGGCGTGTTGGGGGACTTTTGGGGTCGCATCAAGGGTGCCAAGTACCGTTTCGCATTTCAAGACGGAACCTGGGACATCTTTTGAAACGCTGTAGCGGGCAAGGGCCTCATCTTGCGATGACGGGAGAACCACGTGGTTTTGCTCGAGTTGCGGCGGGATTCTCGAGTTATGACCGGGAATTTAGGCTTCCTCTTGTTGGCCTTGAAATCCAATCTTCCATTCGGGTTGCGAGGGGGAGCTGGGGATTGCGCTAGAGTCCCTGCAGGGCAAAAGAGACCTAATCTAGGCTTGTGTCCAGGATCTAACGTTGCTCTCCAGGGGCGACAGGGATCTCGGGTTTGCATTCCAGACTCATCCGGGGAGTCAGTTCTCACCTCGAGGGTAAGCAAAGAATTCCGCTCTCGTCTCGAGTCGTGATGGGTATCTCTTGGAGTCCACTGTGTGTACTAAAGGGAGTCAAGCCTCCTGTGGAGTTTGGAGAGAGGACTCGGGATTGGACTCCAGGCCATGCAGGAAAAGAAGGCCCTCATCTCGAGATGACGGTGGCGTCTCGTGGGTTTTCTCGAGCTGCGGCGCCAGTGTGGGGTGTCTCATGAAGTACCACGGGGATCTCAGGGAGCCTCTTGTATGGCGCCAGGAAAATCCAGTATTCCATTCGAGTTGCAAGTTAGAACTGGGGATTGCTCTCCAGTCACTGCAGGGCAAAATAGACCTCATCTACGCTTGTGTCCAGGACCTAGTGTTCCACTACTGGGCCAACAGGGATCTCAGGGTTGCATTCTCGACTCACCCGGAGAGTCAGGCCTCGTCTTGAGGGGAAAAAAAGGACTCCACTCTCCTGTCGAGTCGCGACGGGTATCTCTTGGAGCCCACTGCGTGGCGTAAAGGGAGTGAAGCCTCCTATGGAGTTTGGAGATGACTCGGGATTGTTTTCCTGGCCATGCAGGAAAAAAGGCCCTCATCTCGCGATGACGGGGGCATCTCGTGGGTTTTCTCCAGCTGCGGCGCCAGTATCAGATTTCTCACGAGGTACAACGGGGAGCTCAGAGAGCCTCTCGTGTGGTGCTAGGGACGTCAGGTCTCCGTGCGTGTGGTGAAGGGGAGTGCGTGATTGCTCTCGAGTCATAGTAGGCGAATCGGGCCTCAAGACGCATTGAAGAAGGACTCTTGAGGTCTTTCTTGGGTTGCGGCAGGGAACCCTGGGTTCCCTCGACTTCTGCAGGGGACCTTAGGGAACTTCCCACGGTGCCTCTGAGAGGTGAGGGATGCTGTGTAGTTGGCAGGGCCTCTTGGGATTCTGCTGGGTTCGGCGCAATGGAAGAGGGCCTCATCTCGAGGGGAGGCAGGAACGTCAGGCTTCCTCTCGGTTTCGGACTCCGACTGCACGGTCCCTGCAGTGTTGGGACAGGAGAGTCATGCCTCGTCTTGTCTGAGGAATGGAATTCTGGTTGCCTCTCGAGTTGTTCCGGGAGTCTCAGGCCCCTTGTCGAGCTGTGTGTAGACCCTGCGGGTTTTTCCGGATGATGCACGGGGGTGTCAGTGTCCCTTCATGTTGTGCCTTCACCCACAGGGTTGCCTTCGAAGAGGTGTCCGGGCATCGGGTTCTTATCAAGAGCAGACTGGAAAATCGGAGTCGTTCGGCACGTGGCACCTCACACGTGGCTAGTCTCGAATTTCCTCCTGAGACCGGCCTCATCCTGAGGTGCGCCAGGAAGGCCGGGAACCCCTTCCAGACAAAGCAGGGGAATCGACTCTCCTGTCGCGATCAGGAGGGGAGAAGGGGCTCAGATGAAGTGGTGCCGGGACCCTCGGTGTTCCCCTCGAGGGAACGCAGCGTGTCGGGAAACTTTTGCGGTCGCATCAAGGGTGTCAAGTACCGTTTCGCCCTTCAGGGCGGAACATGGGACTTCCCTGGAGACACCGGGAACTTCGGTGTTCCCCTGGAGTGAGATTGGTATGTTGGGGAACTTTGGGGTCGCATCAAGGGTGCCAAGTAGCATTTCGAACTTTAAGATGGAACGTGGGACTTCTCTTGAGACTCTAGCTGGCAAGGGCCTCATATTGCGATGAAGGGGGAACCACATGGTTTTTAAGACTTGAGGCTGAATTCTCGAATTACGATGGGAAATTCAGACTTCCTCTTGTGTTGACCGTGGGAAGACCAATCTTCCATTCAAATTGTGAGGGAGAGATGGAGGTTGCTCGAGTCACTGTAGGGCAAAATAGACCTCATCTAGGCTTGTGTCTAGGACATAATGTTCCACTCCAGGGGTGACATGGATCTCGGGGTTGCATTCCAAACTCACCCGGGGAGTCAGGCCTCGTCTCGAGGGAAGCAAAGGACTCCGCTCTCCTCTCGAGTCGCACCGGGTATTTCTTGGACCCAACTGAGTGGCCTAAAGGGAGTCAATCCTCCTGTGAAGTTTGGAGAGAGGACCAGGGATTGCTCTCCAGGTCAGGCAGGAAAAGAAGGCCCCCATCTCTCCTTGACGGGGGCATCTTGTGGTTTTTCTCGAACTGCGGCGCCAGTATGGGTTTTCTCACGAGGTACGATGGGGTACTCAGGGAGCCTCTTGTGTGATACTAGGGAAGTCAGTTTTCCTGCTTGTGGCGAGGGGAGCGCGTCCTTGCTCTGGAGTCATGGTAGGGGAATCGGGCATCAAGAGACGTTGAAAAAGGACTCTCCAAGTCTTTCTCGGGTTACTTCAGGAAACTCTGGGTTCCCTCGACTTGTGCCAGTGACCTCAGGTAGCTTCTCAGGGAGCCTCTGAGAATTCAGGGATACTGTGGTGTTGGGAGGGGCCTCTCGGGACACCACTGAGTTTGGTTCAATGGAAGAGGGCCTCTTCTCTAGTTGAGGCAGGAACCTCAGGGTTCCTCTCCATTTCTGACTCCAATTGCAGGGTCCCTGAAGAGTTGGGACAGGAGAGTAAGGCCTCGTCTTGTGTGAAGGAATGCAACTTCCCTTGCCTCTCGAGTTGTTCACGAGGTGACAGTCCACATTTGGAGCTGTGAGTGGAATCTGCGGGTTTTTCCAGACGATGCATGGGGATGTCAGTGTCCCTTCGTGTTGTGACTTCATCCACAGGGTTGCCTTCGAAGATATGTCCGGGCGTCAGGTTCTTATCTAGAGTGGACCGGGAATTCGGGATCTTTCAGCATATGGCACCAACCATGAGGCTACTTTTCGAATTTCCTCATGAGACCAGCCTCATCCGGAGGTTCGCGGGGAACGTCGGGAACCCCTTGCAGACAAAACATGGGAATCGACCCTTCTGTCGCGATCAGGAGGGGTGAAGGGGCTCACAGGAAGTGGTGCCGTGAACTTTGGTGTTTCCCTCGAGTGAGACCGTATGTCAGGGAACTTTGGGGGTCGCATCAAGGGTGCCAAGTACCGTTTTGTACTTCAGGATGGAACGTGGGACTTCTCTTGATACGCTGTAGCGGCCAAGGGCCTCATCTTGCGATGACGGGGGAGCCACGTGGTTTTTCTCGAGTTGCGGCAGGATTCTCGAGTTACGACGGGGATTTCAGGCTTCCTCTTGTGTTGGGCCAGGGAAGTCCAATCATCCATTCGAGTTGCGAGGGAGAGCTGGGGGTTGCGCTTGAGTCACTGCAGGGCAAAGGAGACCTCATCTAGGCTTGTGTCCAGGACCTAAGGTTCCTCTCCAAGGGCCACAGGGATCTCAGTTTTGCATTCCAGACTCACCCAGGGAGTCAGGCCTCATGTCGAAGGGAAGCAAAGGACTCCGCTCTCCTTTCGAGTCGCGACGGGCACCTCTTGGAGCCCACTTTGTGGCCTAAAGGGAGTCAAGCCTCCTGTGAAGTTTGGAGAAAAGACCAGGGATTGCTCTCCAGGTCAGGCAGGAAAAGAAGTCCCCAATCTCGCGATGACGGTGGGATTTCTCGAGCTGCGGCGCCAGTGTGGGGTTTCTCACGAGGTATGACGGGGAGCTCAGGGAGCCTCTCATGTGGCGCCAGGGAAGTCACGTGTCCATGCGCATGGCGAGGGGGAGCGTGTCATTGCTCTCGAGTCATGGTAGGGGAATCCGTCCTCAAGACGCGTTGAAGACGGACTCTTGAGGTCTTTCTCGGGTTGCGGCAGGATACCCTGTGTTCCCTCGACTTGTGCCGGTGACCTCAGGGAGTTGCTCAGGGTGCCTCTGAGAAGACACTGATACTGTGGAGTTGGGAGGGGCCTCTCGGGACTCCACTGGGTGTGGTATAATACAAGAGGGCCTCATCTCGTGTTGAGGAAGGAACCTCAGGGTTCCTCTCCATTTCAGACTCCGATCTCAGGATTCCTGCAGAGTTGGGACAGGAGAGTCAGGCCTCGTATTCTGTGGAGAAATGAAACTTAGCTTGCCTCTCGAGTTGTTCACGAGGTAACAGGTCACTTGTCGAGCTGTATGTGGAACCTGCAGTATTTTCCAAAAGATGCACGGGTGTTCAGGGTCCCTCCTTGTTGTGCCTTCATCCTACGGGATGCATTCCAAGAAGTGTACGGGCATCGGGTTCTTATTAATAGCTGACCGGGAAATGGGGTCTTTCCGCATGTGGCACCACCCACGAGGCTACATCTCCAATTTCCTCATGAGACCGGCCTCATCCTGATGTGCGCTGGGAAGATCGGTAACCCCTTCCACACAAAGCAGGAGAATCGACACTCCTGTTGCAATCAGGAGGGGAGAAGGGGCTCAAATGATGTGGTGCGGGGAACATGGGTGTTACCCTCGAGTGAGGCCTGTATGTTGGGGAACTTTGGGGGTGCCATCATGGGTGCCAAGTACCGTTTTGCACTTCAGTAGGAACGTGGGACTTCTTTTGAGACGCTGTGGCGGGCAAGGGCCTCATGCTGCGAAGACGATGGAACCACGTGGTTTTTCTCGAGTTGCGGCGGGATTCTCAAGTTACGACGTGGATTTCAGGCTTCCTCTTGTGTTGGCCCTGGGAAGCCCAAACTTCCCTTCGAGTTGCGAGGGAAAGCTGGATGTTGTGCTCGAATCACTGCAAGGCCAAAGAGACCTCATCTAGGCGTGGGTCCAGGACCTAATAGTCCTCTCAAGGGAAGACAAGGATCTCGGGATTGCACTCCAGACTCCCCCGGGGAGTCAGGCCTCGCCTCGAGGGGAAGCAAAGGACTGCGCTCTCCTCTCGAGCCGCGACGCGGATCTCTTGGAGCCCAATGAGTCGCCTCAAGGGAGTCCATCCTACTCTTCAGTTTGGAGAGAGGACTCGGGATTGCTCTCCAGGCCAGGCAGGAAAAGAAGGCCCACAGCTCGCGAGGACGGGGGCGTCTCAGGGGTTTCCTCGAGCTGCGGCGCCCGTGGGGGTTTTCTCCCGAGGCACGACGAGGATCTCAGGGAGCCTCTCGTGCGGCACCAGGGAAGCCAGGTCTGCATGCGCGAGGCGAGGGGGAGCGCATCATTGCTCTCTAGTCCAGAAAGGGGACAAGGGCCTCAAGACACTTTGAAGAAGGACTATCGAGGTCTTTCTCGAGTGGCGGTGGGAAACCCTCATTTCCCTCGACTTCTGCCGAGGACCTGAGGGAACTTCCCAGGGTGCCTCTGAAAGGTGAGCGATGCTGTGGAGTTAGCGGGGCCTCTCGGGACTCCGCTGGGGTTGGCGCAATGGAAGAGGGCCTCATCTCGAGGGGAGGCAGGAACCTCAGGCTTCCTCTCTGTTTCTGACTCCGACCCTCCGACCTCAGGGTCCCTGCAGAGTTGGGAGCGGAGAGTTAGGCCTCGTCTTGTCTTAGGAAGGGATCTCCGCTTGCCTCTCGAGTTGCTCAGGGGGTCTCAGGCCCCTCTTCGAGCTGTGTGTGGAACCCACGGGTGTTTCTGGACGATGCACGGGACTGTCCTTGCCCCTTCGTGTTGTGCCTTCACCCACAGGTTTGCCTTCGAAGAGGTGTCCGTGCAACGGGTTCTTCTCAAGAGTGGACCGGGAAATCGAGTTCGATCGGCATGTGGCACCACCCCCGTGTCTCATGTCGAATTTCCTTGTGCGGACGGCCTCATCCTGAGATGCGCCGGGAAGGCCGAGAATCCCTTCCAGAACACGCAGGGGAATCGACACTCCTGTCGCCATTAGGAGGGGAGAAGGGGCTCAGATGAAGTGGTGTCGGGACCCTTGGTGTTTCCCTCGAGGGAACCTGGTGTGTCGGGGAACTTCTGGGGGTCGCATGAAAGGTGTCAGGTACTCTTTCGCACTTCAGGACGGAAACTGGGACTTCCCTTGAGACGCCATAGCGGGCAAGAGGCTCATCTTGCAAAGACGTTGGAACCACGTGGTTTTCCTCGAGTTGCGGCGGCATTCTCGAGTTATGACGGGGATCTCAGCCTTCCCCTTGGGTTGGCCCTGGGAAGCCCAATCTTCCCCTCGGGTTGCGAGGGACAGCTGGGGGTTGCGCTCGAGTCACTGCAGGGCCGAAGAGACCACACCTAGGCGTGTGTCCGGGACCTAATATTCCTCTCCAGGGAAGGCAGGGATCTCGGGGTTGCATTGCAGGCGCCCCCGGGGCGTCAGGCCTGGTCTCGAGGGGAAGCCAAGGACTAGGCTCTCCTCTCGAGTCGCGACGCGGGTCTCTTGGAGCCCCCTGAGCGGCCTCAAGGGAGTCCAGCCTCCTCTTCCGTTTGGAGAGAGGACCCGGGATTGCTCTCCAGGCCATGCAGGAAAAGAAGGCCCTCAGCTCGCGAGGACGGGGGCGTCTCAGGTTTTTCCTCGAGCTTCGGCGCCCGTGGGGGTTTTCTCCCGAGGCACGTCGAGGATCTCAGGGAGCCTCTCGTGCGGCGCCAGGGAAGTCAGGTCTCCATGCGCGTGGCGAGGGGTAGCGCGTCCTGGCTCTCGAGTCACGGGAGGGGACTAGGGCCTCGAGACGCGTTGAAGAAGGACTCTCGAGGTCTTTCTCGGGTTGCAGCGGGAAACCCTCGTTTCCCCCGACTTCTGCCAGGGACCTGAGGAAACTTCCCAGGGTGCCTCTGAGAGGTGAGGGACGCTGTGGATTTGGCGGGGCCTCTCGGGACTCCTCTGGGTTTGTCGCAATGGAAGAGGGCCTCACCTCGAGGGGAGGCAGGAACCTCAGGCTTCCTCTCCAATTCTGACTCTGATCATAGTGTCCCTGCAGAGTTGGGACAGGAGAGTCAGGCTATGTCTTTTCTGAGGAATGGAACTCCGCTTGCCTCTCGAGTTGTTCATGGGGTTTCAGGCCCCTTATCAAACTGTGTGTGGAATCTGCAGGTTTTTCCAGACGATGCATGGGGGTTTCAGTGACCCTTCGTTTTGTGTCTTCATCCACAGGGTTGCCTTCGAAGAGGTGTCCGGGCATCGTGTTCTTATGAAGAGCGGACTGGGAAATCGGGGTCGTTCAGCATTTGGCACCACCCACGTGGCTAGTCTCGAATTTCCTCATGAAACCGGCCTCATCCTGAGGTGTGACGCGAAGTTCATGAAACCCTTCCAGACAAAGCAGAGGAATCGACCCTCCTGTGGCGATCAGGAGGGGAGAAGTGGCTCAGATGAAGTGCTGCTGGGAACCTCGGTGTTTCCCTCAAGTGAGACAGGTATGTCGGGTAAATTTTGGGGTCGCATAACGCGTTCCAAGTACCGTTTCGCTCTTCCAATTGGAACGTGGGACTTCTCTTGGGGTGCTCCAGCGGGCAAGGGCCTCATCTTGGAATGACTGGGGAACCACTTGGTTTTTCTCTAGTTGCGGTGGGATATTTGAGTTACCACAGGGAATTCATGCTTCCTCTTGTGTTGGCCCACAAAAGTCTTATCTTCCATTCGAGATTCGAGGAAGAGCTGGAGGTGCGCTCTAGTCACTGAAGGCAAAAGAGACCCCACCAAGGCTTGTGTGCAGGACCTAATGTTCATGTCAAGGGGCGACAGGAATCTCGGGGTTGCATTCCAGACTCACCCTGGAGTCAGGCCTCGTCTCGAGTGGAAGCAAAGGACTCTGCTCTCCTCTCGAGTCGGACGGGTATGTCTTGGAGCCCACTGAGTGGCTTAAAGGGAGTCAAACGTCCTCTGGTGTTTGGAGGGAGGACACGGGATTGCTCTCCAGGCAATGCAGGAAATGAAGGCCCTCATCTCCCGATGACTGGGGCGTCTCGTAGGTTTTCTCGAGCTGTGGCGCTAGTGTGGGGTTTCTCACGAAGTAAGACTGGGAGCTCAGTGAGCCTCTCATGTGGTGCCAGGGCAGTCAGGTCTCTATGCACGTGGTGAGAGGGAGCCCGTCATTGTTCTCGAGTCATGGTAGGGGAATTGGGCCTGAAAACGTGTTAAAGAAGGACTCTCGAGGTCTTTCTTGGGTTGCAGCAGGAAACCCTGGGTTCCATCGACTTGTGCCAGTGACCTCAGGAAGCTTCTCAGCGTGCCTCTGAGAAGTCAGGGTCACTGTGGAGTTGGGAGGGGCCTCTCGGAACTCCACTGGGTTTGGTGCAATGGAAGAGGGCCTCATGACAAGTTGAGGCAGGAACCACAGGGTTCCTCTCCTGGCTTCGAATGCGCCGGATCTGACTCGGATCCCAGAGTCCCTGCAGAGTTGGGACAGGAGAGTCAGGCCTCGTCTTGTGTGTAGGAATGGAACTCCGCTTGACTCTCGTGTTGTTCATGGGGTGACAGGCAACTTGTCGATTTGTATGTGGAACTTGCGGGTTTTTCTGGACGATGCACTGGGGTGTCACTGCCCCTTCGTGTTGTGCCTTGTTCCACAGGATTGCCTTCGAGTTGGGTTCTGCCATCGGGTTCTTATCAAGAGCGGACCAGGGAATCGGGGTCTTTTGGCATGCCGCACCACCCACGAGGCTATGTCTCGAATTTCCTCGTGAGACTGGCCTCATCTTGATGTGCGCCAGGAAGGTCGGGAACGCCTTCCAGACAAAGCAGGGGAATCGAACCTCCTGTCGCGATCAAGAGGGGAGAAGAGTCTCAGATGAAGTGGTGCCGGGAACCTCGGTGTTCTCCTCAAGTGAGACTGGTATGTCGGGGAACTTTTGGGGTCGCATCAAGGGTTCCAAATAACTTTTCGCTCTTCAATACGGAACGTGGGACTTCTCTTGAGACGCTGTAGCGGGCAAGGGCCTCATCTTTCGATGACGGGGGAACCACGTGGTTTTTCTTGAGTTGTGGTGGGATTCTCGAGTTACGACGGGGAATTCAGGCTTCCTCTTCAACTGGCCCAGGGAAGTCCAGTTTTCATTCGAATTGCGAGTTAGAACTGGGGATTGCTCTCGAGCCACTGCAGGGCCAAATAGACCTCATCTAGGCTTGTGTCCAGGACCTAATGTTCCTCTGCTGGGGCGAAAGCGATCTCAGCATTGCATTCTCGACTCACCCGGGGAGTCAGGCCTCGTCTCGAGGGGAAGCCAAGGACACCGCTCTCCTGTCAAGTCGCGACGGGTATATCTTGGAGCTCACTGTGTGGCCTAAAATGAGTCAAGCCTCCTGTGGAGTTTGGAGAGAGGACTCAGGATTGCTCTCCAGGCCATACAGCAAAAGAAGGCCCTCATCTCGTGAGGACTGGGGCGTCTCGTGGGTATTCTCGAGCTGCGGCTCCAGTGTGGTGTTGCTCACGAGGAATAATGGGGAGCTCAGGGAGCCTCTCCTGTGGCGCCAGGGAAGTCAGGTTTCTATGCGTGTGGCTAGGGGGAGCGCGTCATTGCTCTCGAGTCATGGTAGGGGAATCGCACCTCAAGACGCATTGAAGAAGGACTCTCGAGGTCTTTTACGGGTTGGGGCAGGAAACCCTTGGTTCCCTCGACTTGTGCCGGTGATCTCAGGAAGGTCTAAGGGTGCCTCTGAGAAGTCAGGAATACTGTGCAGTTGGGAGGGGTCTCTCGGGACTCCACTGGGTTCGGTGCAATGGAAGAGGGCCTCATCTCGAGTGGAGGCAGGAAACTCATGTTTCCTCTCCTGACTTCCCCTGGGCCAGATCTGACTCGGATCGCAGTTTCGCTGCAGAGTTCGAACAGGAGAATCAGGCCTCGTCTTGTGTGGAGGAATGGAATTCTGCTTGCCTCTCCAGTTGTTCACGGGGTGACAGGTCACTTCTCGAGCTGTGTGTGGTACCTGCGGGTTTCTCCGGACGATACCCAGGGGTGTCAGTGCCCCTAAGTGTTGTGCCTTCATCAAAAGGGTTATCTTCAAAGAGGTGTACGAGCATCAGGATCTTATCAAGAGCGGACCGGGAAATCGGGGTCTTTCGGCATGTGTCACCATCCACGTGGCTATGTCTCGAATATCCTCGTGAGACCGGCCTCATCCTGAGATGCACCGGGAAAGGTGGGAACCCCTTCAAGACAAAACAGGGGAATCGACCCTCCTGTCGCGATCAGGAGGGGAGAAGGGGCCCAGATGTAGTGGTGCCAGGAACCTCGGTGTTCTCCTCGAGTCAGACTGGTGTGTCGAGGAACTTTTGAGGGCGCATCAAGGGTGCCAATACCGTTTCACACTTCAAGACGGAACGTGGGACTTCTCTTGAGACGCTGTAGGGGGCAAGGGCCTCATCTTGGGATGACGGGGGAACCACGTGGCGTTTCTCGAGTTGTGGCGGGATTCTCGAGTTTCGACGGGGAATACAGTCTTCCTCATGTGTTGGGCCAGGGAAGTCCTATCTTCCTTTCGAGTTTAAAGGGAGAGCTGGGGATTGCTCTCGAGTCACTGCAGGGCAAAATAGACCTCATCTAGGCTTGTGTCCAGGACTTAATGCTCGTCCCTAGGGGCGACAGGGATCTTGGGGTTGCATACCAGACTCACCCGGGGAATCAGGCCTCGTCTCGAGGGGAAGCAAAGAACTCCGCTGTCCTTTTGAGTCGCGATGGGTATCTCTTGGAGCCCACTGTGTGCCCTAAAGGGAGTCAAGCCTCCTGTGGTGTTTGGATAGAGGACTCGGGATTCCTCTCCAGGCCATGCAGGAAAAGAAGGCCCTCATCTCGCGATGATGGCGGCGTCTCGTGGGTTTTCTAGACTGCTGCGCTAGTGCCGGGTTTCTGACGAGGTACGAGAGGGAGCTCAGGGAGCCTTTCGTGTGGCGCCAGGGAAGTCAGGTCCCCATGAGATGGCTAGGGGGAGCTCGTCATTGCTCTCGAGTCATGGTAGGGTAATCGGGCCTCAAGACGGGTTGAAGAAGGACTCTCGAGGTCTTTCTCGGGTCACTGCATAAAACCCAGGGTTCCCTTGACTTCTGCCTGCGACCTCAGGGAGCTTCTCAGAGTGCCTCTGAGAAGTCAGGGATACTGTGCAGTTTGGAGGGTCCTCTCGAGACTCCTCTGCATTTGGTGGAATGTAAGAGGGACTCATCTCGAGTTGAAGCAGGAACCTCAGTGTTCCTCTCCATTTCTGACTCAGATCGCAAGGTCCCTGCATGTTGGTACAGGAGAGTCAGACCTCGTCTTTTCTGGAGGATGGGACTCCTCTTGCCTCTCGAGTTGTTCTCGAGGTGACAGGCCACTTGTCGAGCTGTGTGTGTAACCTGCCCGTTTTTCCGGATGATGCACAGGTGTGTTAGTGCCCCTTCGTGTTGTACCTTCATACTCAAGGCTGCCTTCCAAGTGGTGTCCGAGCATCGGATTCTTATCAAGAGCGGACCGGGAAATTGGAGTCTTTCAGCAAGTGGCACCACCCACAAAGCTACGTATCGAATTTCCCCATGAGACCGGCCTCATCCTGAGTTGTGCAGGGAAGGTCGGGCCCCCTTGCAGACAAAGCAGGGGAATCGACCCACCGGTCACGATCAGGAGGGGAGAAGGGGCTTAAATGAAGTGGTGCCGGGAACCTCGGTGTTCCCCTTGAGTGAGACCGGCGTGTTGGGGGACTTTTGGGGTCGCATCAAGGGTGCCAAGTACCGTTTCGCATTTCAAGATGGAACCTGGGACATCTTTTGAAACGCTGTAGCGGGCAAGGGCCTCATCTTGCGATGACGGGAGAACCACGTGGTTTTGCTCGAGTTGCGGCGGGATTCTCGAGTTATGACCGGGAATTTAGGCTTCCTCTTGTTGGCCTTGAAATCCAATCTTCCATTCGGGTTGCGAGGGGGAGCTGGGGATTGCGCTAGAGTCACTGCAGGGCAAAAGAGACCTAATCTAGGCTTGTGTCCAGCATCTAACATTGCTCTCCAGGGGCGACAGGGATCTCGGGTTTGCATTCCAGACTCATCCGGGGAGTCAGTTCTCACCTCGAGGGTAAGCAAAGAATTCCGCTCTCGTCTCGAGTCGCGATGGGTATCTCTTGGAGCCCACTGTGTGTACTAAAGGGAGTCAAGCCTCCTGTGGAGTTTGGAGAGAGGACTCGGGATTGGACTCCATGCCATGCAGGAAAAGAAGGCCCTCATCTCGAGATGACGGTGGCGTCTCGTGGGTTTTCTCGAGCTGCGGCGCCAGTGTGGGGTGTCTCATGAAGTACCACGGGGATCTCAGGGAGCCTCTTGTATGGCGCCAGGAAAATCCAGTATTCCATTCGAGTTGCAATTTAGAACTGGGGATTGCTCTCCAGTCACTGCAGGGCAAAATAGACCTCATCTACGCTTGTGTCCAGGACCTAGTGTTCCACTACTGGGCCAACAGGGATCTCAGGGTTGCATTCTCGACTCACCCGGAGAGTCAGGCCTCGTCTTGAGGGGAAAAAAAGGACTCCACTCTCCTGTCGAGTCGCGACGGGTATCTCTTGGAGCCCACTGCGTGGCGTAAAGGGAGTGAAGCCTCCTATGGAGTTTGGAGATGACTCGGGATTGTTTTCCTGGCCATGCAGGAAAAAAGTCCCTCATCTCGCGATGACGGGGGCATCTCGTGGGTTTTCTCCAGCTGTGGCGCCAGTATCAGATTTCTCACGAGGTACAACGGGGAGCTCAGAGAGCCTCTCGTGTGGTGCTAGGGACGTCAGGTCTCCGTGCGTGTGGTGAAGGGGAGTGCGTGATTGCTCTCGAGTCATAGTAGGCGAATCGGGCCTCAAGACGCATTGAAGAAGGACTCTTGAGGTCATTCTTGGGTTGCGGCAGGGAACCCTGGGTTCCGTCGACTTCTGCAGGGGACCTTAGGGAACTTCCCACGGTGCCTCTGAGAGGTGAGGGATGCTGTGTAGTTGGCAGGGCCTCTCGGGACTCTGCTGGGTTCGGCGCAATGGAAGAGGGCCTCATCTCGAGGGGAGGCAGGAACGTCAGGCTTCCTCTCAGTTTCGGACTCCGACTGCACGGTCCCTGCAGTGTTGGGACAGGAGAGTCATGCCTCGTCTTGTCTGAGCAATGGAATTCTGGTTGCCTCTCGAGTTGTTCCGGGAGTCTCAGGCCCCTTGTCGAGCTGTGTGTAGACCCTGCGGGTTTTTCCGGATGATGCACGGGGGTGTCAGTGTCCCTTCGTGTTGTGCCTTCACCCACAGGGTTCCCTTCGAAGAGGTGTCCGGGCATCGGGTTCTTATCAAGAGCGGACCGGAAAATCAGAGTCGTTCGGCACGTGGCACCTCACACGTGGCTAGTCTCGAATTTCCTCCTGAGACCGGCCTCATCCTGAGGTGCGCCAGGAAGCCCGGGAACCCCTTCCAGACAAAGCAGGGGAATCGACTCTCCTGTCGCGATCAGGAGGGGAGATGGGGCTCAGATGAAGTGGGGCCGGGACTCTAGGTGTTCCACTCGAGGGAACCCGGCGATTCAGGGAACTTTAGGGGTCGCATCAAGGGAGCCAAGTACCGTTTCCCACTTCAGGACGGAACATGTGACTTCCCTGGGGACGCTGTAGCGGGCAAGGGCCTCATTCTGTGAAGACGTTGGAACCACGTCGTTTTTCTCGAGTTGAGTCTGGATTCTCGAAAACGACGGGGATTTCAGGCTTCCTCTTGTGTTGGCCCTGGGAAGCCCAAACTTCCCTTCGAGTTGCGAGGGAAAGCTGGATGTTGTGCTCGAATCACTGCAAGGCCAAAGAGACCTCATCTAGGCGTGGGTCCAGGACCTAATAGTCCTCTCAAGGGAAGACAAGGATCTCGGGATTGCACTCCAGACTCCCCCGGGGAGTCAGGCCTCGCCTCGAGGGGAAGCAAAGGACTGCGCTCTCCTCTCGAGCCGCGACGCGGATCTCTTGGAGCCCAATGAGTCGCCTCAAGGGAGTCCATCCTACTCTTCAGTTTGGAGAGAGGACTCGGGATTGCTCTCCAGGCCAGGCAGGAAAAGAAGGCCCACAGCTCGCGAGGACGGGGGCGTCTCAGGGGTTTCCTCGAGCTGCGGCGCCCGTGGGGGTTTTCTCCCGAGGCACGACGAGGATCTCAGGGAGCCTCTCGTGCGGCACCAGGGAAGCCAGGTCTGCATGCGCGAGGCGAGGGGGAGCGCATCATTGCTCTCTAGTCCAGAAAGGGGACAAGGGCCTCAAGACACTTTGAAGAAGGACTATCGAGGTCTTTCTCGAGTGGCGGTGGGAAACCCTCATTTCCCTCGACTTCTGCCGAGGACCTGAGGGAACTTCCCAGGGTGCCTCTGAAAGGTGAGCGATGCTGTGGAGTTAGCGGGGCCTCTCGGGACTCCGCTGGGGTTGGCGCAATGGAAGAGGGCCTCATCTCGAGGGGAGGCAGGAACCTCAGGCTTCCTCTCTGTTTCTGACTCCGACCCTCCGACCTCAGGGTCCCTGCAGAGTTGGGAGCGGAGAGTTAGGCCTCGTCTTGTCTTAGGAAGGGATCTCCGCTTGCCTCTCGAGTTGCTCAGGGGGTCTCAGGCCCCTCGTCGAGCTGTGTGTGGAACCCGCAGGTCTTTGCGTACGATGCACGGGGGTGGCAGTGCCCCTTCGTGTTGTGCCTTCACCCACAGGGTTGCCTTCGAAGAGGGGTCCGGGCCTCGGGTCCTTCTCAAGAGCGGACCGGGGAATCGGGGGCGTTCGGCAGGTGGCCCCACCCACGTGGCTCGTCTCGAATTTCCTCGAGAGACCGGCCTCATACTGAGGTGCGCCGGGAAGGCCGGGAAACCCTTCCAGACCACGCAGGGGAATCGCCTCTCTTGTCGCGATCAGGAGGGGAGAAGGGGCTCAGAGGAAGCGGAGCCGGGACCATCGGAGTTCCCCTCGGGGGACCCCGGCGTGTCGGGGGACGTTTGGGGGTCGCAGGAAGGCTGTCAGGGACCATTTCGCCCTTCAGGGCGGAACAGGGGACTTCCCTTGAGACGCCGTCGCGGGCAAGGGCCTCATCTTGCCAAGAGGTGGGAACCACGTGGTTTTTCTCGAGTTGCGGCGGCATTCTCGAGTTACGACGGGGATCTCAGCCTTCCCTTGGGTTGGCCCTGGGAAGCCCAATCTTCCCCTCGGGTTGCGAGGGACAGCTGGGGGTTGCGCTCGAGTCACTGCAGGGCCGAAGAGACCTCACCTAGGCGTGTGTCCGGGACCTAATATTCCTCTCCAGGGAAGGCAGGGATCTCGGGGTTGCATTGCAGGCTCCCCCGGGGAGTCAGGCCTCGTCTCGAGGGGCAGCCAAGGACTCCGCTCTCCTCTCGAGTCGCGACGCGGGTCTCTTGGAGCCCCCTGAGCGGCCTCAAGGGAGTCCAGCCTCCTCTTCCGTTTGGAGAGAGGACCCGGGATTGCTCTCCAGGCCATGCAGGAAAGAAGGCCCTCAGCTCGCGAGGACGGGGGCGTCTCAGGGGTTTCCTCGAGCTGCGGCGCCCGTGGGGGTTTTCTCCCGAGGCACGACGAGGATCTCAGGGAGCCTCTCGTGCGGCGCCAGGGAAGTCAGGTCTCCATGCACGTGGCGAGGGGGAGCGCGTCATGGCTCTCGAGTCACGGGAGGGGACTAGGGCCTCGAGACGCATTGAAGAAGGACTCTCGAGGTCTTTCTCGGGGGGCGGTGGGAAACCCTCGTGTCCCTCGCCTTCTGCCGGGGACCTTAGGGAACTTCCCAGGGTGCCTCTGAGAGGCGAGGGATCCTGTGGAGGTGGCGGGGCCCCTCGGGACTCCGCTGGGTCTGGCGCAACGGAAGAGGGCCTCACCTCGAGGGGAGGCAGGAACCTCAGGCTTCCTCTCCGTTTCGGACTCCGACCGCAGGGTCCCTGCAGAGTTGGGACAGGAGAGTCAGGCCTCGTCTTGTCTGAGGAAGGGAACCCCGCTGGCCTCTCGAGTTTCTCAGGGGGTCTCAGACCCCTCGTCGAGCTGTGTGTGGAACCCGCGGGTCTTTGCGGACGATGCACGGGGGTGGCAGTGCCCCTTCGTGTTGTGCCTTCACCCACAGGGTTGCCTTCGAAGAGGGGTCCGGGCCTCGGGTCCTTCTCAAGAGCGGACCGGGGAATCGGGGGCGTTCGGCATGTGGCCCCACACACGTGGCTCGTCTCGAATTTCCTCGTGAGACCGGCCTCATCGTGAGGTGCGCCGGGAAGGCCGGGAACCCCTTCCAGACCACGCAGGGGAATCGCCTCTCCTGTCGCGATCAGGAGGGGAGAAGGGGCTCAGAGGAAGCGGTGCCGGGACCCTCGGTGTTCCCCTCGGGGGACTACGGTGTGTTGGGGGACTTTTGGGGGTCGCAGGAAGGCTGTCAGGGACCGTTTCGCCCTTCAGGGCGGAACAGGGGACTTCCCTTGAGACGCCGTCGCAGGCAAGGGCCTCATCTTGCCAAGAGGTGGGAACCACGTGGTTTTTCTCGAGTTGCGGCGGCATTCTCGAGTTACGACGGGGATCTCAGCCTTCCCCTTGGGTTGGCCCTGGGAAGCCCAATCTTCCCCTCGGGTTGCGAGGGAAAGCTGGGGGTTGCGCTCGAGACACTGCAGGGCCGAAGAGACCTCACCTAGGCGTGTGTCCGGGACCTAATATTCCTCTCCAGGGAAGGCAGGGATCTCGGGGTTGCATTCCAGGCTCCCCCGGGGAGTCAGGCCTCATCTCGAGGGGAAGCCAAGGACTCCGCTCTCCTCTCGAGTCGCGACGCGGGTCTCTTGGAGCCCACTGAGTGGCCTCAAGGGAGTCAGGCCTTCTCTTCAGTTTGGAGAGAGGACTCGGGATTGTGCTCTGGGTCAGGCAGGAAAAGAAGGCCCTCACCTCGCGAGGATGGGGGCTTCTCAGGGGTTTCCTCGAGCTGCGGCGCCCGTGGGGGTTTTCTCACGAGGCAAGATGAGGATCTCAGGGAGCCTCTCGTGCGGTGCCAGGGAAGTCAGGTCTCTGTGCGCGTGGCGAGGGGGAGCGCGTCATGGCTCTCCAGTCATGGGAGAGGACTAGGGCCTCCAGACGCGTTGAAGAAGGACACTCGAGGTCTTTCTGGGGTTGCGGCGGGAAAGCCTCGTTTCCCTCGACTTCTGCCGGGGACCTGAGGGAACTTCCCGTGGTGCCTCTGATAGGTGAGGGATGCTGTGGAGTTGGCGGGGCCTCTCGGGACTCCGCTGGGCTTGGCGCAATGGAAGAGGGCCTCATCTCGAGGGGAGACAGGGAACTTAGGCTTCCTCTCCTTTTCGGACTCCAACCACAGGGTCCCTGCAGAGTTGGGACAGGAGAGTCAGGCCTCGTCTTGTCTGAGGAAGGGAACTCCGCTTGCCTCTCGAATTGCTCAGGGTGTCTCACGCACCTCGTCGAGCTGTGTGTGGAAACCGCGGGTTTTTCCGGACGACGCACGGGGGTGTCAGTGCCCCTTCGAGTGGTACCTTCACCCACAGGGTTGCCTTCGAAGAGGTGTCCGGGCATCGGGTTCTTATCCAGAGCGGACTGAGAAATCGGGGTCGTTCGGCATGTGGCACAACCCACGGGGCTCGTCTCGAATTTCCTCGGGAGGCCGGCCTCATCCTGAGGTGTGCCGGGAAAGCCGGGAACCCCTTCCAGAATACGCAGGGGAATCGACTCTCCTGTCGTGATGAGGAGGGGAGAAGGGGCTCAGATGAAAGGGTGCCAGGACCCTCGGTGTTCCTCTCGAGGGAACCCGGCGTGTCTGGGAAATTTTGGAGGTCGCATGAAGGGTGTCAGGTACCGTTTCGCAACTCAGGACGGAACGTGAGACTTCCCTTGAGACGCCATAGCGGGCAAGGGCCCCATCTTGCGAAGACGTTGGGACCACGTGGTTTTTCTCGAGTTGCGGCGGGATTCTCGAGTTACGACGGGGATTTCAGGCTTCCTCTTGGGTTGGCCCTGGGAAGCCCCATCTTCCATTCAAGTTGCGAGGGAAAGATGGGGGTTGCGCTCGAGTCACTGCAGGGCCCAAGAGACCTCATCTAGGCGTGTGTCCAGGACCTAGTAGTACTCTCAAGGGAAGAAAGGGATCCCGGGGTTGCACTCCAGAGTCCCCCGTGGAGTCAGGCCTCGCCTCGAGGGGAAGCAAAGGACTCCGTTCTTCTCTTGAGCCACGACGCGGATCTCTTGGAGCCCTCTGAGTGGCCTCAAAGGAGTCAAGCCTAATCTTCAGTTTGGAGAGAGGACTCGGGATTGCTCTCCAGGAAAGGCAGGAAAAGAAGGCCCTCACCTCGCGAGGACGGGGGCTTCTCAGGGGTTTCCTCGAGCTGTGGCGTCTGTGGGGCTTTTCTCACGAGGCACGACGAGGTTCTCAGGGAGCCTCTCGTGCGGCGCCAGGGAAGTCAGGTCTCCATGAGCGTGACGAGGGGGAGCGCGTCATTGTTCTCGAATCCTGGGAGGGGACTAGGGCATCAAGGCGTGTAGAAGAAGGACTCTCGAGGTCTTTCTCGGCTTGCGGCGGGAAACCCTCGTTTCCCTCGACTTCTCCCGGTGACCTGAGGGAACTTCCCAGGGTTCCTCTTAGAGGTGAGGGATGCTGTGGAGTTGGTGGGCCATCTCGGGACTCCTCTGGGTTTGGCGCAATCGAAGAGGGCCTCATCTCGAGGGGAGACAGGACCTCAGGCTTCCTCTCCATTTCGTACTCCGACAGCAGTGTCCCTGCAGCGTCGGAGCAGGAGAGTCAGGCCTCGTCTTGTCTGAGGAAGGGAACTCAGCTTGCCTCTCGAGTTGCTCAGGGAGTCTCAGTCCCCTCGTGGAGCTGTGTGTGGAAACCGCGGGTGTTTCCGGACGATGCACGGGAGTGTCAGTGCCCCTTCGTGTTGTTCCTTCACTCACAGGGTGGCCTTCGAAGAGGTGTCCGGGCATCGGGTTCTCCTCAACTGCGGACCGGGAAATCAGGGTCGTTCAACATGGGGCACCAGCCACGGGGCTTGTCTCTAATTTCCTCGCGAGGCCGGCCTCATCCTGAGGGGCGCCGGGAAGGCCGGGAACCCCTTCCAGACCACGCAGGGGAATCAACTCTCCTGTCGAGAACAGGAGAGGAGTAGGAGCTCAGAGGAAGTGGTGCCGGGACTCTCGGTGTTCCCCTCAAGGGAACCCGGCATGTCGGGGAACTTTTGGATGTCGCATGAAGGACATCCAAAGGGTGTCAGGTACCGAGTCTCACTTCACGATGGAACATGGGACTTCCCTTGAGACGCCGTACAGGGCAAGGGCCTCATCTTGCGAAGACGTCGAAACCACGTGGTTTTTCTCGAGTTGTGGCAGGATTCTCGAGTTTCGACGAGGATTTCAGGCTTCCTCTTGGGTGGCCTTGGGAAGCCCCATCTCCCATTCAAGTAGGGAGGGAAATCTGGGGGTAGCGCTCGAGTCACTGCAGGGCCGAAGAGACCTCCCCTAGGCGTGTGTCCGGGACCTAATATTCCTCTCCAGGGAAGGCAGGGATCTCGGGGTTGCATTTCAGGCTCCCTCGGGGAGTCAGGCCTCGTCTCGAGGGGAAGCCAAGGACTCCGCTCTCCACTCAAGTCGCGACGCGGATCTCTTGGAGCCCACTGAGCGGCCTCAAGGGAGTCCAGCCTCCTCTTCAGTTTGGAGAGAGGACCCGGGATTTCTCTCCAGGCCATGCAGGAAAAGAAGGCCCTCAGCTCGCGAGGACGGGGGCGTCTCAGGGGTTTCCTCGAGCTGCGGCGCCCGTGGGGGTTTTCTCCCGAGGCACGACGAGGATCTCAGGGAGCCTCTCCTGCGGTGCCAGGGAAGTCAGGTCTCCATGCGCGTGGCGAGGGGGAGCGCGTCCTGGCTCTCGAGGCACGGGAGGGGACTAGGGCCTCGAGACGTGTTGAAGAAGGACTCTCGAGGTCTTTCTCGGGGGGCGGCGGGAAACCCTCATTTCCCTCGCCTTCTGCCGGGGATCTTAGGGAACTTCCCAGGGTGCCTCTGAGAGGCGAGGGATCCTGTGGAGTTGGCGGGGCCTCTCGGGACTCCGCTGGGTCTGGCGCAACGGAAGAGGGCCTCACCTCGAGGGGAGGCAGGAACCTCAGGCTTCCTCTCCGTTTCGGCTCCGACCACAGGGTCCCTGCAGAGTTGGGACAGGAGAGTCATGCCTCGTCTTGTCTGAGCAAGGGAACCCCGCTTGCCTCTCGAGTTGTCAGGGGTTTTCAGGCCCCTGGTCGAGCTGTGTGTGGAACCCGCGGGTCTTTGCGGACGATGCCCGGGGGTGTCAGTGCCCCTTCGTGTTGTGCCTTCACCCACAGGGTTGCCTTCGAAGAGGGGTCCGGGCCTCGGGTCCTTCTCAAAAGCGGACCGGGGAATCGGGGGCATTTGGCATGTGGCACCACCCACGTGGCTCGTCTCGAATTTCCCTGTGAGACCGGCCTCATCCTGAGGTGCACCGGGAAGACCGGGAACCCCTTCTGAACCACGCAGGGGAATCGACTCTCCTGTCGTGATCAGGAGAGGAGAACGGGCTCAGATGAAGCTGTGCCTGGACTCTCGGTGTTCTCTCGAGGGTACACGGCGTGTCGGGGAGCTTTTGGGGGTTGCACGAAGGGTGTCAGGTACTGTTTCGCACTTCAGGGCGGAACATGGGACTTCCCTTGAGACGCTGTAGTGGGCAAGGGCCTCATCTTGCGAAGACGTTGGAACCACGTGTTTTTTCTGGAGTTGCGGCGGGATTCTCGAGTGACGATGGGGATTACAGGCTTCCTCCTCTGTTGGCCCTGGGAAGCCCAGTCTTCCATTTGATTGGCGAGGGAAAGCTGGGGGTTGCGCTCGAGTCACTGCAGGGCCAAATAGACCTCATCTAGGCTTGTGTCCAGGACCTAATGTTCCTCTCCAGGGAAGGCAGGGATGTCGGGGTTGCATTCCAGGATCCCCCTGGGTGTCAGGCCTCGTCTCGAGGGGAAGCAAAGGACTCCGCTGTCCTCCCGAGTCGCGACGCGGATCTCTTGGAGCCCCCTAGTGGCGTCAGTGGAGTCAAGCCTCCTCTTCATTTTGGAGAGAGGGCTCGGGATTGTTCTCCAGGCCATGCAGGAAAAGAAGGCCCTTCACCTCGCGAGGACGGGGGCGTCTCAGGGGTTTCCTCGAGCTGCGGCACCCGTGGGGGTTTTCTCGCGAGTCACGGCGAGGATCTCAGGGAGCCTCTCGTGCGGCGCCAGGGAAGTCAGGTCTCCCTGCGCGTAGTGAGGAGGAGCGCGTTGTGGCTCTCGAGTAATGGGAGGGGACTAGGGCCTCAAGACGCGTTGAAGAGGGACTCTCGAGGTCTTTCTCGGGTTGTGGCGGGAAAAAGTCATTTCCCTCGACTTCTGCCGGGGACCTTAGGGAACTTCCCAGGGTGTCTCTGAGAGTTGAGGGATACTGTGGAGTTGGCGGTGCCTCTCGGGACTCCGCTGGGTTTGTCGCAATGGAAGAGGGGCTCATCTCGAGGGGAGGCAGGAACCTCAGACTTCCTCTCTGTTTAGGACTCCGACATCAGGGTCCCTGCAGAGTTGTGACAGGAGAGTCAGGCTACGTCTTTTCTGAGGAATGGAACTCCGCTTGCCTCTCGAGTTGTTCATGGGGTTTCAGGCCGCTTGTCAAACTGTGTGTGGAATCTGCAGGTTTTTCCAGACGATGCACGGGGGTGTCAGTGACCCTTCGTTTTTTGTCTTCATCCACAGGGTTGCCTTCGAAGAGGTGTCCGGGCATCGTGTTCTTATGAAGAGCGGACCGGGATATCGGGGTCGTTCAGCATTTGGCACCACCCACGTGGGTCGTCTCGAATTTCCTCATGAAACCGGCCTCATCCTGAAGTGTGCCGCGAAGGTCATGAAACTCTTCCAGACAAAGCAGAGGAATCGACCCTCCTGTGGCGATCAGGAGGGGAGAAGTGGCTCAGATGAAGTGCTGCTGGGAACCTCGGTGTTTCCCTCAAGTGAGACAGGTATGTCGGGTAACTTTTGGGGTCACATAAAGCGTTTATCGACTCACCCGGAGAGTCAGGCCTCGTCTTGAGGGAAAAAAAGGACTCCGCTCTCCTGTCGAGTCGCGACGGGTATCTCTTGGAGCCCACTGCGTGGCGTAAAGGTAGTGAAGCCTCCTATGGAGTTTGGAGAGATGACTCGGGATTGTTTTCCTGGCCATGCAGGAAAAAAGGCCCTCATCTCGCGATGACGGGGGCATCTCGTGGGTTTTCTCCAGCTGCGGCGCCAGTATCAGATTTCTCACGAGGTATGACGGGGAGCTCAGAGAGCCTCTCGTGTGGTGCTAGGGACGTCAGGTCTCCGTGCGTGTGGTGAAGGGGAGTGCGTGATTGCTCTCGAGTCATAGTAGGCGAATCGGGCCTCAAGACGCATTGAAGAAGGACTCTCGAGATATTTCTCGGGTTGCAGCAGGGAACCCTGGGTTCCCTCGACTTGCGTCGGTGACCTCAGGCAACTTCTCAGGGTGCCTCTGAGAAGTCAGGGACACTGTGGATTTGGGAGGGGCCTTTCGTTACTCAACTGGGTTTGGTGCAATCGAAGAGGGCCCCATCTCGAATGGAGGCCGGAACCTCAGGGGTCCTCTCCATTTCTGACTCGGGTCGCAGAGTACCTGCCGAGTACGGACAAGAGAGTCACGCCTCGTCTTCCGTGGAGGAATGGATTTCCCCTTGCCTTTCGAGTTGTTCACGGAGTGACAGGCCACTTGTTGAGCTGTGTGTGGAACCTGCGGGTTTTTCCAGACGATGCACAGCGGTGTCAGTGCCCCTTCGTGTTGTGCCTTCATCCACAGGGTTGCCTTCAAAGAGGTGTCCGGGCATCAGGTTCTTTTCAAGAGCATACCAGAAAATTGGGGTCTTTTAGCATGTGGTACCACCCACGAGGCTACGTCTCGAATTTCCTCGGGAGACCGGCCTCATCCTGAGGTTCGCCGGGAAGGTAGGGAACCCTTGCAGACAAATCAGGGGAATCGACCCACCGGTCGCGATCAGAAGGGGAGAAGGGGCTCAGATGAAGTGGTGCCGGGAACCTCGGTGGTCCCCTCGAGTGAGACCGGTATGTCACGGCACTTTTGAGGTCGCATCAAGGGTGCCAAGTACAGTTTCGCACTTCAAGACGGAACGTGGGAATTCTCTGGAGATGCTCTAGCGGGCAAGGGCCTCATATTGCGATGACGAGGGAAACACGTGGTTTTTCTCGAGTTGCGGCGGGATTCTCGAGTTACGACGGGGAATTCAGGCTTCCTCTTGTGTTGGCCCAGGAAGTCCAATCTTCCATTCAACTTGTCAGAGAGAGCTGTGGGTTGCTCTCGAGTCACTTCAGGGCAAAGAGTCCTCAACTAGGCTTTGGTCCAGGACGTAGTGTTCCTCTCCAGGGGCAACAGGGATATCGGGGTCGCATTCCAGTCTCACCCGGTGGGTCATGCCTCATCTCGAGTGGAAGCAAAGGACTCCACTATCCTCTCGAGTCGCGACGTGTAACTCTTGGAGCCCAATGAGTGGCCTAAAGGGAGTCAAGCGTCCTGTGTAGCTTGGACAGAAGGTTCACGCTTGATCTGCATACCATTCAGTAAAGATGGCCCTCCTCTCGTGATGACGGGAGCATCTCATGGGTTTTCTTGAGCTGCGGCGCCAGTGTGGGGTTTCTCACGAGATATGATGGGGAGCTCAGGGAGCCTCTCGTGCGGCGCCAGAGAAGTCAGGCCTCCATGCGTGTGGCCAGGCAGATCGCGTCATTGCTCTGGAGTCATGGGAGGGACTAGGGCCTCAAGACGCATTTAAGAAGGACTCTCGAGGTCTTTCTTGGGTTGGGGCGGGAAACACTCGTTTCCCTCGACCTCTACCGGGGACCTTAGGGAATTTCCCAGGTGCCTCTGAGAGGTGAGGGATACTGAGGAGTTAGAGGGGCCTCTCGGGACTCCACTAGGTTTGACGAAATGAAAGAGGGCCTCATCTCGATTGGAGGCAGGAACCTCAGGCTTCCTGTCCATTTCTGACTCCAACCGCAGGGTCCCTGCAGGGTTGGGACAGGAGAGTCAGGCCTCGTCTTGTCTGAGTAATGGAACTCTGCTTGCCTCTCGAGTCGTTCAGTGGGTCTCAGGCCCCTTGTCGAGCTGTGTGTGGAACCTGCGGGTGTTTCCAGAAGATGCACGGGGGTGTCATTGCCCCTTCATTTGGTGCCTTCCCCCACAGGGTTGCCTTCAAAGAGGTGTCCGGGCATCAGGTTCATTTCAAGAGCGGACCGGGAAATCGGGGTCGTTCGACATGTGGCACCACCCACGTGGCTCATCTCGAATTTCCTCGTGAGACCAGCATCATCCTGAGGTGCGCCGGGAAGGCCGGGAACACCTTCCACACAAAGAAGGGGAATCGACTCTCCTGTCGCGATCAGGAGGGGAGATGGGGCTCAGATGAAGTGGGGCCGGGACTCTAGGTGTTCCACTCGAGGGAACCCGGCGTTTCAGGGAACTTTAGGGGTCGCATCAAGGGAGCCAAGTACCTTTTCCCACTTCAGGACGGAACATGGGACTTCCCTGGAGACGCTGTAGCGGGCAAGGGCCTCATCCTGTGAAGACGTTGGAACCACGTCGTTTTTCTCGAGTTGCGTCTGGATTCTCGAAAACGACGGGGATTACAGGCTTCCTCTTGGGTTGGCCCTGGGAAGCCCAATCTTCCCCTGGAGTTGCGAGGGAAAGCTGGGGGTTCTGCTCGAGTCACTACAGGCCCAAAGAGACCTCATCGAGGCGTGTGTCCAGGACCTAATATTCCTCTCAAGGGAAGACAGAGATCTCGGGTTTCCATTCCAGACTCCCCCGGGGAGTCAGGCCTCGCCTCGAGGGGAAGCAGAGGACTCCACTTTCCTCTCAAGTCGCGACACGGATCTCTTGGAGCCCAATGAGTGGACTCAAGGGTGTCGAGCCTCCTCTTCAGTTTGGAGAGAGGACTCGGGATTGCTCTCCAGGTCAGGCAGGAAAAGAAGGCCCTCATCTCGCGATGACGGGGGCATCTCATGGGTTTCCTCAGGCTGTGGCGCCCGTGGGGGTTTTCTCACGAGGCACGACGAGGACCTCAGGGAGCCTCTCGTGCGGCGCCAGGGAGCTCATGTCTCCATGCGCATGGCGAGGAGGAGCTGGTCATCACTCTCGAGTCATGGGAAGTGACTAGGGCCTCAAGACGCGTTGAAGGACTCTCGAGGTCTTTCTCGGGTGGCGGCGGGAAACCCTCGTTTCCCTCGACTTCTGCAGGGGACTATAGGGAACTTACCAGGGTGCCTCTGAGAGGTGAGGAATGCTGTGGAGTTGGCAGGGCCTCTCGGGACTCTGCTGGGTTCGGCGCAATGGAAGAGGGCCTCATCTCGAGGGGAGGCAGGAACCTCAGGCTTCCTTTCCGATTCTGACTCCGACTGCACGGTCCCTGCAGTGTTGGGACAGGAGAGTCATGCCTCGTCTTGTCTGAGGAATGGAATTCTGGTTGCTTCTCGAGTTGTTCCGGGAGTCTCAGGCCCCTTGTCGAGCTGTGTGTAGACCCTGCGGGTTTTTCCGGATGATGCACGGGGGTGTCAGTGCCCCTTCGTGTTGTGCCTTCACTCACAGGGTTGCCTTGGAAGAGGTGTCCGGGCATCGGGTTCTTATCAAGATCGGACCGGAAAATCGGTGTCGTTCGGCATGTGGCACCTCACACATGGCGAGTCTCGAATTTCCTCCTGAGACCGGCCTCATCCTGAGGTGCACCAGGAAGGCCGGGAACCCCTTCCAGAGAAAGCAGGGGAATCGACTCTCCTGTCGCGATCAGGAGGGGAGAAGGGGCTCAGATGAAGTGGGCCGGGACCCTTGGTGTTCCCCTCGAGGGAACCCAGCGTGTCGGGGAACTTTTGCGGTCGCATCAAGGGTGTCAAGTACCATTTCGCACTTAAGGACAGAACATGGGACTTCCCTGGAGACGCCGGGAATTTCGGTGTTCCCCTGGAGTGAGACCGGTATGTTGGGGAACTTTGGGGTCGCATCAAGGGTGCCAAGTAGCATTTCGAACTTTAAGATGGAACGTGGGACTTCTCTTGAGACTCTAGCTGGCAAGGGCCTCATATTGGGATGAAGGGGGAACCACATGGTTTTTAAGACTTGAGGCTGAATTCTCGAATTACGATGGGAAATTCAGACTTCCTCTTGTGTTGACCGTGGGAAGACCAATCTTCCATTCAAATTGTGAGGGAGAGATGGAGGTTGCTCTCGATCACTGTAGGGCAAAATAGACCTCATCTAGGCTTGTGTCTAGGACATAATGTTCCACTCCAGGGGCGACAGGGATCTCGGGGTTGCATTCCAAACTCACCCGGGGAGTCAGGCCTCGTCTCGAGGGAAGCAAAGGACTCCGCTCTCCTCTCGAGTCGCACCGGGTATTTCTTGGACCCAACTGAGTGGCCTAAAGGGAGTCAATCCTCCTGTGAAGTTTGGAGAGAGGACAGGGATTGCTCTCCAGGTCAGGCAGGAAAAGAAGGCCCCCATCTCTCCTTGACGGGGGCATCTTGTGGTTTTTCTCGAACTGCGGCGCCAGTATGGGTTTTCTCACGAGGTACGATGGGGTACTCAGGGAGCCTCTTGTGTGGTACTAGGGAAGTCAGTTTTCCTGCTTGTGGCAAGGGGAGCGCGTCCTTGCTCTGGAGTCATGGTAGGGGAATCGGGCATCAAGAGACGTTGAAAAAGGACTCTCCAAGTCTTTCTCAGGTTACTTCAGGAAACTCTGGGTTCCCTCGACTTGTGCCAGTGACCTCAGGTAGCTTCTCAGGGAGCCTCTGAGAATTCAGGGATACTGTGGTGTTGGGAGGGGCCTCTCGGGACACCACTGAGTTTGGTTCAATGGAAGAGGGCCTCTTCTCTAGTTGAGGCAGGAACCTCAGGGTTCCTCTCCATTTCGGACTCCGATCGCAGAGTCCCTGAAGAGTTGGGCCAGGAGGGTAAGGCCTCGTCTTGTGTGAAGGAATGCAACTTCACTTGCCTCTCGAGTTGTTCAAGGGGTGACAGTCCACATTTGGAGCTGTGAGTGGAATCGGCGGGTTTTTCCAGACGATGCATGGGGATGTCAGTGTCCCTTCGTGTTGTGCCTTCATCCACAGGGTTGCCTTCGAAGAGATGTCCGGGCGTCGGGTTCTTATCTAGAGTGGACCGGGAATTCGGGATCTTTCAACATGTGGCACCAACCATGAGGCTACTTTTTGAATTTCCTCATGAGACCGGCCTCATCCAGAGGTTCGCGGGGAACGTCGGGAACCCCTTGCAGACAAAACATGGGAATCGACCCTCCTGTCGCGATAAGGAGGGGTGAAGGGGCTCACAGGAAGTGGTGCCATGAACTTTGGTGTTTCCCTCGAGTGAGACCGGTATATCAGGGAACTTTGGGGGTCGCATCAAGGGTGCCAAGTACCGTTTTGTACTTCAGGATGGAACGTGGGACTTCTCTTGATACGCTGTAGCGGCCAAGGGCCTCATCTTGCGATGACGGGGGAGCCACGTGGTTTTTCTCGAGTTGCGGTGGGATTCTCGAGTTACGACGGGGATTTCAGGCTTCCTCTTGTGTTGGGCCAGGGAAGTCCAATCATCCATTCGAGTTGCGAGGGAGAGCTGGGGGTTGCGCTCGAGTCACTGCAGGGCAAAGGAGACCTCATCTAGGCTTGTGTCCAGGACATAATGTTCCTCTCCAAGGGCCACAGGGATCTCAGGTTTGCATTCCAGACTCACCCAGGGAGTCAGGCCTCGTGTCGAAGGGAAGCAAAGGACTCCGCTCTCCTTTCGAGTCGCGACGGGCACCTCTTGGAGCCCACTTTGTGGCCTAAAGGGAGTCAAGCCTCCTGTGAAGTTTGGAGAGAGGACTTGGGACTGCTCTCCAGCCATGCAGGAAAAGATGGCCCTCATCTCGCGATGACGGAGGGGTCTTGTGTGTTTTCTCGAGCTGCAGCGCCAGTGTGGGGTTTCACACAAGGTACGACAGGGAGCTCAGGGAGCCTCTCATGTGGCGCCAGGGAAGTCAGGTCTCCATGTGCGTGGCGAGGGGGAGCGCGTTATTGCTCTCGAGCCATGGTAGGGGAATCTGACCTCAAGATGCGTTGAAGAAGGACTTTCGAGGTCTTTCTTCGGTTGTGGCAGGAAACCCTTATTTCCCTCGACGTTTGCCGGTGGCCTCAAGGAGCTTCTCAGAATGCCTAGGAGAAGTCAGGGATACTGTGGAGATGGGAGTGGCCTCTTGGGACTCCACTGGGTTTGTTTTAATGGAAGAGGGCCTCTTCTCGGGTTGAGGCAGGAACCTCAGGTTTCCTCTCCATTTCTGACTCAGATCGAAGCGTGCCTGCAGAGTTGGGATTGGATACTCAGGCCTCGTCTTGTCTGAGGAAGGGAACCCCGCTGGCCTCTCGAGTTGCTCAGGGGGTCTCAGGCCCCTCGTCGAGCTGTGTGTGGAACCCGCGGGTCTTTGCGGACGATGCACGGGGGTGGCAGTGCCCCTTCGTGTTGTGCCTTCACCCACAGGGTTGCCTTCGAAGAGGGGTCCGGGCCTCGGGTCCTTCTCAAGGGCGGACCGGGGAATCGGGGGCGTTCGGCATGTGGCCCCACCCACGTGGCTCGTCTCGAATTTCCTCGTGAGACCGACCTCATCCTGAGGTGCGCCGGGAAGGCCGGGTACCCCTTCCAGACCACGCAGGTGAATCGCCTCTCCTGTCGCGATCAGGAGGGGAGAAGGGGCTCAGAGGAAGCGGTGCCGGGACCCTCGGTGTTCCCCTCGAGGGAACCCGGCGTGTCGGGGGACTTTTGGGGGTCGCAGGAAGGCTGTCAGGGACCGTTTCGCCCTTCAGGGCGGAACAGGGGACTTCCCTTGAGACGCCGTGGCGGGCAAGGGCCTCATCTTGCCAAGAGGTGGGAACCACGTGGTTTTTCTCGAGTTGCGGCGGGATTCTCGAGTTACGACGGGGATCTCAGCCTTCCCCTTGGGTTGGCCCTAGGAAGCCCAATCTTCCCCTCGGGTTTCGAGGGAAAGCTGGGGGTTGCGGTCGAGTCACTGCAGGGCCGAAGAGACCTCACCTAGGCGTGTGTCCGGGACCTAATATTCGTCTCCAGGGAAGGCAGGGATCTCGGGGTTGCATTCCAGGCTCCCCCAGGGAGTCAGGCCTCGTCTCGAGGGGAAGCCAAGGACTCCGCTCTCCTCTCGAGTCGCGACGCGGGTCTCTTGGAGCCCCCTGAGCGGCCTCAAGGGAGTCCAGCCTCCTCTTCCGTTTGGAGAGAGGACCCGGGATTGCTCTCCAGGCCATGCAGGAAAAGAAGGCCCTCAGCTCGCGAGGACGGGGGCGTCTCAGGGGTTTCCTCGAGCTGCGGCGCCCGTGGGGGTTTTCTCCCGAGGCACGACGAGGATCTCAGGGAGCCTCTCGTGCGGCGCCAGGGAAGGCAGGTCTCCATGCGCGTGGCGAGGGGGAGCGCGTCCTGGCTCTCGAGTCACGGGAGGGGACTAGGGCCTCGAGACGCGTTGAAGAAGGACTCTCGAGGTCTTCCTCGGGGGGCGGCGGGAAACCCTCGTGTCCCTCGCCTTCTGCCGGGGACCTTAGGGAACTTCCCAGGGTGCCTCTGAGAGGCGAGGGATCCTGTGGAGGTGGCGGGGCCCCTCGGGACTCCGCTGGGTCTGGCGCAACGGAAGAGGGCCTCACCTCGAGGGGAGGCAGGAACCTCAGGCTTCCTCTCCGTTTCGGACAACGACCGCAAGGTCCCTGAAGAGTTGGGACTGGAGAGTCAGGCCTCGTCTAGTCTGAGGAAGGGAACCCCGTTTGCCTCTCGAGTTGTTCAGGGGGCCACAGGCCCCTCGTCGAACTGTGTGTGAAACCGCGGGTGTTTCCCGACGATGCACGGGGATGTCAGTGCTGCTTAGGTCTGTGCCTTCACCCACAGGGTTGCCTTCGAAGAGGGGTACGTCATCGGTTTCTTCTCAAGAGCGGTTCGGGGAATCGGGGTCGTTCGGCGTGTGGCACCACCCACGTGGCTCATTTCAAATGTCCTTGTGAGACCGGCCTCCTCCTGAGGTGCGCCGGGAAGGCCGGGAACCCCTTCCAGACCACGCAGGGGAATCGACTCTCCTGTCGCGATCAGGAGCGGAGAAGGGGCTCAGATGAAGCGGTGCCGGGACCCTCGGTGTTCCCCTCGAGGGAACCAGGCGTGTCGGGGAACTTTTGGGGTCGCATGAAGGCTGTCAGTTCCCTTTTCGCACTTCAGGGCGGAAGAGGGGACTTCCCTTGAGACGCCGTCATGGGCAAGGGCCTCATCTTGCGAAGAGGTGGGAACCACGTGGTTTTTCTCGAGTTGCGGCGGGATTCTCGTGTTACGACGGGGGATTACAGGCTTCCTCTTGTGTCGGCCCTGGGTAGCCCAATCTTCTATTCTAGTGGCGAGGGAAAGCTGGGGGTTGTGCTCGAGTCACTGCAGGGCCAAAGAGACCTCATCTAGGCGTGTGTCCAGGACCTAATGCTCCTCTCCAGGGAAGACAAGCATCTCGGGGTTTCATCCCATGCTCCCCCGGGGAGTCAGGCCTCGCCTCGAGGGGAAGCAAAGGACTCCACTCTCCTCCCGAGTTGCGACGCGGATATCTTGGTGCCCCATGAGTGGCCTCAAGGGAGTCCAGCCTCCTCTTCACTTTTGAGAGAGGACTCGTGATTACTGTCCAGGCCAGGCAGGAAAAGAAGGCCCTCACCTCGCGAGGACGGGGGCATCTCAGGGGTTTCCTCGAGCTGCGGAACCCGTGGGGGTTTTCTCCCGAGGCACGACGAGGATCTCAGGGAGCCTCTCGTGCGGCGCCAGGGAAGTCATGTCTCCATGCACGTGGCGAGAAGGAGCGCGTCATTGTTCTCGAGTCATGGGAGGGGACTAGGGCCTCAAGACGCGTTGAAGAATGACTCTCGATGTCTTTCTCGGGTTGCAGCGGGAAACCCTCCTTTCCCCCGACTTCTGCCGGAGACCTGAGGGAACTTCCCAGGGTGCCTCTGAGAGGTGAGGGACGCTGTGGATTTGGCGGGGCCTCTCGGGACTCCACTGGGTTTGTCCCAATGGTAGAGGGCCTCATCTCGAGTGGAGGCAGGAACCTCAGGCTTCCTCTCCAATTCTGACTCTGATCGTAGTGTCCCAGCAGAGTTGGGACAGGAGAGTCAGGCTATGTCTTTTCTGAGGAATGGAACTCCGCTTGCCTCTCGAGTTGTTCATGGGGTTTCAGGCCCCTTGTCAAACTGTGTGTGGAATCTGCAGGTTTTTCCAGACGATGCATGGGGGTGTCAGTGACCCTTCGTTTTGTGTCTTCATCCACAGGGTTGCCTCGGAAGAGGTGTCCGGGCATCGTGTTCTTATGAAGAGCGGACTGGGAAATCGGGGTCGTTCAGCATTTGGCACCACCCACGTGGCTAATCTCGAATTTCCTCATGAAACCGGCCTCATCCTGAGGTGTGCCGCGAAGGTCATGAAACCCTTCCAGACAAAGCAGAGGAATCGACCCTCCTGTGGCGATCAGGAGGGGAGAAGTGGCTCAGATGACGTGCTGCTGGGAACCTCGGTGTTTCCCTCAAGTGAGACAGGTATGTCGGGTAACTTTTGGGGTCGCATAACGCGTTCCAAGTACCGTTTCGCTCTTCAAATTGGAACGTGGGACTTCTCTTGGGGTGCTCCAGCGGGCAAGGGCCTCATCTTGGAATGACTGGGGAACCACTTGGTTTTTCTCTAGTTGCGGTGGGATATTTGAGTTACCACAGGGAATTCATGCTTCCTCTTGTGTTGGCCCACAAAAGTCTTATCTTCCATTCGAGATTCGAGGAAGAGCTGGAGGTGCGCTCTAGTCACTGAAGGCAAAAGAGACCCCACCAAGGCTTGTGTGCAGGACCTAATGTTCATATCAAGGGGCGACAGGAATCTCGGGGTTGCATTCCAGACTCACCCTGGAGTCAGGCTTCGTCTCAAGGGGAAGCAAAGGACTCTGCTCTCCTCTCGAGTCGGACGGGTATGTCTTGGAGCCCACTGGGTGGCTTAAAGGGAGTCAAACCTCCTCTGGTGTTTGGAGGGAGGACACGGGATTGCTCTCCAGGCAATGCAGGAAATGAAGGCCCTCATCTCCCGATGACTGGGGCGTCTCGTAGGTTTTCTCGAGCTGTGGCGCTAGTGTGGGGTTTCTCACGAAGTAAGACTGGGAGCTCAGTGAGCCTCTCATGTGGTGCCAGGGCAGTCAGGTCTCTATGCACGTGGTGAGAGGGAGCCCGTCATTGTTCTCGAGTCATGGTAGGGGAATTGGGCCTGAAGACGTGTTAAAGAAGGACTCTCGAGGTCTTTCTTGGGTTGCAGCAGGAAACCCTGGGTTCCATCGACTTGTGCCAGTGACCTCAGGAAGCTTCTCAGCGTGCCTCTGAGAAGTCAGGGTCACTGTGGAGTTGGGAGGGGCCTCTCGGAACTCCACTGGGTTTGGTGCAATGGAAGAGGGCCTCATGACAAGTTGAGGCAGGAACCACAGGGTTCCTCTCCTGGCTTCGAATGCGCCGGATCTGACTCGGATCGCAGAGTCCCTGCAGAGTTGGGACAGGAGAGTCAGGCCTCGTCTTGTGTGGAGGAATGGAACTCCGCTTGACTCTCGCGTTGTTCATGGGGTGACAGGCCACTTGTCGATTTGTATGTGGAACTTGCGGGTTTTTCTGGACGATGCACTGGGGTGTCACTGCCCCTTCGTGTTGTGCCTTGTTCCACAGGATTGCCTTCGAGTTGGGTTCTGCCATCGGGTTCTTATCAAGAGCGGACCAGGGAATCGGGGTCTTTTGGCATGCCGCACCACCCACGAGGCTATGTCTCGAATTTCCTCGTGAGACTGGCCTCATCTTGATGTGCGCCAGGAAGGTCGGGAACGCCTTCCAGACAAAGCAGGGGAATCGAACCTCCTGTCGCGATCAAGAGGGGAGAAGAGTCTCAGATGAAGTGGTGCCGGGAACCTCGGTGTTCTCCTCAAGTGAGACTGGTATGTCGGGGAACTTTTGGGGTCGCATCAAGGGTTCCAAGTAACTTTTCGCTCTTCAATACGGAACGTGGGACTTCTCTTGAGACGCTGTAGCGGGCAAGGGCCTCATCTTTCGATGACGGGGGAACCACGTGGTTTTTCTTGAGTTGGGGCGGGATTCTCGAGTTACAACCGGGAATTCAGGCTTCCTCTTCAACTGGCCCAGGGAAGTCCAGTTTTCATTCGAATTGTGAGTTAGAACTGCGGATTGCTCTCGAGACACTGCAGGGCCAAATAGACCTCATCTAGGCTTGTGTGCAGGACCTAATGTTCTCTGCTGGGGCGAAAGCGATCTCAGCATTGCATTCTCGACTCACCCGGGGAGTCAGGCCTCGTCTCGAGGGGAAGCCAAGGACACCGCTCTCCTGTCAAGTCGCGACGGGTATATCTTGGAGCTCACTGTGTGGCCTAAAATGAGTCAAGCCTCCTGTGGAGTTTGGAGAGAGGACTCAGGATTGCTCTCCAGGCCATACAGCAACAGAAGGCCCTCATCTCGTGAGGACTGGGGCGTCTCGTGGGTATTCTCGAGCTGCGGCTCCAGTGTGGTGTTGCTCACGAGGTATAATGGGGAGCTCAGGGAGCCTCTCCTGTGGCGCCAGGGAAGTCAGGTTTCTATGCGCGTGGCTAGGGGGAGCGCGTCATTGCTCTCGAGTCATGGTAGGGTAATCGCATCTCAAGACGCGTTGAAGAAGGACTCTCGAGGTCTTTTACGGGTTGGGGCAGGAAACCCTTGGTTCCCTCGACTTGTGCCGGTGATCTCAGGAAGGTCTAAGGGTGCCGCTGAGAAGTCAGGGATACTGTGCAGTTGGGAGGGGCCTCTCGGGACTCCACTGGGTTCGGTGCAATGGAAGAGGGCCTCATCTCGAGTGGAGGCAGGAAACTCATGTTTCCTCTCCTGACTTCCCCTGGGCCAGATCTGACTCGGATCGCAGTTTCGCTGCAGAGTTCGAACAGGAGAGTCAGGCCTCGTCTTGTGTGGAGGAATGGAACTCTGCTTGCCTCTCCAGTTGTTCACGGGGTGACAGGTCACTTCTCGAGCTGTGTGTGGTACCTGCGGGTTTCTCAGGACGATACCCAGGGGTGTCAGTGCCCCTAAGTGTTGTGCCTTCATCAAAAGGGTTATCTTCAAAGAGGTGTCCGGGCATCAGGATCTTATCAAGAGCGGACCGGGAAATCGGGGTCTTTCGGCATGTTTCACCATCCACGTGGCTATGTCTCGAATATCCTCGTGAGACCGGCCTCATCCTGAGATGCACCGGGAAAGGTGGGAACCCCTTCAAGACAAAACAGGGGAATCGACCCTCCTGTCGCGATCAGGAGGGGAGAAGGGGCCCAGATGTAGTGGTGCCGGGAACCTCGGTGTTCTCCTCGAGTCAGACTGGTGTGTCGAGGAACTTTTGAGGGCGCATCAAGGGTGCCAATACCGTTTCGCACTTCAAGACGGAACGTGGGAGTTCTCTTGAGACGCTGTAGGGGGCAAGGGCCTCATCTTGGGATGACGGGGGAACCACGTGGCGTTTCTCGAGTTGTGGCGGGATTCTCGAGTTTCGACGGGGAATACAGTCTTCCTCATGTGTTGGGCCAGGGAAGTCCTATCTTCCATTCGAGTTTAAAGGGAGAGCTGGGGATTGCTCTCGAGTCACTGCAGGGCAAAATAGACCTCATCTAGGCTTGTGTCCAGGACTTAATGCTCGTCCCTAGGGGCGACAGGGATCTTGGGGTTGCATACCAGACTCAACCGGGGAATCAGGCCTCGTCTCGAGGGGAAGCAAAGAATTCCGCTGTCCTTTTGAGTCGCGATGGGTATCTCTTGGAACCCACTGTGTGCCCTAAAGGGAGTCAAGCCTCCTGTGATGTTTGGATAGAGGACTCGGGATTCCTCTCCAGGCCATGCAGGAAAAGAAGGCCCTCATCTCGCGATGATGGCGGCGTCTCGTGGGTTTTCTAGACTGCTGCGCTAGTGCCGGGTTTCTGACGAGGTACGAGAGGGAGCTCAGGGAGCCTCTCGTGTGGCGCCAGGGAAGTCAGGTCCCCATGAGATGGCTAGGGGGAGCTCGTCATTGCTCTCAAGTCATGGTAGGGTAATCGGGCCTCAAGACGGGTTGAAGAAGGACTCTCGAGGTCTTTCTCGGGTCACTGCATAAAACCCAGGGTTCCCTTGACTTGTGCCTGCGACCTCAGGGAGCTTCTCAGAGTGCCTCTGAGAAGTCAGGGATACTGTGCAGTTTGGAGGGGCCTCTCGAGACTCCTCTGCATTTGGTGGAATGTAAGAGGGACTCATCTCGAGTTGAAGCAGGAACCTCAGTGTTCCTCTCCATTTCTGACTCAGATCGCAAGGTCCCTGCATGTTGGTACAGGAGAGTCAGGCCTCGTCTTTTCTGGAGGATGGGACTCCTCTTGCCTCTCGAGTTGTTCTCGAGGTGACAGGCCACTTGTCGAGCTGTGTGTGTAACCTGCCCGTTTTTCCGGATGATGCACAGGTGTGTTAGTACCCCTTCGTGTTGTACCTTCATACTCAAGGCTGCCTTCCAAGAGGTGTCCGAGCATCGGATTCTTATCAAGAGCGGACCGGGAAATTGGAGTCTTTCAGCAAGTGGCACCACCCACAAAGCTACGTATCGAATTTCCCCATGAGACCGGCCTCATCCTGAGTTGTGCAGGGAAGGTCGGGCCCCCTTGCAGACAAAGCAGGGGAATCGACCCACCGGTCACGATCAGGAGGGGAGAAGGGGCTTAAATGAAGTGGTGCCGGGAACCTCGGTGTTCCCCTTGAGTGAGACCGGCGTGTTGGGGGACTTTTGGGGTCGCATCAAGGGTGCCAAGTACCGTTTCGCATTTCAAGACGGAACCTGGGACATCTTTTGAAACGCTGTAGCGGGCAAGGGCCTCATCTTGCGATGACGGGAGAACCACGTGGTTTTGCTCGAGTTGCGGCGGGATTCTCGAGTTATGACCGGGAATTTAGGCTTCCTTTTGTTGGCCTTGAAATCCAATCTTCCATTCGGGTTGCGAGGGGGAGCTGGGGATTGCGCTAGAGTCACTGCAGGGCAAAAGAGACCTAATCTAGGCTTGTGTCCAGGATCTAACGTTGCTCTCCAGGGGCGACAGGGATCTCGGGTTTGCATTCCAGACTCATCCGGGGAGTCAGTTCTCACCTCGAGGGTAAGCAAAGAATTCCGCTCTCGTCTCGAGTCGCGATGGGTATCTCTTGGAGCCCACTGTGTGTACTAAAGGGAGTCAAGCCTCCTGTGGAGTTTGGAGAGAGGACTCGGGATTGGACTCCAGGCCATGCAGGAAAAGAAGGCCCTCATCTCGAGATGACGGTGGCGTCTCGTGGGTTTTCTCGAGCTGCGGCGCCAGTGTGGGGTGTCTCATGAAGTACCACGGGGATCTCAGGGAGCCTCTTGTATGGCGCCAGGAAAATCCAGTATTCCATTCGAGTTGCAAGTTAGAACTGGGGATTGCTCTCCAGTCACTGCAGGGCAAAATAGACCTCATCTACGCTTGTGTCCAGGACCTAGTGTTCCACTACTGGGCCAACAGGGATCTCAGGGTTGCATTCTCGACTCACCCGGAGAGTCAGGCCTCGTCTTGAGGGGAAAAAAAGGACTCCGCTCTCCTGTCGAGTCGCGACGGGTATCTCTTGGAGCCCACTGCATGGCGTAAAGGGAGTGAAGCCTCCTATGGAGTTTGGAGATGACTCAGGATTGTTTTCCTGGCCATACAGGAAAAAAGGCCCTCATCTCACGATGACGGGGGCGTCTCGTGGGTTTTCTCCAGCTGCGGCGCCAGTATCAGATTTCTCACGAGGTACAACGGGGAGCTCAGAGAGCCTCTCGTGTGGTGCTAGGGACGTCAGGTCTCCGTGCGTGTGGTGAAGGGGAGTGCGTGATTGCTCTCCAGTCATAGTAGGCGAATCGGGCCTCAAGACGCATTGAAGAAGGACTCTTGAGGTCTTTCTCGGGTTGCGGCAGGGAACCCTGGGTTCCCTTGATTTGTGTCGGTGACCTCAGGCAACTTCTAAGGGTGCCTCTGAGAAGTCAGGGACACTGTGGATTTGGGAGGGGCCTTCGTTACTCAACTGGGTTTGGTGCAATCGAAGAGGGCCTCATCTCGAATGGAGGCAGGAACCTCAGGGGTCCTCTCCATATCTGACTCGGGTCGCAGGGTACCTGCAGAGTATGGACAAGAGAGTCACGCCTCGTCTTCTGTGGAGGAATGGATTTCCCCTTGCCTTTCGAGTTGTTCACGGAGTGACAGGCCACCTGTTGAGCTGAGTGTGGAACCTTCGGGTTTTTCCGGACGATGCACGGGGGTGTCAGTGCCCCTTCGTGTTGTGCCTTCATCCACAGGGTTGCCTTCAAAGAGGTGTCTGGGCATCGGGTTCTTTTCAAGAGCGTACTGGAAAATTGGGGTCTTTCAGCATGTAGTACAACACACGAGGCTACGTCTCGAATTTCCTCGGGAGACCGGCCTCATCCTGAGGTGCGCCGGGAAGCTCGGGAACCCCTTGCAGACAAAGCAGGGGAATCGACCCGCCGGTCGCGATCAGAAGGGGAGAAGGGGCTCAGATGAAGTGGTGCCGGGAACCTCGGTGGTCCCCTCGAGTGAGACCGGTATGTCACGGCACTTTTGAGGTCGCATCAAGGGTGCCAAGTACAGTTTCGCACTTCAAGACGGAACGTGGGAATTCTCTGGAGATGCTGTAGCGGGCAAAGGCCTCATATTGCGATGACGAGGGAAACACGTGGTTTTTCTCGAATTGAGGCGGGATTCTCGAGTTACAACGGGGAATTCAGGCTTCCTCTTGTGTTGGCCCAGGAAGTCCAGTCTTCCATTCAACTTGTCAGAGAGAGCTGGGGGTTGCTCTCGAGTCACTTCAGGGCAAAGAGTCCTCATCTAGGCTTGGGTCCAGGACGTAATGTTCCTCTCCAGGGCCGACAGGGATATCGGGGTCGCATTCCAGTCTCACCCGGTGGGTCACGCCTCGTCTCGAGTGGAAGCAAAGGACTCCACTATCCTCTCGAGTCGGGACGCGTAATTCTTGGAGCCCAATAAGTGGCCTAAAGGGAGTCAAGCGTCCTGTGTAGCTTGGACAGAAGGTTCACGCTTGATCTGCATACCATGCAGTTAAAGATGGCCCTCCTCTCGTGATGACGGGAGCGTCTCATGGGTTTTCTCGAGCTGCGGCGCCAGTGTGGGGTTTCTCACGAGATATGATGGGGAGTTAAGGGAGCCTCTCCTGCGGCGCCAGAGAAGCCTGACTCCATGCGTGTGGCCAGGCAGATCGCGTCATTGCTCTCGAGTCATGGGAGGGACTAGGGCCTCAAGAGGCATTTAAGAAGGACTCTCAAGGACTTTCTTGGGTTGGGGCGGGAAACACTCGTTTACATCGACCTCTACAGGGGACCTTACGGAACATCCCAGGTGCCTCTGAGAGATGAGGGACACTGAGGAGTTAGAGGGGCCTCTCGGGACACCGCTGGGTCTGGCGCAACGGAAGAGGGCCTCACCTCGAGGGGAGGCAGGAACCTCAGGCTTCCTCTCCGTTTCGGACTCCGACCGCAGGGTCCCTGCAGAGTTGGGACAGGAGAGTCAGGCCTCGTCTTGTCTGAGGAAGGGAACCCCGCTGGCCTCTCGAGTTGCTCAGGGGGTCTCAGGCCCCTCGTCGAGCTGTGTGTGGAACCCGCGGGTCTTTGCGGACGATGCACGGGGGTGGCAGTGCCCCTTCGTGTTGTGCCTTCACCCACAGGGTTGCCTTCGAAGAGGGGTCCGGGCCTCGGGTCCTTCTCAAGGGCGGACAGGGGAATCGGGGGCGTTCGGCATGTGGCCCCACCCACGTGGCTCGTCTCGAATATCCTCGTGAGACCGGCCTCATCCTGAGGTGCGCCGGGAAGGCCGGGAACCCCTTCCAGACCACGCAGGGGAATCGCCTCTCCTGTCGCGATCAGGAGGGGAGAAGGGGCTCAGAGGAAGCGGTGCCGGGACCCTCGGTGTTCCCCTCGAGGGAACCCGGCGTGTCGGGGGACTTTTGGGGGTCGCAGCAAGGCTGTCAGGGACCGTTTCGCCCTTCAGGGCGTAACAGGGGACTTCCCTTGAGACGCCATCGCAGGCAAGGGCCTCATCTTGCCAAGAGGTGGGTACCACGTGGGTTTTCTCGAGTCGCGGCGGGATTCTCGAGCTACGACGGGGATCTCAGCCTTCCCCTTGGGTTGGCCCTGGGAAGCCCAATCTTCCCCTCGGGTTGCGAGGGAAAGCTGGGGGTTGCGATCGAGTCACTGCAGGGCTGAAGAGACCTCACCTAGGCGTGTGTCCGGGACCTGATATTCCTCTCCAGGGAAGGCAGGGATCTCGGGGTTGCATTCCAGGCTCCCCCGGGGAGTCAGGCCTCGTCTCGAGGGGAAGCCAAGGACTCCGCTCTCCTCTCGAGTCGCGGCGCGGGTCTCTTGGAGCCCCCTGAGCGGCCTCAAGGGAGTCCAGCCTCCTCTTCCATTTGGAGATAGGACCCGGGATTGCTCTCCAGGCCATGCAGGAAAAGAAGGCCCTCAGCTCGCGAGGACGGGGGCGTCTCAGGGGTTTCCTCGAGCTGCGGAGCCCGTGGGGGTTTTCTCCCGAGGCGCGACGAGGATCTCAGGGAGCCTCTCGTGCGGCGCCAGGGAAGTCAGGTCTCCATGCGCGTGGCGAGGGGGAGCGCGTCATGGCTCTCGAGTCACGGGAGGGGACTAGGGCCTCGAGACGCGTTGAAGAAGGACTCTCGAGGTCTTTCTCGGGGGGGCGGCGGGAAGCCCTCGTGTCCCTCGCCTTCTGCCGGGGACCTTAGGGAACTTGCCAGGGTGCCTGTGAGAGGCGAGGGATCCTGTGGAGGTGGTGGGGCCCCTCGGGACTCCGCTGGGTCTGGCGCAACGGAAGAGGGCCTCACCTCGAGGGGAGGCAGGAACCTCAGGCTTCCTCTCCGTTTCGGACTCCGACCGCAAGGTCCCTGCAGAGTTGGGACAGGAGAGTCAGGCCTCGTCTTGTCTGAGGAAGGGAACCCCGCTGGCCTCTCGTGTTGCTCAGGCGGTCTCAGGCCCCTCGTTGAGCTGTGTGTGGAACCCGCGGGTCTTTGCGGACGATGCACGGGGGTGGCAGTGCCCCTTCGTGTTGTGTCTTCACCCACAGGGTTGCCTTCGAAGAGGGGTCCGGGCCTCGGGTCCTTCTCAAGGGCGGACAGGGGAATCGGGGGCGTTCGGCATGTGGCCCCACCCACGTGGCTCGTCTCGAATTTCCTCGTGAGACCGGCCTCATCCTGAGGTGCGCCGGGAAGGCCGGGAACCCCTTCCAGACCACGCAGGGGAATCGCCTCTCCTGTCGCGATCAGGAGGGGAGAAGGGGCTCAGGGGAAGCGGTGCCGGGACCCTCGGTGTTCCCCTCGAGGAAACCCGGCGTGTCGGGGGACTTTTGGGGGTCGCAGGAAGGCTGTCAGGGACCGTTTTGCCCTTCAGGGCGGAACAGGGGACTTCCCTTGAGACGCCGTGGCGGGCAAGGGCCTCATCTTGCCAAGAGGTGGGAACCACGTGGTTTTTCTCGAGTTGCGGCGGGATTCTCGAGTTACGACGGGGATCTCAGCCTTCCCCTTGGGTTGGCCCTGGGAAGCCCAATCTTCCCCTCGGGTTGCGAGGGAAAGCTGGGGGTTGCGCTCGAGTCACTGCAGGGCCGAAGAGACCTCACCTAGGCGTGTGTCCGGGACCTACTATTCCTCTCCAGGGAAGGCAGGGATCTCGGGGTTGCATTCCAGGCTCCCCCAGGGAGTCAGGCCTCGTCTCGAGGGGAAGCCAAGGACTCCGCTCTCCTCTCGAGTCGCGACGCGGGTCTCTTGGAGCCCCCTGAGCGGCCTCAAGGGAGTCCAGCCTCCTCTTCCGTTTGGAGAGAGGACCCGGGATTGCTCTCCAGGCCATGCAGGAAAAGAAGGCCCTCAGCTCGCGAGGACGGGGGCGTCTCAGGGGTTTCCTCGAGCTGCGGCGCCCGTGGGGGTTTTCTCCCGAGGCACGACGAGGATCTCAGGGAGCCTCTCGTGCGGCGCCAGGGAAGTCAGGTCTCCATGCGCGTGGCGAGGGGGAGCGCGTCCTGGCTCTCGAGTCACGGGAGGGGACTAGGGCCTCGAGACGCGTTGAAGAAGGACTCTCGAGGTCTTTCTCGGAGGGCGGCGGGAAGCCCTCGTGTCCCTCGCCTTCTGCCGGGGACCTTAGGGAACTTCCCAGGGTGCCTCTGAGAGGCGAGGGATCCTGTGGAGGTGGCGGGGCCCCTCGGGACTCCGCTGGGTCTGGCGCAACGGAAGAGGGCCTCACCTCGAGGGGAGGCAGGAACCTCCGGCTTCCTCTCCGTTTCGGACTCCGACCGCAGGGTCCCTGCAGAGTTGGGACACGAGAGTCAGGCCTCGTCTTGTCTGAGGAAGGGAACCCCGCTGGCCTCTCGAGTTGCTCAGGGGGTCTCAGGCCCCTCGTCGAGCTGTGTGTGGAACCCGCGGGTCTGTGCGGACGATGCACGGGGGTGGCAGTGCCCCTTCGTGTTGTGCCTTCACCCACAGGGTTGACTTCGAAGAGGGGTCCGGGCCTCGGGTCCTTCTCAAGGGCGGACCGGGGAATCGGGGGCGTTCGGCATGTGGCCCCACCCACGTGGCTCCTCTCGAATTTCCTCGTGAGACCCGCCTCATCCTGAGGTGCGCCGGGAAGGCCGGGAAAGCCTTCCAGACCACGCAGGGGAATCGCCTCTCCTGTCGCGATCAGGAGGGTAGAAGGGGCTCAGAGGAAGCGGTGCCGGGACCGTCGGTGTTCCCCTCGAGGGAACCCGGCGTGTCGGGGGACTTTTGGGGGTCGCAGGAAGGCTGTCAGGGACCGTTTCGCAGTTCAGGGCGGAACAGGGGACTTCCCTTGAGACGTCGTGGCTGGCAAGGGCCTCATCTTGCCAAGAGGTGGGAACCACGTGGTTTTTCTCGAGTTGCGGCGGGATTCTCGAGTTACGACGGGGATCTCAGCCTTCCCCTTGGGTTGGCCCTGGGAAGCCCAATCTTCCCCTCGGGTTGCGAGGGAAAGCTGGGGGTTGCGCTCGAGTCACTGCAGGGCCGAAGAGACCTCACCTAGGCGTGTGTCCGGGACCTACTATTCCTCTCCAGGGAAGGCAGGGATCTCGGGGTTGCATTCCAGGCTCCCCCGGGGAGTCAGGCCTCGTCTCGAGGGGAAGCCAAGGACTCCGCTCTCATCTCGAGTCGCGACGCGGTTCTCTTGGAGCCCCCTGAGCGGCCTCAAGGGAGTCCAGCCTCCTCTTCCGTTTGGAGAGAGGACCCGGGATTTCTCTCCAGGCCATGCAGGAAAAGAAGGCCCTCAGCTCGCGAGGACGGGGGCGTCTCAGGGGTTTCCTCGAGCTGCGGCGCCCGTGGGGGTTTTCTCCCGAGGCACGACGAGGATCTCAGGGAGCCTCTCGTGCGGTGCCAGGGAAGTCAGGTCTCCATGCGCGTGGCGAGGGGGAGCGCGTCCTGGCTCTCGAGTCACGGGAGGGGACTAGGGCCTCGAGACTCGTTGAAGAAGGACTCTCGAGGTCTTTCTCGGGGGGCGGCGGGAAACCCTCGTTTCCCTCGCCTTCTGCCGGGGATCTTAGGGAACTTCCCAGGGTGCCTCTGAGAGGCGAGGGATCCTGTGGAGTTGGCGGGGCCTCTCGGGACTCCGCTGGGTCTGGCGCAACGGAAGAGGGCCTCACCTCGAGGGGAGGCAGGAACCTCAGGCTTCCTCTCCGTTTCGGCTCCGACCACAGGGTCCCTGCAGAGTTGGGACAGGAGAGTCATGCCTCGTCTTGTCTGAGCAAGGGAACCCCGCTTGCCTCTCGAGTTGTCAGGGGTTTTCAGGCCCCTGGTCGAGCTGTGTGTGGAACCCGCGGGTCTTTGCGGACGATGCCCGGGGGTGTCAGTGCCCCTTCGTGTTGTGCCTTCACCCACAGGGTTGCCTTCGAAGAGGGGTCCGGGCCTCGGGTCCTTCTCAAAAGCGGACCGGGGAATCGGGGGCATTTGGCATGTGGCACCACCCACGTGGCTCGTCTCGAATTTCCCTGTGAGACCGGCCTCATCCTGAGGTGCACCGGGAAGACCGGGAACCCCTTCTGAACCACGCAGGGGAATCGACTCTCCTGTCGTGATCAGGAGAGGAGAACGGGCTCAGATGAAGCTGTGCCTGGACTCTCGGTGTTCCCTCGAGGGTACACGGCGTGTCGGGGAGCTTTTGGGGGTTGCACGAAGGGTGTCAGGTACTGTTTCGCACTTCAGGGCGGAACATGGGACTTCCCTTGAGACGCTGTAGTGGGCAAGGGCCTCATCTTGCGAAGACGTTGGAACCACGTGTTTTTTCTGGAGTTGCGGCGGGATTCTCGAGTGACGATGGGGATTACAGGCTTCCTCCTCTGTTGGCCCTGGGAAGCCCAGTCTTCCATTTGATTGGCGAGGGAAAGCTGGGGGTTGCGCTCGAGTCACTGCAGGGCCAAATAGACCTCATCTAGGCTTGTGTCCAGGACCTAATGTTCCTCTCCAGGGAAGGCAGGGATGTCGGGGTTGCATTCCAGGATCCCCCTGGGTGTCAGGCCTCGTCTCAAGGGGAAGCAAAGGACTCCGCTGTCCTCCCGAGTCGCGACGCGGATCTCTTGGAGCCCCCTAGTGGCGTCAGTGGAGTCAAGCCTCCTCTTCATTTTGGAGAGAGGGCTCGGGATTGTTCTCCAGGCCATGCAGGAAAAGAAGGCCCTTCACCTCGCGAGGACGGGGGCGTCTCAGGGGTTTCCTCGAGCTGCGGCACCCGTGGGGGTTTTCTCGCGAGTCACGGCGAGGATCTCAGGGAGCCTCTCGTGCGGCGCCAGGGAAGTCAGGTCTCCTTGCGCGTAGTGAGGAGGAGCGCGTTGTGGCTCTCGAGTAATGGGAGGGGACTAGGGCCTCAAGACGCGTTGAAGAGGGACTCTCGAGGTCTTTCTCGGGTTGTGGCGGGAAAAAGTCATTTCCCTCGACTTCTGCCGGGGACCTTAGGGAACTTCCCAGGGTGTCTCTGAGAGTTGAGGGATACTGTGGAGTTGGCGGTGCCTCTCGGGACTCCGCTGGGTTTGTCGCAATGGAAGAGGGGCTCATCTCGAGGGGAGGCAGGAACCTCAGACTTCCTCTCTGTTTAGGACTCCGACATCAGGGTCCCTGCAGAGTTGTGACAGGAGAGTCAGGCTACGTCTTTTCTGAGGAATGGAACTCCGCTTGCCTCTCGAGTTGTTCATGGGGTTTCAGGCCGCTTGTCAAACTGTGTGTGGAATCTGCAGGTTTTTCCAGACGATGCACGGGGGTGTCAGTGACCCTTCGTTTTTTGTCTTCATCCACAGGGTTGCCTTCGAAGAGGTGTCCGGGCATCGTGTTCTTATGAAGAGCGGACCGGGATATCGGGGTCGTTCAGCATTTGGCACCACCCACGTGGGTCGTCTCGAATTTCCTCATGAAACCGGCCTCATCCTGAAGTGTGCCGCGAAGGTCATGAAACTCTTCCAGACAAAGCAGAGGAATCGACCCTCCTGTGGCGATCAGGAGGGGAGAAGTGGCTCAGATGAAGTGCTGCTGGGAACCTCGGTGTTTCCCTCAAGTGAGACAGGTATGTCGGGTAACTTTTGGGGTCACATAAAGCGTTTATCGACTCACCCGGAGAGTCAGGCCTCGTCTTGAGGGAAAAAAAGGACTCCGCTCTCCTGTCGAGTCGCGACGGGTATCTCTTGGAGCCCACTGCGTGGCGTAAAGGTAGTGAAGCCTCCTATGGAGTTTGGAGAGATGACTCGGGATTGTTTTCCTGGCCATGCAGGAAAAAAGGCCCTCATCTCGCGATGACGGGGGCATCTCGTGGGTTTTCTCCAGCTGCGGCGCCAGTATCAGATTTCTCACGAGGTATGACGGGGAGCTCAGAGAGCCTCTCGTGTGGTGCTAGGGACGTCAGGTCTCCGTGCGTGTGGTGAAGGGGAGTGCGTGATTGCTCTCGAGTCATAATAGGCGAATCGGGCCTCAAGACGCATTGAAGAAGGACTCTCGAGATCTTTCTCGGGTTGCAGCAGGGAACCCTGGGTTCCCTCGACTTGCGTCGGTGACCTCAGGCAACTTCTCAGGGTGCCTCTGAGAAGTCAGGGACACTGTGGATTTGGGAGGGGCCTTTCGTTACTCAACTGGGTTTGGTGCAATCGAAGAGGGCCTCATCTCGAATGGAGGCAGGAACCTCAGGGGTCCTCTCCATTTCTGACTCGGGTCACAGAGTACCTGCCGAGTACGGACAAGAGAGTCACGCCTCGTCTTCCGTGGAGGAATGGATCTCCGCTTGCCTTTCGAGTTGTTCACGGAGTGACAGGCCACTTGTTGAGCTGTGTGTGGAACCTGCGGGTTTTTCCAGACGATGCACAGGGGTGTCAGTGCCCCTTCGTGTTGTGCCTTCATCCACAGGGTTGCCTTCAAAGAGGTGTCCGGGCATCAGGTTCTTTTCAAGAGCATACCAGAAAATTGGGGTCTTTTAGCATGTGGTACCACCCACGAGGCTACGTCTCGAATTTCCTCGGGAGACCGGCCTCATCCTGAGGTTCGCCGGGAAGGTAGGGAACCCTTGCAGACAAATCAGGGGAATCGACCCACCGGTCGCGATCAGAAGGGGAGAAGGGGCTCAGATGAAGTGGTGCCGGGAACCTCGGTGGTCCCCTCGAGTGAGACCGGTATGTCACGGCACTTTTGAGGTCGCATCAAGGGTGCCAAGTACAGTTTCGCACTTCAAGACGGAACGTGGGAATTCTCTGGAGATGCTCTAGCGGGCAAGGGCCTCATATTGCGATGACGAGGGAAACACGTGGTTTTTCTCGAGTTGCGGCGGGATTCTCGAGTTACGACGGGGAATTCAGGCTTCCTCTTGTGTTGGCCCAGGAAGTCCAATCTTCCATTCAACTTGTCAGAGAGAGCTGGGGGTTGCTCTCGAGTCACTTCAGGGCAAAGAGTCCTCAACTAGGCTTTGGTCCAGGACGTAGTGTTCCTCTCCAGGGGCAACAGGGATATCGGGGTCGCATTCCAGTCTCACCCGGTGGGTCATGCCTCATCTCGAGTGGAAGCAAAGGACTCCACTATCCTCTCGAGTCGCGATGTGTAACTCTTGGAGCCCAATGAGTGGCCTAAAGGGAGTCAAGCGTCCTGTGTAGCTTGGACAGAAGGTTCACGCTTGATCTGCATACCATTCAGTAAAGATGGCCCTCCTCTCGTGATGACGGGAGCATCTCATGGGTTTTCTTGAGCTGCGGCGCCAGTGTGGGGTTTCTCACGAGATATGATGGGGAGCTCAGGGAGCCTCTCGTGCGGCGCCAGAGAAGTCAGGCCTCCATGCGTGTGGCCAGGCAGATCGCGTCATTGCTCTGGAGTCATGGGAGGGACTAGGGCCTCAAGACGCATTTAAGAAGGACTCTCGAGGTCTTTCTTGGGTTGGGGCGGGAAACACTCGTTTCCCTCGACCTCTACCGGGGACCTTAGGGAACTTCCCAGGTGCCTCTGAGAGGTGAGGGATACTGAGGAGTTAGAGGGGCCTCTCGGGACTCCACTAGGTTTGACGAAATGAAAGAGGGCCTCATCTCGATTGGAGGCAGGAACCTCAGGCTTCCTGTCCATTTCTGACTCCAACCACAGGGTCCCTGCAGGGTTGGGACAGGAGAGTCAGGCCTCGTCTTGTCTGAGTAATGGAACTCTGCTTGCCTCTCGAGTCGTTCAGTGGGTCTCAGGCCCCTTGTCGAGCTGTGTGTGGAATCTGCGGGTGTTTCCAGAAGATGCACGGGGGTGTCATTGCCCCTTCATTTGGTGCCTTCCCCCACAGGGTTGCCTTCAAAGAGGTGTCCGGGCATCAGGTTCATTTCAAGAGCGGACCGGGAAATCGGGGTCGTTCGACATGTGGCACCACCCACGTGGCTCATCTCGAATTTCCTCGTGAGACCAGCATCATCCTGAGGTGCGCCGGGAAGGCCGGGAACACCTTCCACACAAAGAAGGGGAATCGACTCTCCTGTCGCGATCAGGAGGGGAGATGGGGCTCAGATGAAGTGGGGCCGGGACTCTAGGTGTTCCACTCGAGGGAACCCGGCGTTTCAGGGAACTTTAGGGGTCGCATCAAGGGAGCCAAGTACCTTTTCCCACTTCAGGACGGAACATGGGACTTCCCTGGAGACGCTGTAGCGGGCAAGGGCCTCATCCTGTGAAGACGTTGGAACCACGTCGTTTTTCTCGAGTTGCGTCTGGATTCTCGAAAACGACGGGGATTACAGGCTTCCTCTTGGGTTGGCCCTGGGAAGCCCAATCTTCCCCTGGAGTTGCGAGGGAAAGCTGGGGGTTCTGCTCGAGTCACTACAGGCCCAAAGAGACCTCATCGAGGCGTGTGTCCAGGACCTAATATTCCTCTCAAGGGAAGACAGAGATCTCGGGTTTCCATTCCAGACTCCCCCGGGGAGTCAGGCCTCGCCTCGAGGGGAAGCAGAGGACTCCACTTTCCTCTCAAGTCGCGACACGGATCTCTTGGAGCCCAATGAGTGGACTCAAGGGTGTCGAGCCTCCTCTTCAGTTTGGAGAGAGGACTCGGGATTGCTCTCCAGGTCAGGCAGGAAAAGAAGGCCCTCATCTCGCGATGACGGGGGCATCTCATGGGTTTCCTCAGGCTGTGGCGCCCGTGGGGGTTTTCTCACGAGGCACGACGAGGACCTCAGGGAGCCTCTCGTGCGGCGCCAGGGAGCTCATGTCTCCATGCGCATGGCGAGGAGGAGCTGGTCATCACTCTCGAGTCATGGGAAGTGACTAGGGCCTCAAGACGCGTTGAAGGACTCTCGAGGTCTTTCTCGGGTGGCGGCGGGAAACCCTCGTTTCCCTCGACTTCTGCAGGGGACTATAGGGAACTTACCAGGGTGCCTCTGAGAGGTGAGGAATGCTGTGGAGTTGGCAGGGCCTCTCGGGACTCTGCTGGGTTCGGCGCAATGGAAGAGGGCCTCATCTCGAGGGGAGGCAGGAACCTCAGGCTTCCTTTCCGATTCTGACTCCGACTGCACGGTCCCTGCAGTGTTGGGACAGGAGAGTCATGCCTCGTCTTGTCTGAGGAATGGAATTCTGGTTGCTTCTCGAGTTGTTCCGGGAGTCTCAGGCCCCTTGTCGAGCTGTGTGTAGACCCTGCGGGTTTTTCCGGATGATGCACGGGGGTGTCAGTGCCCCTTCGTGTTGTGCCTTCACTCACAGGGTTGCCTTGGAAGAGGTGTCCGGGCATCGGGTTCTTATCAAGATCGGACCGGAAAATCGGTGTCGTTCGGCATGTGGCACCTCACACATGGCGAGTCTCGAATTTCCTCCTGAGACCGGCCTCATCCTGAGGTGCACCAGGAAGGCCGGGAACCCCTTCCAGAGAAAGCAGGGGAATCGACTCTCCTGTCGCGATCAGGAGGGGAGAAGGGGCTCAGATGAAGTGGGCCGGGACCCTTGGTGTTCCCCTCGAGGGAACCCAGCGTGTCGGGGAACTTTTGCGGTCGCATCAAGGGTGTCAAGTACCATTTCGCACTTAAGGACAGAACATGGGACTTCCCTGGAGACGCCGGGAATTTCGGTGTTCCCCTGGAGTGAGACCGGTATGTTGGGGAACTTTGGGGTCGCATCAAGGGTGCCAAGTAGCATTTCGAACTTTAAGATGGAACGTGGGACTTCTCTTGAGACTCTAGCTGGCAAGGGCCTCATATTGCGATGAAGGGGGAACCACATGGTTTTTAAGACTTGAGGCTGAATTCTCGAATTACGATGGGAAATTCAGACTTCCTCTTGTGTTGACCGTGGGAAGCCCAATCTTCCATTCAAATTGTGAGGGAGAGATGGAGGTTGCTCTCGATCACTGTAGGGCAAAATAGACCTCATCTAGGCTTGTGTCTAGGACATAATGTTCCACTCCAGGGGCGACAGGGATCTCGGGGTTGCATTCCAAACTCACCCGGGGAGTCAGGCCTCGTCTCGAGGGAAGCAAAGGACTCCGCTCTCCTCTCGAGTCGCACCGGGTATTTCTTGGACCCAACTGAGTGGCCTAAAGGGAGTCAATCCTCCTGTGAAGTTTGGAGAGAGGACAGGGATTGCTCTCCAGGTCAGGCAGGAAAAGAAGGCCCCCATCTCTCCTTGACGGGGGCATCTTGTGGTTTTTCTCGAACTGCGGCGCCAATATGGGTTTTCTCACGAGGTATGATGGGGTACTCAGGGAGCCTCTTGTGTGGTACTAGGGAAGTCAGTTTTCCTGCTTGTGGCAAGGGGAGCGCGTCCTTGCTCTGGAGTCATGGTAGGGGAATCGGGCATCAAGAGACGTTGAAAAAGGACTCTCCAAGTCTTTCTCGGGTTACTTCAGGAAACTCTGGGTTCCCTCGACTTGTGCCAGTGACCTCAGGTAGCTTCTCAGGGGGCCTCTGAGAATTCAGGGATACTGTGGTGTTGGGAGGGGCCTCTCGGGACACCACTGAGTTTGGTTCAATGGAAGAGGGCCTCTTCTCTAGTTGAGGCAGGAACCTCAGGGTTCCTCTCCATTTCTGACTCCGATCGCAGGGTCCCTGAAGAGTTGGGCCAGGAGGGTAAGGCCTCGTCTTGTGTGAAGGAATGCAACTTCACTTGCCTCTCGAGTTGTTCAAGGGGTGACAGTCCACATTTGGAGCTGTGAGTGGAATCGGCGGGTTTTTCCAGACGATGCATGGGGATGTCAGTGTCCCTTCGTGTTGTGCCTTCATCCACAGGGTTGCCTTCGAAGAGATGTCCGGGCGTCGGGTTCTTATCTAGAGTGGACCGGGAATTCGGGATCTTTCAACATGTGGCACCAACCATGAGGCTACTTTTTGAATTTCCTCATGAGACCAGCCTCATCCAGAGGTTCGCGGGGAACGTCGGGAACCCCTTGCAGACAAAACATGGGAATCGACCCTCCTGTCGCGATAAGGAGGGGTGAAGGGGCTCACAGGAAGTGGTGCCATGAACTTTGGTGTTTCCCTCGAGTGAGACCGGTATATCAGGGAACTTTGGGGGTCGCATCAAGGGTGCCAAGTACCGTTTTGTACTTCAGGATGGAACGTGGGACTTCTCTTGATACGCTGTAGCGGCCAAGGGCCTCATCTTGCGATGACGGGGGAGCCACGTGGTTTTTCTCGAGTTGCGGTGGGATTCTCGAGTTACGACGGGGATTTCAGGCTTCCTCTTGTGTTGGGCCAGGGAAGTCCAATCATCCATTCGAGTTGCGAGGGAGAGCTGGGGGTTGCGCTCGAGTCACTGCAGGGCAAAGGAGACCTCATCTAGGCTTGTGTCCAGGACCTAATGTTCCTCTCCAAGGGCCACAGGGATCTCAGGTTTGCATTCCAGACTCACCCAGGGAGTCAGGCCTCGTGTCGAAGGGAAGCAAAGGACTCCGCTCTCCTTTCGAGTTGCGACGGGCACCTCTTGGAGCCCACTTTGTGGCCTAAAGGGAGTCAAGCCTCCTGTGAAGTTTGGAGAGAGGACTTGGGACTGCTCTCCAGCCATGCAGGAAAAGATGGCCCTCATCTCGCGATGACGGAGGGGTCTTGTGTGTTTTCTCGAGCTGCAGCGCCAGTGTGGGGTTTCACACAAGGTACGACAGGGAGCTCAGGGAGCCTCTCATGTGGCGCCAGGGAAGTCAGGTCTCCATGTGCGTGGCGAGGGGGAGTGCGTTATTGCTCTCGAGCCATGGTAGGGGAATCTGACCTCAAGACGCGTTGAAGAAGGACTCTCGAGGTCTTTCTTCGGTTGTGGCAGGAAACCCTTATTTCCCTCGACGTTTGCCGGTGGCCTCAAGGAGCTTCTCAGAATGCCTAGGAGAAGTCAGGGATACTGTGGAGATGGGAGTGGCCTCTCGGGACTCCACTGGGTTTGTTTTAATGGAAGAGGGCCTCATCTCGGGTTGAGGCAGGAACCTCAGGTTTCCTCTCCATTTCTGACTCAGATCGAAGCGTGCCTGCAGAGTTGGGATTGGATACTCAGGCCTCGTCTTGTCTGAGGAAGGGAACCCCGCTGGCCTCTCGAGTTGCTCAGGGGGTCTCAGGCCCCTCGTCGAGCTGTGTGTGGAACCCGCGGGTCTTTGCGGAAGATGCACGGGGGTGGCAGTGCCCCTTCGTGTTGTGCCTTCACCCACAGGGTTGCCTTCGAAGAGGGGTCCGGGCCTCGGGTCCTTCTCAAGGGCGGACCGGGGAATCGGGGGCGTTCGGCATGTGGCCCCACCCACGTGGCTCGTCTCGAATTTCCTCGTGAGACCGGCCTCCGCCTGAGGTGCGCCGGGAAGGCCGGGAACCCCTTCAAGACCACGCAGGGGAATCGCCTCTCCTGTCGCGATCAGGAGGGGAGAAGGGGCTCAGAGGAAGCGGTGCCGGGACCCTCGGTGTTCCCCTCGTGGGAACCCGGCGTGTCAGGGGACTTTTGGGGGTCGCAGGAAGGCTGTCAGGGACCGTTTCGCCCTTCAGGGCGGAACAGGTGACTTCCCTTGAGACGCCGTGGCAGGCAAGGGCCTCATCTTGCCAAGAGGTGGGAACCTCGTGGTTTTTCTCGAGTTGCGGCGGGATTCTCGAGTTACGACGGGGATCTCAGCCTTCCCCTTGGGTTGGCCCTGGGAAGCCCAATCTTCCCCTCGGGTTGCGAGGGAAAGCTGGGGGTTGCGCTCGAGTCACTGCAGGGCCGAAGAGACCTCACCTAGGCGTGTGTCCGGGACCTAATATTCGTCTCCAGGGAAGGCAGGGATCTCGGGGTTGCATTCCAGGCTCCCCCGGGGAGTCAGGCCTCGTCTTGAGGGGAAGCCAAGGACTCCACTCTCCTCTCGAGTCGCGACGCGGGTCTCTTGGAGCCCCCTGAGCGGCCTCAAGGGAGTCCAGCCTCCTCTTCCGTTTGGAGAGAGGACCCGGGATTGCTCTCCAGGCCATGCAGGAAAAGAAGGCCCTCAGCTCGCGAGGACGGGGGCGTCTCAGGGGTTTCCTCGAGCTGCGGCGCCCGTGGGGGTTTTCTCCCGAGGCACGACGAGGATCTCAGGGTGCCTCTCGTGCGGCGCCAGGGAAGTCAGGTCTCCATGCTCGTGGCGAGGGGGAGCGCGTCCTGGCTCTCGAGTCACGGGAGGGGACTAGGGCCTCGAGACGCGTTGAAGAAGGACTCTCGAGGTCTTCCTCGGGGGGCGGCGGGAAACCCTCGTGTCCCTCGCCTTCTGCCGGGGACCTTAGGGAACTTCCCAGGGTGCCTCTGAGAGGCGAGGGATCCTGTGGAGGTGGCGGGGCCCCTCGGGACTCTGCTGGGTCTGGCGCAACGGAAGAGGGCCTCACCTCGAGGGGAGGCAGGAACCTCAGGCTTCCTCTCCGTTTCGGACTCCGACCGCAGGGTCCCTGCAGAGTTGGGACAGGAGAGTCAGGCCTCGTCTTGTCTGAGGAATTGAACCCCGCTGGCCTCTCGAGTTGCTCAGGGGGTCTCAGGCCCCTCGTCGAGCTGTGTGTGGATCCCGCGGGACTTTGCGGACGATGCTGGGGTTGGCAGTGCCCCTTCGTGTTGTGCCTTCCCCCACAGGGTTGCCTTCGAAGAGGGGTCCGGGCCTCGGGTCCTTCTCAAGGGCGGACCGGGGAATCGGGGGCGTTCGGCATGTGGCCCCACCCACGTGGCTCGTCTCGAATTTCCTCGTGAGACTGGCCTCCTCCTGAGGTGCGCCGGGAAGGCCGGGAACACATTCCAGACCACGCAGGGGAATCGCCTCTCCTGTCGCGATCAGGAGGGGAGAAGGGGCTCAGAGGAAGCGGTGCCGGGACCCTCGGTGTTCCCCTCGAGGGAACCCGGCGTGTCGGGGGAATTTTGGAGGTCGCAGGAAGGCTGTCAGGGACCGATTCGCCCTTCAGGGCGGAACAGGGGACTTCCCTTGAGACGCCGTGGCGGGCAAGAGCCTCATCTTGCCAAGAGGTGGGAACCATGTGGTTTTTCTCGAGTTGCGGCGGGATTCTCGAGTTACAACGGGGATCTCAGCCTTCCCCTTGGGTTGGCCCTGGGAAGCCCAATCTTCCCCTCGGGTTGCGAGGGACTGCTGGGGGTTGCGCTCGAGTCACTGCAGGGCCGAAGAGACCTCACCTAGGCGTGTGTCCGGGACCTACTATTCCTCTCCAGGGAAGGCAGGGATCTCGGATTTGCATTCCAGGCTCCCCCGGGGAGTCAGGCCTCGTCTCGAGGGGAAGCCAAGGACTCCGCTCTCCTCTCGAGTCGCGACGCGGGTCTCTTGGAGCCCCCTGAGCGGCCTCAAGGGAGTCCAGCCTCCTCTTCCGTTTGGAGAGAGGACCCGGGATTGCTCTCCAGGCCATGCAGGAAAAGAAGGCCCTCAGCTCGCGAGGACGGGGGCGTCTCAGGGGTTTCCTCGAGCTGCGGCGCCCGTGGGGGTTTTCTCCCGAGGCACGACGAGGATCTCAGGGAGCCTCTCGTGCGGCGCCAGGGAAGTCAGGTCTCCATGCGCGTGGCGAGGGGGAGCGCGTCCTGGCTCTCGAGTCACGGGAGGGGACTAGGGCCTCGAGATGCGTTGAAGAAGGACTCTCGAGGTCTTTCTCGGGGGCGGCGGGAAACCCTCGTGTCCCTCGCCTTCTGCCAGGGACCTTAGGGAACTTCCCAGGGTGCCTCTGAGAGGCGAGGGATCCTGTGGAGGTGGCGGGGCCCCTCGGGACTCCGCTGGGTCTGGCGCAACGGAAGAGGGCCTCACCTCGAGGGGCGGCAGGAACCTCAGGCTTCCTCTCCGTTTCGGACTCCGACCGCAGGGTCCCTGCAGAGTTGGGACAGGAGAGTCAGGCCTCGTCTTGTCTGAGGAAGGGAACCCCGCTGGCCTCTCGAGTTGCTCAGGGGGTCTCAGGCCCCTCGTCGAGCTGTGTGTGGAACCCGCGGGTCTTTGCGGACGATGCACGGGGGTGGCAGTGCCCCTTCGTGTTGTGCCTTCACCCAGAGGGTTGCCTTCGAAGAGGGGTCCGGGCCTCGGGTCCTTCTCAAGGGCGGACCAGGGAATCGGGGGCGTTCGGCATGTGGCCCCACCAACGTGGCTCGTCTCGAATTTCCTCGTGAGACCGGCCTCATCCTGAGGTGCGCCGGGAAGGCCGGGAACCCCTTCCAGACCACGCAGGGGTATCGCCTCTCCTTTCGCGATGAGGAAGGGAGAAGGGGCTCAGAGGAAGCGGTGCCGGGACTCTCGGTGTTCCCCTCGAGGGAAACCGGCGTGTCGGGGGGACTTTTGGGGGTCGCAGGAAGGCTGTCAGGGACCGTGGCGCCCTTCAGGGCGGAACAGGGCACTTCCCTTGAGACGCCGTGGCGGGCAAGGGCCTCATCTTGCCAAGAGGTGGGAACCACGTGGTTTTTCTCGAGTTGCGGCGGGATTCTCGAGTTACGACGGGGATCTCAGCCTTCCCCTTGGGTTGGCCCTGGGAAGCCCAATCTTCCCCTCGGGTTGCGAGGGAAAGCTGGGGGTTGCGCTCGAGTCACTGCAGGGCCGAAGAGACCTCACCTAGGAGTGTGTCCGCGACCTACTATTCCTCTCCAGGGAAGGCAGGGATCTCGGGGTTGCATTCCAGGCTCCCCCGGGGAGTCAGGCCTCGTCTCGAGGGGAAGCCAAGGACTCCTCTCTCCTCTCGAGTCGCGACGCGGGTCTCTTGGAGCCCCCTGAGCGGCCTCAAGGGAGTCCAGCCTCCTCTTCCGTTTGGAGAGAGTACCCGGGATTGCTCTCCAGGCCATGCAGGAAAAGAAGGCCCTCAGCTCGCGAGGACGGGGGCGTCTCAGGGGTTTCCTCGAGCTGCGGCGCCCGTGGAGGTTTTCTCGCGAGGTACGACGAGGATCTCAGGGAGCCTCTCGTGCGGCGCCAGGGAAGTCAGGTCTCCATGCCCGTGGCGAGTGGGAGCGCGTCCTGGCTCTCGAGTCACGGGAGGGGACTAGGGCCTCGAGACGCGTTGAAGAAGGACTCTCGAGGTCTTTCTCGGGGGGTGGCTGGAAACAATCGTGTCCCTCGCCTTCTGCCGGGGACCTTAGGGAACTTCCCAGGGTGCCTCTGAGAGGCGAGGCATCCTGTGGAGGTGGCGGGGCCCCTCGGGACTCCGCTGGGTCTGGCGCAACGGAAGAGGGCCTCACCTCGAGGGGAGGCAGGAACCTCAGGCTTCCTCTCCGTTTCGGACAACGACCGCAAGGTCCCTGAAGAGTTGGGACTGGAGAGTCAGGCCTCGTCTAGTCTGAGGAAGGGAACCCCGCTTGCCTCTCGAGTTGTTCAGGGGGCCACAGGCCTCTCGTCGAACTGTGTGTGAAACCCGCGGGTGTTTCCCGACGATGCACGGGGATGTCAGTGCTGCTTAGGTCTGTGCCTTCACCCACAGGGTTGCCTTCGAAGAGGGGTACGTCATCGGTTTCTTCTCAAGAGCGGTTCGGGGAATCGGGGTCGTTCGGCGTGTGGCACCACCCACGTGGCTCATTTCAAATGTCCTTGTGAGACCGGCCTCCTCCTGAGGTGCGCCGGGAAGGCCGGGAACCCCTTCCAGACCACGCAGGGGAATCGACTCTCCTGTCGCGATCAGGAGCGGAGAAGGGGCTCAGATGAAGCGGTGCCGGGACCCTCGGTGTTCCCCTCGAGGGAACCAGGCGTGTCGGGGAACTTTTGGGGTCGCATGAAGGCTGTCAGTTCCCTTTTCGCACTTCAGGGCGGAAGAGGGGACTTCCCTTGAGACGCCGTCACGGGCAAGGGCCTCATCTTGCGAAGAGGTGGGAACCACGTGGTTTTTCTCGAGTTGCGGCGGGATTCTCGTGTTACGACGGGGGATTACAGGCTTCCTCTTGTGTCGGCCCTGGGTAGCCCAATCTTCTATTCTAGTGGCGAGGGAAAGCTGGGGGTTGTGCTCGAGTCACTGCAGGGCCAAAGAGACCTCATCTAGGCGTGTGTCCAGGACCTAATGCTCCTCTCCAGGGAAGACAAGCATCTCGGGGTTTCATCCCATGCTCCCCCGGGGAGTCAGGCCTCGCCTCGAGGGGAAGCAAAGGACTCCACTCTCCTCCCGAGTTGCGACGCGGATATCTTGGTGCCCCATGAGTGGCCTCAAGGGAGTCCAGCCTCCTCTTCACTTTTGAGAGAGGACTCGTGATTACTGTCCAGGCCAGGCAGGAAAAGAAGGCCCTCACCTCGCGAGGACGGGGGCATCTCAGGGGTTTCCTCGAGCTGCGGAACCCGTGGGGGTTTTCTCCCGAGGCACGACGAGGATCTCAGGGAGCCTCTCGTGCGGCGCCGGGGAAGTCATGTCTCCATGCACGTGGCGAGAAGGAGCGCGTCATTGTTCTCGAGTCATGGGAGGGGACTAGGGCCTCAAGACGCGTTGAAGAATGACTCTCGATGTCTTTCTCGGGTTGCAGCGGGAAACCCTCCTTTCCCCCGACTTCTGCCGGAGACCTGAGGGAACTTCCCAGGGTGCCTCTGAGAGGTGAGGGACGCTGTGGATTTGGCGGGGCCTCTCGGGACTCCACTGGGTTTGTCGCAATGGTAGAGGGCCTCATCTCGAGTGGAGGCAGGAACCTCAGGCTTCCTCTCCAATACTGACTCTGATCGTAATGTCCCTGCAGAGTTGGGACAGGAGAGTCAGGCTATGTCTTTTCTGAGGAATGGAACTCCGCTTGCCTCTCGAGTTGTTCATGGGGTTTCAGGCCCCTTGTCAAACTGTGTGTGGAATCTGCAGGTTTTTCCAGACGATGCATGGGGGTGTCAGTGACCCTTCGTTTTGTGTCTTCATCCACAGGGTTGCCTCGGAAGAGGTGTCCGGGCATCGTGTTCTTATGAAGAGCGGACTGGGAAATCGGGGTCGTTCAGCATTTGGCACCACCCACGTGGCTAATCTCGAATTTCCTCATGAAACCGGCCTCATCCTGAGGTGTGCCGCGAAGGTCATGAAACCCTTCCAGACAAAGCAGAGGAATCGACCCTCCTGTGGCGATCAGGAGGGGAGAAGTGGCTCAGATGACGTGCTGCTGGGAACCTCGGTGTTTCCCTCAAGTGAGACAGGTATGTCGGGTAACTTTTGGGGTCGCATAACGCGTTCCAAGTACCGTTTCGCTCTTCAAATTGGAACGTGGGACTTCTCTTGGGGTGCTCCAGCGGGCAAGGGCCTCATCTTGGAATGACTGGGGAACCACTTGGTTTTTCTCTAGTTGCGGTGGGATATTTGAGTTACCACAGGGAATTCATGCTTCCTCTTGTGTTGGCCCACAAAAGTCTTATCTTCCATTCGAGATTCGAGGAAGAGCTGGAGGTGCGCTCTAGTCACTGAAGGCAAAAGAGACCCCACCAAGGCTTGTGTGCAGGACCTAATGTTCATGTCAAGGGGCGACAGGAATCTCGGGGTTGCATTCCAGACTCACCCTGGAGTCAGGCTTCGTCTCAAGGGGAAGCAAAGGACTCTGCTCTCCTCTCGAGTCGGACGGGTATGTCTTGGAGCCCACTGGGTGGCTTAAAGGGAGTCAAACCTCCTCTGGTGTTTGGAGGGAGGACACGGGATTGCTCTCCAGGCAATGCAGGAAATGAAGGCCCTCATCTCCCGATGACTGGGGCGTCTCGTAGGTTTTCTCGAGCTGTGGCGCTAGTGTGGGGTTTCTCACGAAGTAAGACTGGGAGCTCAGTGAGCCTCTCATGTGGTGCCAGGGCAGTCAGGTCTCTATGCACGTGGTGAGAGGGAGCCCGTCATTGTTCTCGAGTCATGGTAGGGGAATTGGGCCTGAAGACGTGTTAAAGAAGGACTCTCGAGGTCTTTCTTGGGTTGCAGCAGGAAACCCTGGGTTCCATCGACTTGTGCCAGTGACCTCAGGAAGCTTCTCAGCGTGCCTCTGAGAAGTCAGGGTCACTGTGGAGTTGGGAGGGGCCTCTCGGAACTCCACTGGGTTTGGTGCAATGGAAGAGGGCCTCATGACAAGTTGAGGCAGGAACCACAGGGTTCCTCTCCTGGCTTCGAATGCGCCTGATCTGACTCGGATCGCAGAGTCCCTGCAGAGTTGGGACAGGAGAGTCAGGCCTCGTCTTGTGTGGAGGAATGGAACTCCGCTTGACTCTCGCGTTGTTCATGGGGTGACAGGCCACTTGTCGATTTGTATGTGGAACTTGCGGGTTTTTCTGGACGATGCACTGGGGTGTCACTGCCCCTTCGTGTTGTGCCTTGTTCCACAGGATTGCCTTCGAGTTGGGTTCTGCCATCGGGTTCTTATCAAGAGCGGACCAGGGAATCGGGGTCTTTTGGCATGCCGCACCACCCACGAGGCTATGTCTCGAATTTCCTCGTGAGACTGGCCTCATCTTGATGTGCGCCAGGAAGGTCGGGAACGCCTTCCAGACAAAGCAGGGGAATCGAACCTCCTGTCGCGATCAAGAGGGGAGAAGAGTCTCAGATGAAGTGGTGCCGGGAACCTCGGTGTTCTCCTCAAGTGAGACTGGTATGTCGGGGAACTTTTGGGGTCGCATCAAGGGTTCCAAGTAACTTTTCGCTCTTCAATACGGAACGTGGGACTTCTCTTGAGACGCTGTAGCGGGCAAGGGCCTCATCTTTCGATGACGGGGGAACCACGTGGTTTTTCTTGAGTTGGGGCGGGATTCTCGAGTTACAACCGGGAATTCAGGCTTCCTCTTCAACTGGCCCAGGGAAGTCCAGTTTTCATTCGAATTGTGAGTTAGAACTGCGGATTGCTCTCGAGACACTGCAGGGCCAAATAGACCTCATCTAGGCTTGTGTGCAGGACCTAATGTTCTCTGCTGGGGCGAAAGCGATCTCAGCATTGCATTCTCGACTCACCCGGGGAGTCAGGCCTCGTCTCGAGGGGAAGCCAAGGACACCGCTCTCCTGTCAAGTCGCGACGGGTATATCTTGGAGCTCACTGTGTGGCCTAAAATGAGTCAAGCCTCCTGTGGAGTTTGGAGAGAGGACTCAGGATTGCTCTCCAGGCCATACAGCAACAGAAGGCCCTCATCTCGTGAGGACTGGGGCGTCTCGTGGGTATTCTCGAGCTGCGGCTCCAGTGTGGTGTTGCTCACGAGGTATAATGGGGAGCTCAGGGAGCCTCTCCTGTGGCGCCAGGGAAGTCAGGTTTCTATGCGCGTGGCTAGGGGGAGCGCGTCATTGCTCTCGAGTCATGGTAGGGGAATCGCATCTCAAGACGCATTGAAGAAGGACTCTCGAGGTCTTTTACGGGTTGGGGCAGGAAACCCTTGGTTCCCTCGACTTGTGCTGGTGATCTCAGGAAGGTCTAAGAGTGCCGCTGAGAAGTCAGGGATACTGTGCAGTTGGGAGGGGCCTCTCGGGACTCCACTGGGTTCGGTGCAATGGAAGAGGGCCTCATCTCGAGTGGAGGCAGGAAACTCATGTTTCCTCTCCTGACTTCCCCTGGGCCAGATCTGACTCGGATCGCAGTTTCGCTGCAGAGTTCGAACAGGAGAGTCAGGCCTCGTCTTGTGTGTAGGAATGGAACTCTGCTTGCCTCTCCTGTTGTTCACGGGGTGACAGGTCACTTCTCGAGCTGTGTGTGGTACCTGCGGGTTTCTCCGGACGATACCCAGGGGTGTCAGTGCCCCTAAGTGTTGTGCCTTCATCAAAAGGGTTATCTTCAAAGAGGTGTCCGGGCATCAGGATCTTATCAAGAGCGGACCGGGAAATCGGGGTCTTTCGGCATGTTTCACCATCCACGTGGCTATGTCTCGAATATCCTCGTGAGACCGGCCTCATCCTGAGATGCACCGGGAAAGGTGGGAACCCCTTCAAGACAAAACAGGGGAATCGACCCTCCTGTCGCGATCAGGAGGGGAGAAGGGGCCCAGATGTAGTGGTGCCGGGAACCTCGGTGTTCTCCTCGAGTCAGACTGGTGTGTCGAGGAACATTTGAGGGCGCATCAAGGGTGCCAATACCGTTTCGCACTTCAAGACGGAACGTGGGACTTCTCTTGAGACGCTGTAGGGGGCAAGGGCCTCATCTTGGGATGACGGGGGAACCACGTGGCGTTTCTCGAGTTGTGGCGGGATTCTCGAGTTTCGACGGGGAATACAGTCTTCCTCATGTGTTGGGCCAGGGAAGTCCTATCTTCCATTCGAGTTTAAAGGGAGAGCTGGGGATTGCTCTCGAGTCACTGCAGGGCAAAATAGACCTCATCTAGGCTTGTGTCCAGGACTTAATGCTCGTCCCTAGGGGCGACAGGGATCTTGGGGTTGCATACCAGACTCAACCGGGGAATCAGGCCTCGTCTCGAGGGGAAGCAAAGAATTCCGCTGTCCTTTTGAGTCGCGATGGGTATCTCTTGGAACCCACTGTGTGCCCTAAAGGGAGTCAAGCCTCCTGTGATGTTTGGATAGAGGACTCGGGATTCCTCTCCAGGCCATGCAGGAAAAGAAGGCCCTCATCTCGCGATGATGGCGGCGTCTCGTGGGTTTTCTAGACTGCTGCGCTAGTGCCGGGTTTCTGACGAGGTACGAGAGGGAGCTCAGGGAGCCTCTCGTGTGGCGCCAGGGAAGTCAGGTCCCCATGAGATGGCTAGGGGGAGCTCGTCATTGCTCTCAAGTCATGGTAGGGTAATCGGGCCTCAAGACGGGTTGAAGAAGGACTCTCGAGGTCTTTCTCGGGTCACTGCATAAAACCCAGGGTTCCCTTGACTTGTGCCTGCGACCTCAGGGAGCTTCTCAGAGTGCCTCTGAGAAGTCAGGGATACTGTGCAGTTTGGAGGGGCCTCTCGAGACTCCTCTGCATTTGGTGGAATGTAAGAGGGACTCATCTCGAGTTGAAGCAGGAACCTCAGTGTTCCTCTCCATTTCTGACTCAGATCGCAAGGTCCCTGCATGTTGGTACAGGAGAGTCAGGCCTCGTCTTTTCTGGAGGATGGGACTCCTCTTGCCTCTCGAGTTGTTCTCGAGGTGACAGGCCACTTGTCGAGCTGTGTGTGTAACCTGCCCGTTTTTCTGGATGATGCACAGGTGTGTTAGTACCCCTTCGTGTTGTACCTTCATACTCAAGGCTGCCTTCCAAGAGGTGTCCGAGCATCGGATTCTTATCAAGAGCGGACCGGGAAATTGGAGTCTTTCAGCAAGTGGCACCACCCACAAAGCTACGTATCGAATTTCCCCATGAGACCGGCCTCATCCTGAGTTGTGCAGGGAAGGTCGGGCCCCCTTGCAGACAAAGCAGGGGAATCGACCCACCGGTCACGATCAGGAGGGGAGAAGGGGCTTAAATGAAGTGGTGCCGGGAACCTCGGTGTTCCCCTTGAGTGAGACCGGCGTGTTGGGGGACTTTTGGGGTCGCATCAAGGGTGCCAAGTACCGTTTCGCATTTCAAGACGGAACCTGGGACATCTTTTGAAACGCTGTAGCGGGCAAGGGCCTCATCTTGCGATGACGGGAGAACCACGTGGTTTTGCTCGAGTTGCGGCGGGATTCTCGAGTTATGACCGGGAATTTAGGCTTCCTTTTGTTGGCCTTGAAATCCAATCTTCCATTCGGGTTGCGAGGGGGAGCTGGGGATTGCGCTAGAGTCACTGCAGGGCAAAAGAGGCCTAATCTAGGCTTGTGTCCAGGATCTAACGTTGCTCTCCAGGGGCGACAGGGATCTCGGGTTTGCATTCCAGACTCATCCGGGGAGTCAGTTCTCACCTCGAGGGTAAGCAAAGAATTCCGCTCTCGTCTCGAGTCGCGATGGGTATCTCTTGGAGCCCACTGTGTGTACTAAAGGGAGCCAAGCCTCCTGTGGAGTTTGGAGAGAGGACTCGGGATTGGACTCCAGGCCATGCAGGAAAAGAAGGCCCTCATCTCGAGATGACGGTGGCGTCTCGTGGGTTTTCTCGAGCTGCGGCGCCAGTGTGGGGTGTCTCATGAAGTACCACGGGGATCTCAGGGAGCCTCTTGTATGGCGCCAGGAAAATCCAGTATTCCATTCGAGTTGCAGGTTAGAACTGGGGATTGCTCTCCAGTCACTGCAGGGCAAAATAGACCTCATCTACGCTTGTGTCCAGGACCTAGTGTTCCACTACTGGGCCAACAGGGATCTCAGGGTTGCATTCTCGACTCACCCGGAGAGTCAGGCCTCGTCTTGAGGGGAAAAAAAGGACTCCGCTCTCCTGTCGAGTCGCGACGGGTATCTCTTGGAGCCCACTGCATGGCGTAAAGGGAGTGAAGCCTCCTATGGAGTTTGGAGATGACTCAGGATTGTTTTCCTGGCCATACAGGAAAAAAGGCCCTCATCTCACGATGACGGGGGCGTCTCGTGGGTTTTCTCCAGCTGCGGCGCCAGTATCAGATTTCTCACGAGGTACAACGGGGAGCTCAGAGACCCTCTCGTGGTGCTAGGGAAGTCAGGTCTCCGTGCGTGTGGTGAAGGGGAGTGCGTGATTGCTCTCCAGTCATAGTAGGCGAATCGGGCCTCAAGACGCATTGAAGAAGGACTCTTGAGGTCTTTCTCGGGTTGTGGCAGGGAACCCTGAGTTCCCTTGATTTGTGTCGGTGACCTCAGGCAACTTCTAAGGGTGCCTCTAAGAAGTCAGGGACACTGTGGATTTGGGAGGGGCCTTTCGTTACTCAACTGGGTTTGGTGCAATCGAAGAGGGCCTCATCTCGAATGGAGGCAGGAACCTCAGGGGTCCTCTCCATATCTGACTCGGGTCGCAGGGTACCTGCAGAGTATGGACAAGAGAGTCACGCCTCGTCTTCTGTGGAGGAATGGATTTCCCCTTGCCTTTCGAGTTGTTCACGGAGTGACAGGCCACTTGTTGAGCTGAGTGTGGAACCTTCGGGTTTTTCCGGACGATGCACGGGGGTGTCAGTGCCCCTTCGTGTTGTGCCTTCATCCACAGGGTTGCCTTCCAAGAGGTGTCTGGGCATCGGGTTCTTTTCAAGAGCGGACCGGGAAATTGGAGTCTTTCAGCAAGTGGCACCACCCACAAAGCTACGTATCGAATTTCCCCATGAGAACGGCCTCATCCTGAGTTCTGCAGGGAAGGTCGGGCCCCCTTGCAGACAAAGCAGTGGAATCGACCCACCGGTCACGATCAGGAGGGGAGAAGGGGCTTAAATGAAGTGGTGCCGGGAACCTCGGTGTTCCCCTTGAGTGAGACCGGCGTGTTGGGGGACTTTTGGGGTCGCATCAAGGGTGCCAAGTACCGTTTCGCATTTCAAGACGGAACCTGGGACATCTTTTGAAACGCTGTAGCGGGCAAGGGCCTCATCTTGCGATGATGGGAGAACCACGTGGTTTTGCTCGAGTTGCGGCGGGATTCTCGAGTTATGACCGGGAATTTAGGCTTCCTTTTGTTGGCCTTGAAATCCAATCTTCCATTCGGGTTGCGAGGGGGAGCTGGGGATTGCGCTAGAGTCACTGCAGGGCAAAAGAGACCTAATCTAGGCTTGTGTCCAGGATCTAACGTTGCTCTCCAGGGGCGACAGGGATCTCGGGTTTGCATTCCAGACTCATCCGGGGAGTCAGTTCTCACCTCGAGGGTAAGCAAAGAATTCCGCTCTCGTCTCGAGTCGCGATGGGTATCTCTTGGAGCCCACTGTGTGTACTAAAGGGAGTCAAGCCTCCTGTGGAGTTTGGAGAGAGGACTCGGGATTGGACTCCAGGCCATGCAGGAAAAGAAGGCCCTCATCTCGAGATGACGGTGGCGTCTCGTGGGTTTTCTCGAGCTGCGGCGCCAGTGTGGGGTGTCTCATGAAGTACCACGGGGATCTCAGGGAGCCTCTTGTATGGCGCCAGGAAAATCCAGTATTCCATTCGAGTTGCAAGTTAGAACTGGGGATTGCTCTCCAGTCACTGCAGGGCAAAATAGACCTCATCTACGCTTGTGTCCAGGACCTAGTGTTCCACTACTGGGCCAACAGGGATCTCAGGGTTGCATTCTCGACTCACCCGGAGAGTCAGGCCTCGTCTTGAGGGGGAAAAAAAGGACTCCGCTCTCCTGTCGAGTCGCGACGGGTATCTCTTGGAGCCCACTGCATGGCGTAAAGGGAGTGAAGCCTCCTATGGAGTTTGGAGATGACTCAGGATTGTTTTCCTGGCCATACAGGAAAAAAGGCCCTCATCTCACGATGACGGGGGCGTCTCGTGGGTTTTCTCCAGCTGCGGCGCCAGTATCAGATTTCTCACGAGGTACAACGGGGAGCTCAGAGACCCTCTCGTGTGGTGCTAGGGACGTCAGGTCTCCGTGCGTGTGGTGAAGGGGAGTGCGTGATTGCTCTCCAGTCATAGTAGGCGAATCGGGCCTCAAGACGCATTGAAGAAGGACTCTTGAGGTCTTTCTCGGGTTGCGGCAGGGAACCCTGGGTTCCCTTGATTTGTGTCGGTGACCTCAGGCAACTTCTAAGGGTGCCTCTGAGAAGTCAGGGACACTGTGGATTTGGGAGGGGCCTTTCGTTACTCAACTGGGTTTGGTGCAATCGAAGAGGGCCTCATCTCGAATGGAGACAGGAACCTCAGGGGTCCTCTCCATATCTGACTCGGGTCGCAGGGTACCTGCAGAGTATGGACAAGAGAGTCACGCCTCGTATTCTGTGGAGGAATGGATTTCCCCTTGCCTTTCGAGTTGTTCACGGAGTGACAGGCCACCTGTTGAGCTGAGTGTGGAACCTTCGGGTTTTTCCGGACGATGCACGGGGGTGTCAGTGCCCCTTCGTGTTGTGCCTTCATCCACAGGGTTGCCTTCCAAGAGGTGTCTGGGCATCGGGTTCTTTTCAAGAGCGGACCGGGAAATTGGAGTCTTTCAGCAAGTGGCACCACCCACAAAGCTACGTATCGAATTTCCCCATGAGAACGGCCTCATCCTGAGTTCTGCAGGGAAGGTCGGGCCCCCTTGCAGACAAAGCAGTGGAATCGACCCACCGGTCACGATCAGGAGGGGAGAAGGGGCTTAAATGAAGTGGTGCCGGGAACCTCGGTGTTCCCCTTGAGTGAGACCGGCGTGTTGGGGGACTTTTGGGGTCGCATCAAGGGTGCCAAGTACCGTTTCGCATTTCAAGACGGAACCTGGGACATCTTTTGAAACGCTGTAGCGGGCAAGGGCCTCATCTTGCGATGATGGGAGAACCACGTGGTTTTGCTCGAGTTGCGGCGGGATTCTCGAGTTATGACCGGGAATTTAGGCTTCCTTTTGTTGGCCTTGAAATCCAATCTTCCATTCGGGTTGCGAGGGGGAGCTGGGGATTGCGCTAGAGTCACTGCAGGGCAAAAGAGACCTAATCTAGGCTTGTGTCCAGGATCTAACGTTGCTCTCCAGGGGCGACAGGGATCTCGGGTTTGCATTCCAGACTCATCCGGGGAGTCAGTTCTCACCTCGAGGGTAAGCAAAGAATTCCGCTCTCGTCTCGAGTCGCGATGGGTATCTCTTGGAGCCCACTGTGTGTACTAAAGGGAGTCAAGCCTCCTGTGGAGTTTGGAGAGAGGACTCGGGATTGGACTCCAGGCCATGCAGGAAAAGAAGGCCCTCATCTCGAGATGACGGTGGCGTCTCGTGGGTTTTCTCGAGCTGCGGCGCCAGTGTGGGGTGTCTCATGAAGTACCACGGGGATCTCAGGGAGCCTCTTGTATGGCGCCAGGAAAATCCAGTATTCCATTCGAGTTGCAAGTTAGAACTGGGGATTGCTCTCCAGTCACTGCAGGGCAAAATAGACCTCATCTACGCTTGTGTCCAGGACCTAGTGTTCCACTACTGGGCCAACAGGGATCTCAGGGTTGCATTCTCGACTCACCCGGAGAGTCAGGCCTCGTCTTGAGGGGAAAAAAAGGACTCCGCTCTCCTGTCGAGTCGCGACGGGTATCTCTTGGAGCCCACTGCATGGCGTAAAGGGAGTGAAGCCTCCTATGGAGTTTGGAGATGACTCAGGATTGTTTTCCTGGCCATACAGGAAAAAAGGCCCTCATCTCACGATGACGGGGGCGTCTCGTGGGTTTTCTCCAGCTGCGGCGCCAGTATCAGATTTCTCACGAGGTACAACGGGGAGCTCAGAGACCCTCTCGTGTGGTGCTAGGGACGTCAGGTCTCCGTGCGTGTGGTGAAGGGGAGTGCGTGATTGCTCTCGAGTCATAGTAGGCGAATCGGGCCTCAAGACACATTGAAGAAGGACTCTTGAGGTCTTTCTCGGGTTGCGGCAGGGAACCCTGGGTTCCCTTGATTTGTGTTGGTGACCTCAGGCAACTTCTAAGGGTGCCTCTGAGAAGTCAGGGACACTGTGGATTTGGGAGGGGCCTTTCGTTACTCAACTGGGTTTGGTGCAATCGAAGAGGGCCTCATCTCGAATGGAGGCAGGAACCTCAGGGGTCCTCTCCATATCTGACTCGGGTCGCAGGGTACCTGCAGAGTATGGACAAGAGAGTCACGCCTCGTCTTCTGTGGAGGAATGGATTTCCCCTTGCCTTTCGAGTTGTTCACGGAGTGACAGGCCACCTGTTGAGCTGAGTGTGGAACCTTCGGGTTTTTCCGGACGATGCACGGGGGTGTCAGTGCCCCTTCGTGTTGTGCCTTCATCCACAGGGTTGCCTTCAAAGAGGTGTCTGGGCATCGGGTTCTTTTCAAGAGCGTACTGGAAAATTGGGGTCTTTCAGCATGTAGTACAACCCACGAGGCTACGTCTCGAATTTCCTCGGGAGACCGGCCTCATCCTGAGGTTCGCCAGGAAGCTCGGGAACCCCTTGCAGACAAAGCAGGGGAATCGACCCTCCGGTCGCGATCAGAAGGGGAGAAGGGGCTCAGATGAAGTGGTGCCGGGAACCTCGGTGGTCCCCTCGAGTGAGACCGGTATGTCACGGCACTTTTGAGGTCGCATCAAGGGTGCCAAATACAGTTTCGCACTTCAAGACGGAACGTGGGAATTCTCTGGAGATGCTGTAGCGGGCAAAGGCCTCATATTGCGATGACGAGGGAAACACGTGGTTTTTTTCGAATTGAGGCGGGATTCTCGAGTTACAACGGGGAATTCAGGCTTCCTCTTGTGTTGGCCCAGGAAGTCCAGTCTTCCATTCAACTTGTCAGAGAGAGCTGGGGGTTGCTCTCGAGTCACTTCAGGGCAAAGAGTCCTCATCTAGGCTTGGGTCCAGGACGTAATGTTCCTCTCCAGGGCCGACAGGGATATCGGGGTCGCATTCCATTCTCACCCGGTGGGTCACGCCTCGTCTCGAGTGGAAGCAAAGGACTCCACTATCCTCTCGAGTCGGGACGCCTAATTCTTGGAGCCCAATAAGTGGCCTAAAGGGAGTCAAGCGTCCTGTGTAGCTTGGACAGAAGGTTCACGCTTGATCTGCATACCATGCAGTTAAAGATGGCCCTCCTCTCGTGATGACGGGAGCGTCTCATGGGTTTTCTCGAGCTGCGGCGCCAGTGTGGGGTTTCTCACGAGATATGATGGGGAGTTAAGGGAGCCTCTCCTGTGGCGCCAGAGAAGCCTGACTCCATGCGTGTGGCCAGGCAGATCGCGTCATTGCTCTCGAGTCATGGGAGGGACTAGGGCCTCAAGAGGCATTTAAGAAGGACTCTCAAGGACTTTCTTCGGTTGGGGCGGGAAACACTCGTTTACATCGACCTCTACAGGGGACCTTACGGAACATCCCAGGTGCCTCTGAGAGATGAGGGACACTGAGGAGTTAGAGGGGCCTCTCGGGACACCGCTGGGTCTGGCGCAACGGAAGAGGGCCTCACCTCGAGGGGAGGCAGGAACCTCAGGCTTCCTCTCCGTTTCGGACTCCGACCGCAGGGTCCCTGCAGAGTTGGGACAGGAGAGTCAGGCCTCGTCTTGTCTGAGGAAGGGAACCCCGCTGGCCTCTCGAGTTGCTCAGGGGGTCTCAGGCCCCTCGTCGAGCTGTGTGTGGAACCCGCGGGTCTTTGCGGACGATGCACGGGGGTGGCAGTGCCCCTTCGTGTTGTGCCTTCCCCCACAGGGTTGCCTTCGAAGAGGGGTCCGGGCCTCGGGTCCTTCTCAAGGGCGGACCGGGGAATCGGGGGCGTTCGGCATGTGGCCCCACCCACGTGGCTCGTCTCGAATTTCCTCGTGAGACCGGCCTCATCCTGAGGTGCGCCGGGAAGGCCGGGAACCCCTTCCAGACCACGCAGGGGAATCGCCTCTCCTGTCGCGAACTGGAGGGGAGAAGGGGCTCAGAGGAAGCGGTGCCGGGACCCTCGGTGTTCCCCTCGAGGGAACCCGGCGTGTCGGGGGACTTTTGGGGGTCGCAGCAAGGCTGTCAGGGACCGTTTCGCCCTTCAGGGCGTAACAGGGGACTTCCCTTGAGACGCCATCGCAGGCAAGGGCCTCATCTTGCCAAGAGGTGGGTACCACGTGTGTTTTCTCGAGTCGCGGCGGGATTCTCGAGCTACGACGGGGATCTCAGCCTTCCCCTTGGGTTGGCCCTGGGAAGCCCAATCTTCCCCTCGGGTTGCGAGGGAAAGCTGGGGGTTGCGCTCGAGTCACTGCAGGGCTGAAGAGACCTCACCTAGGCGTGTGTCCGGGACCTGATATTCCTCTCCAGGGAAGGCAGGGATCTCGGGGTTGCATTCCAGGCCCCCCCCGGGAGTCAGGCCTCGTCTCGAGGGGAAGCCAAGGACTCCGCTCTCCTCTCGAGTCGCGGCGCGGGTCTCTTGGAGCCCCCTGAGCGGCCTCAAGGGAGTCCAGCCTCCTCTTCCATTTGGAGATAGGACCCGGGATTGCTCTCCAGGCCATGCAGGAAAAGAAGGCCCTCAGCTCGCGAGGACGGGGGCGTCTCAGGGGTTTCCTCGAGCTGCGGCGCCCGTGGGGGTTTTCTCCCGAGGCGCGACGAGGATCTCAGGAAGCCTCTTGTGCGGCGCCAGGGAAGTCAGGTCTCCATGCGCGTGGCGAGGGGGAGCGCGTCCTGGCTCTCGAGTCACGGGAGGGGACTAGGGCCTCGAGACGCGTTGAAGAAGGACTCTCGAGGTCTTTCTCGGGGGGGCGGCGGGAAACCCTCGTGTCCCTCGCCTTCTGCCGGGGACCTTAGGGAACTTGCCAGGGTGCCTGTGAGAGGCGAGGGATCCTGTGGAGGTGGTGGAGCCCCTCGGGACTCCACTGGGTCTGGCGCAACGGAAGAGGGCCTCACCTCGAGGGGAGGCAGGAACCTCAGGCTTCCTCTCTGTTTCGGACTCCGACCGCAAGGTCCCTGCAGAGTTGGGACAGGAGAGTCAGGCCTCGTTTTGTCTGAGGAAGGGAACCCCGCTGGCCTCTCGAGTTGCTCAGGGGGTCTCAGGACCCTGGTCGAGCTGTGTGTGGAACCCGCGGGTCTTTGCGGACGATGCACGGGGGTGGCAGTGCCCCTTCGTGTTGTGTCTTCACCCACAGGGTTGCCTTCGAAGAGGGGTCCGGGCCTCGGGTCCTTCTCAAGGGCGGACAGGGGAATCGGGGGCGTTCGGCATGTGGCCCCACCCACGTGGCTCGTCTCGAATTTCCTCGTGAGACCGGCCTCATCCTGAGGTGCGCCGGGAAGGCCGGGAACCCCTTCCAGACCACGCAGGGGAATCGCCTCTCCTGTCGGGATCAGGAGGGGAGAAGGGGCTCAGGGGAAGCGGTGCCGGGACCCTCGGTGTTCCCCTCGAGGAAACCCGGCGTGTCGGGGGACTTTTGGGGGTCGCAGGAAGGCTGTCAGGGACCGTTTCGCCCTTCAGGGCGGAACAGGGGACTTCCCTTGAGACGCCGCGGCGGGCAAGGGCCTCATCTTGCCAAGAGGTGGGAACCACGTGGTTTTTCTCGAGTTGCGGCGGGATTCTCGAGTTACGACGGGGATCTCAGCCTTCCCCTTGGGTTGGCCCTGGGAAGCCCAATCTTCCCCTCGGGTTGCGAGGGAAAGCTGGGGGTTGCGCTCGAGTCACCGCAGGGCCGAAGAGACCTCACCTAGGCGTGTGTCCGGGACCTACTATTCCTCTCCAGGGAAGGCAGGGATCTCGGGGTTGCATTCCAGGCTCCCCCGGGGAGTCAGGCCTCGTCTCGAGGGGAAGCCAAGGACTCCGCTCTCCTCTCGAGTCGCGACGCGGGTCTCTTGGAGCCCCCTGAGCGGCCTCAAGGGAGTCCAGCCTCCTCTTCCGTTTGGAGAGAGGACCCGGGATTGCTCTCCAGGCCATGCAGGAAAAGAAGGCCCTCAGCTCGCGAGGACGGGGGCGTCTCAGGGGTTTCCTCGAGCTGCGGCGCCCGTGGGGGTTTTCTCCCGAGGCACGACGAGGATCTCAGGGAGCCTCTCGTGCCGCGCCAGGGAAGTCAGGTCTCCATGCGCGTGGCGAGGGGGAGCGCGTCCTGGCTCTCGAGTCACGGGAGGGGACTAGGGCCTCGAGACGCGTTGAAGAAGGACTCTCGAGGTCTTTCTCGGAGGGCGGCGGGAAGCCCTCGTGTCCCTCGCCTTCTGCCGGGGACCTTAGGGAACTTCCCAGGGTGCCTCTGAGAGGCGAGGGATCCTGTGGAGGTGGCGGGGCCCCTCGGGACTCCGCTGGGTCTGGCGCAACGGAAGAGGGCCTCACCTCGAGGGGAGGCAGGAACCTCCGGCTTCCTCTCCGTTTCGGACTCCGACCGCAGGGTCCCTGCAGAGTTGGGACAGGAGAGTCAGGCCTCGTCTTGTCTGAGGAAGGGAACCCCGCTGGCCTCTCGAGTTGCTCAGGGGGTCTCAGGCCCCTCGTCGAGCTGTGTGTGGAACCCGCGGGTCTGTGCGGACGATGCACGGGGGTGGCAGTGCCCCTTCGTGTTGTGCCTTCACCCACAGGGTTGACTTCGAAGAGGGGTCCGGGCCTCGGGTCCTTCTCAAGGGCGGACCGGGGAATCGGGGGCGTTCGGCATGTGGCCCCACCCACGTGGCTCGTCTCGAATTTCCTCGTGAGACCCGCCTCATCCTGAGGTGCGCCGGGAAGGCCGGGAAACCCTTCCAGACCACGCAGGGGAATCGCCTCTCCTGTCGCGAACTGGAGGGGAGAAGGGGCTCAGAGGAAGCGGTGCCGGGACCCTCGGTGTTCCCCTCGAGGGAACCCGGCGTGTCGGGGGACTTTTGGGGGTCGCAGCAAGGCTGTCAGGGACCGTTTCGCCCTTCAGGGCGTAACAGGGGACTTCCCTTGAGACGCCATCGCAGGCAAGGGCCTCATCTTGCCAAGAGGTGGGTACCACGTGTGTTTTCTCGAGTCGCGGCGGGATTCTCGAGCTACGACGGGGATCTCAGCCTTCCCCTTGGGTTGGCCCTGGGAAGCCCAATCTTCCCCTCGGGTTGCGAGGGAAAGCTGGGGGTTGCGCTCGAGTCACTGCAGGGCTGAAGAGACCTCACCTAGGCGTGTGTCCGGGACCTGATATTCCTCTCCAGGGAAGGCAGGGATCTCGGGGTTGCATTCCAGGCCCCCCCCGGGAGTCAGGCCTCGTCTCGAGGGGAAGCCAAGGACTCCGCTCTCCTCTTGAGTCGCGGCGCGGGTCTCTTGGAGCCCCCTGAGCGGCCTCAAGGGAGTCCAGCCTCCTCTTCCATTTGGAGATAGGACCCGGGATTGCTCTCCAGGCCATGCAGGAAAAGAAGGCCCTCAGCTCGCGAGGACGGGGGCGTCTCAGGGGTTTCCTCGAGCTGCGGCGCCCGTGGGGGTTTTCTCCCGAGGCGCGACGAGGATCTCAGGAAGCCTCTTGTGCGGCGCCAGGGAAGTCAGGTCTCCATGCGCGTGGCGAGGGGGAGCGCGTCCTGGCTCTCGAGTCACGGGAGGGGACTAGGGCCTCGAGACGCGTTGAAGAAGGACTCTCGAGGTCTTTCTCGGGGGGGCGGCGGGAAACCCTCGTGTCCCTCGCCTTCTGCCGGGGACCTTAGGGAACTTGCCAGGGTGCCTGTGAGAGGCGAGGGATCCTGTGGAGGTGGTGGAGCCCCTCGGGACTCCACTGGGTCTGGCGCAACGGAAGAGGGCCTCACCTCGAGGGGAGGCAGGAACCTCAGGCTTCCTCTCTGTTTCGGACTCCGACCGCAAGGTCCCTGCAGAGTTGGGACAGGAGAGTCAGGCCTCGTTTTGTCTGAGGAAGGGAACCCCGCTGGCCTCTCGAGTTGCTCAGGGGGTCTCAGGACCCTCGTCGAGCTGTGTGTGGAACCCGCGGGTCTTTGCGGACGATGCACGGGGGTGGCAGTGCCCCTTCGTGTTGTGTCTTCACCCACAGGGTTGCCTTCGAAGAGGGGTCCGGGCCTCGGGTCCTTCTCAAGGGCGGACAGGGGAATTGGGGGCGTTCGGCATGTGGCCCCACCCACGTGGCTCGTCTCGAATTTCCTCGTGAGACCGGCCTCATCCTGAGGTGCGCCGGGAAGGCCGGGAACCCCTTCCAGACCACGCAGGGGAATCGCCTCTCCTGTCGCGATCAGGAGGGGAGAAGGGGCTCAGGGGAAGCGGTGCCGGGACCCTCGGTGTTCCCCTCGAGGAAACCCGGCGTGTCGGGGGACTTTTGGGGGTCGCAGGAAGGCTGTCAGGGACCGTTTCGCCCTTCAGGGCGGAACAGGGGACTTCCCTTGAGACGCCGCGGCGGGCAAGGGCCTCATCTTGCCAAGAGGTGGGAACCACGTGGTTTTTCTCGAGTTGCGGCGGGATTCTCGAGTTACGACGGGGATCTCAGCCTTCCCCTTGGGTTGGCCCTGGGAAGCCCAATCTTCCCCTCGGGTTGCGAGGGAAAGCTGGGGGTTGCGCTCGAGTCACTGCAGGGCCGAAGAGACCTCACCTAGGCGTGTGTCCGGGACCTACTATTCCTCTCCAGGGAAGGCAGGGATCTCGGGGTTGCATTCCAGGCTCCCCCGGGGAGTCAGGCCTCGTCTCGAGGGGAAGCCAAGGACTCCGCTCTCCTCTCGAGTCGCGACGCGGGTCTCTTGGAGCCCCCTGAGCGGCCTCAAGGGAGTCCAGCCTCCTCTTCCGTTTGGAGAGAGGACCCGGGATTGCTCTCCAGGCCATGCAGGAAAAGAAGGCCCTCAGCTCGCGAGGACGGGGGCGTCTCAGGGGTTTCCTCGAGCTGCGGCGCCCGTGGGGGTTTTCTCCCGAGGCACGACGAGGATCTCAGGGAGCCTCTCGTGCCGCGCCAGGGAAGTCAGGTCTCCATGCGCGTGGCGAGGGGGAGCGCGTCCTGGCTCTCGAGTCACGGGAGGGGACTAGGGCCTCGAGACGCGTTGAAGAAGGACTCTCGAGGTCTTTCTCGGAGGGCGGCGGGAAGCCCTCGTGTCCCTCGCCTTCTGCCGGGGACCTTAGGGAACTTCCCAGGGTGCCTCTGAGAGGCGAGGGATCCTGTGGAGGTGGCGGGGCCCCTCGGGACTCCGCTGGGTCTGGCGCAACGGAAGAGGGCCTCACCTCGAGGGGAGGCAGGAACCTCCGGCTTCCTCTCCGTTTCGGACTCCGACCGCAGGGTCCCTGCAGAGTTGGGACAGGAGAGTCAGGCCTCGTCTTGTCTGAGGAAGGGAACCCCGCTGGCCTCTCGAGTTGCTCAGGGGGTCTCAGGCCCCTCGTCGAGCTGTGTGTGGAACCCGCGGGTCTGTGCGGACGATGCACGGGGGTGGCAGTGCCCCTTCGTGTTGTGCCTTCACCCACAGGGTTGACTTCGAAGAGGGGTCCGGGCCTCGGGTCCTTCTCAAGGGCGGACCGGGGAATCGGGGGCGTTCGGCATGTGGCCCCACCCACGTGGCTCGTCTCGAATTTCCTCGTGAGACCCGCCTCATCCTGAGGTGCGCCGGGAAGGCCGGGAACCCCTTCCAGACCACGCAGGGGAATCGCCTCTCCTGTTGCGATCAGGAGGGGAGAAGGGGCTCAGAGGAAGCGGTGCCGGGACCGTCGGTGTTCCCCTCGAGGGAACCCGGCGTGTCGGGGGACTTTTGGGGGTCGCAGGAAGGCTGTCAGGGACCGTTTCGCACTTCAGGGCGGAACAGGGGACTTCCCTTGAGACGTCGTGGCTGGCAAGGGCCTCATCTTGCCAAGAGGTGGGAACCACGTGGGTTTTCTCGAGTTGCGGCGGGATTCTCGAGTTACGACGGGGATCTCAGCCTTCCCCTTGGGTTGGCCCTGGGAAGCCCAATCTTCCCCTCGGGTTGCGAGGGAAAGCTGGGGGTTGCGCTCGAGTCACTGCAGGGCCGAAGAGACCTCACCTAGGCGTGTGTCCGGGACCTACTATTCCTCTCCAGGGAAGGCAGGGATCTCGGGGTTGCATTCCAGGCTCCCCCGGGGAGTCAGGCCTCGTCTCGAGGGGAAGCCAAGGACTCCGCTCTCCTCTCGAGTCGCGACGCGGGTCTCTTGGAGCCCCCTGAGCGGCCTCAAGGGAGTCCAGCCTCCTCTTCCGTTTGGAGAGAGGACCCGGGATTGCTCTCCAGGCCATGCAGGAAAAGAAGGCCGTCAGCTCGCGAGGACGGGGGCGTCTCAGGGGTTTCCTCGAGCTGCGGCGCCCGTGGGGGTTTTCTCCCGAGGCACGGCGAGGATCTCAGGGAGCCTCTCGTGCGGCGCCAGGGAAGTCAGGTCTCCATGCGCGTGGCGAGGGGGAGCACGTCCTGGCTCTCGAGTCACGGGAGGGGACTAGGGCCTCGAGACGCGTTGAAGAAGGACTCTCGAGGTCTTTCTCCGGGGGCGGCGGGAAGCCCTCGTGTCCCTCGCCTTCTGCCGGGGACCTTACGGAACTTGCTAGGGTGCCTCTGAGAGGCGAGGGATCCTGTGGAGGTGGCGGGGCCCCTCGGGACTCCGCTGGGTCTGGTGCAACGGAAGAGGGCCTCACCTCGAGGGGAGGCAGGAACCTCAGGCTTCCTCTCCGTTTCGGACTCCGACCGCAGGGTCCCTGCAGAGTTGGGACAGGAGAGTCAGGCCTCGTCTTGTCTGAGGAAGGGAACCCCGCTGGCCTCTCGAGTTGCTCAGGGGGTCTCAGGCCCCTCGTCGAACTGTGTGTGGAACCCGCGGGTCTGTGCGGACGATGCAGGGGGGTGGCAGTGCCTCTTCGTGTTGTGCCTTCACCCACAGGGTTGCCTTCGAAGAGGGGTCCGGGCCTCGGGACCTTCTCAAGGGCGGACCGGGGAACCGGGGGCGTTCGGCATGTGGCCCCACCCACGTGGCTCGTCTCGAATTTCCTCGTGAGACCGGCCTCATCCTGAGGTGCGCCGGGAAGGCCGGGAACCCCTTCCAGACCACGCAGGGGAATCGCCTCTCCTGTCGCGATCAGGAGGAGAGAAGGGGCTCAGAGGAAGCGGTGCCGGGACCCTCGGTGTTCCCCTCGGGGGAACCCGGCGTGTCGGGGGACTTTTGGGGGTCGCAGGAAGGCTGTCAGGGACCGTTTCGCCCTTCAGGGCGGAATACGGGACTTCCCTTGAGACGCCGTGGCGGGCAAGGGCCTCATCTTGCCAAGAGGTGGGAACCACGTGGTTTTTCTCGAGTTGCGGCGGGATTCTCGAGTTACGACGGGGATCTCAGCCTTCCCCTTGGGTTGGCCCTGGGAAGCCCAATCTTCCCCTCGGGTTGCGAGGGAAAGCTGGGGGTTGCGCTTGAGTCACTGCAGGGCCGAAGAGACCTCACCTAGGCGTGTGTCCGGGACCTACTATTCCTCTCCAGGGAAGGCAGGGATCTCGGGGTTGCATTCCAGGCTCCCCCGGGGAGTTAGGCCTCGTCTCGAGGGCAAGCCAAGGACTCCGCTCTCCTCTCGAGTCGCGACGCGGGTCTCTTGGAGCCCCCTGAGCGGCCTCAAGGGAGTCCAGCCTCCTCTTCCGTTTGGAGAGAGGACCCGGGATTGCTCTCCAGGCCATGCAGGAAAAGAAGGCCCTCAGCTCGCGAGGACGGGGGCGTCTCAGGGGTTTCCTCGAGCTGCGGTGCCCGTGGGGGTTTTCTCCCGAGGCACGACGAGGATCTCAGGGAGCCTCTCGTGCGGCGCCAGGGAAGTCAGGTCTCCATGCGCGTGGCGAGGGGGAGCGCGTCCTGGCTCTCGAGTCACGGGAGGGGACTAGGGCCTCGAGACGCGTTGAAGAAGGACTCTCGAGGTCTTTCTCGGGGGGGCGGCGGGAAACCCTCGTGTCCCTCGCCTTCTGCCGGGGACCTTAGGGAACTTCCCAGGGTGCCTCTGAGAGGTGAGGGATCCTGTGGAGGTGGCGGGGCCTCTCGGGACTCCACTGGGTTTGTCGCAATGGAAGAGGGCCTCATCTCGAGTGGAGGCAGGAACCTCAGGCTTCCTCTCCGATTCTGACTCTGATCGTAGTGTCCCTGCAGAGTTGGGACAGGAGAGTCAGGCTATGTCTTTTCTGAGGAATGGAACTCCGCTTGCCTCTCGTGTTGTTCATGGGGTTTCAGGCCCCTTGTCAAACTCTGTGTGGAATCTGCAGGTTTTTCCAGACGATGCATGGGGGTGTCAGTGACCCTTCGTTTTGTGTCTTCATCCACAGGGTTGCCTCGGAAGAGGTGTCCGGGCATCGTGTTCTTATGAAGAGCGGACTGGGAAATCGGGGTCGTTCAGCATTTGGCACCACCCACGTGGCTAGTCTCGAATTTCCTCATGAAACCGGCCTCATCCTGAGGTGTGCCGCGAAGGTCATGAAACCCTTCCAGACAAAGCAGAAGATTCGACCCTCCTGTGGCGATCAGGAGGGGAGAAGTGGCTCAGATGAAGTGCTGCTGGGAACCTCGGTGTTTCCCTCAAGTGAGACAGGTATGTCGGGTAACTTTTGGGGTCGCATAACGCGTTCCAAGTACCGTTTCGCTCTTCAAATTGGAACGTGGGACTTCTCTTGGGGTGCTCCAGCGGGCAAGGGCCTCATCTTGGAATGACTGGGGAACCACTTGGTTTTTCTCTAGTTGCGGTGGGATATTTGAGTTACCACAGCGAATTCATGCTTCCTCTTGTGTTGGCCCACAAAAGTCTTATCTTCCATTCGAGATTCGAGGAAGAGCTGGAGGTGCGCTCTAGTCACTGAAGGCAAAAGAGACCCCACCAAGGCTTGTGTGCAGGACCTAATGTTCATGTCAAGGGTCGACAGGAATCTCGGGGTTGCATTCCAGACTCACCCTGGAGTCAGGCCTCATCTCGAGGGGAAGCAAAGGACTCTGCTCTCCTCTCGAGTCGGACGGGTATGTCTTGGAGCCCACTGAGTGGCTTAAAGGGAGTCAAACCTCCTCTGGTGTTTGGAGGGAGGACACGGGATTGCTCTCCAGGCAATGCAGGAAATGAAGGCCCTCATCTCCCGATGACTGGGGCGTCTCGTAGGTTTTCTCGAGCTGTGGCGCTAGTGTGGGGTTTCTCACGAAGTAAGACTGGGAGCTCAGTGAGCCTCTCATGTGGTGCCAGGGCAGTCAGGTCTCTATGCACGTGGTGAGAGGGAGCCCGTCATTGTTCTTGAGTCATGGTAGGGGAATTGGGCCTGAAAACGTGTTAAAGAAGGACTCTCGAGGTCTTTCTTGGGTTGCAGCAGGAAACCCTGGGTTCCATCGACTTGTGCCAGTGACCTCAGGAAGCTTCTCAGCGTGCCTCTGAGAAGTTAGGGTCACTGTGGAGTTGGGAGGGGCCTCTCGGAACTCCACTGGGTTTGGTGCAATGGAAGAGGGCCTCATGACAATTTGAGGCAGGAACCACAGGGTTCCTCTCCTGGCTTCGAATGCGCCGGATCTGACTCGGATCGCAGAGTCCCTGCAGAGTTGGGACAGGAGAGTCAGGCCTCGTCTTGTGTGGAGGAATGGAACTCCGCTTGACTCTCGCGTTGTTCATGGGGTGACAGGCCACTTGTCGATTTGTATGTGGAACTTGCGGGTTTTTCTGGATGATGCACTGGGGTGTCACTGCCCCTTCGTGTTGTGCCTTGTTCCACAGGATTGCCTTCGAGTTGGGTTCTGCCATCGGGTTCTTATCAAGAGCGGACCAGGGAATCGGGGTCTTTTGGCATGCCGCACCACCCACGAGGCTATGTCTCGAATTTCCTCGTGAGACTGGCGTCATCTTGATGTGCGCCAGGAAGGTCGGGAACGCCTTCCAGACAAAGCAGGGGAATCGAACCTCCTGTCGCGATCAAGAGGGGAGAAGAGTCTCAGATGAAGTGGTGCCGGGAACCTCGGTGTTCTCCTCAAGTGAGACTGGTATGTTGGGGAACTTTTGGGGTTGCATCAAGGGTTCCAAGTAACTTTTCGCTCTTCAATACGGAACGTGGGACTTCTCTTGAGACGCTGTAGCGGGCAAGGGCCTCATCTTTCGATGACGGGGGAACCACGTGGTTTTTCTTGAGTTGGGGCGGGATTCTCGAGTTACAACCGGGAATTCAGGCTTCCTCTTCAACTGGCCCAGGGAAGTCCAGTTTTCATTTGAATTGTGAGTTAGAACTGGGGATTGCTCTCGTGACACTGCAGGGCCAAATAGACCTCATCTAGGCTTGTGTCCAGGACCTAATGTTCCTCTGCTGGGGCGAAAGCGATCTCAGCATTGCATTCTCGACTCACCCGGGGAGTCAGGCCTCGTGTCGAGGGGAAGCCAAGGACACCGCTCTCCTGTCAAGTCGCGACGGGTATATCTTGGAGCTCCTTGTGTGGCCTAAAATGAGTCAAGCCTCCTGTGGAGTTTGGAGAGAGGACTCAGGATTGCTCTCCAGGCCATACAGCAAAAGAAGGCCCTCATCTCGTGAGGACTGGGGCGTCTCGTGGGTATTCTCGAGCTGTGGCTCCAGTGTGGTGTTGCTCACGAGGTATAATGGGGAGCTCAGGGAGCCTCTCCTGTGGCGCCAGGGAAGTCAGGTTTCTATGCGCGTTGCTAGGGGGAGCGCGTCATTGCTCTCGAGTCATGGTAGGGGAATCGCACCTCAAGACGCGTTGAAGAAGGACTCTCGAGGTCTTTTACTGGTTGGGGCAGGAAACCCTTGGTTCCCTCGACTTGTGCCGGTGATCTCAGGAAGGTCTAAGGGTGCCTCTGAGAAGGCAGGGATACTGTGCAGTTGGGAGGGGTCTCTCGGGACTCCACTGGGTTCGGTGCAATGGAAGAGGGCCTCATCTCGAGTGGAGGCAGGAAACTCATGTTTCCTCTCCTGACTTCCCCTGGGCCAGATCTGACTCGGATCGCAGTTTCGCTGCAGAGTTCAAACAGGAGAGTCAGGCCTCGTCTTGTGTGGAGGAATGGAACTCTGCTTGCCTCTCCAGTTGTTCACGGGGTGACAGGTCACTTCTCGAGCTGTGTGTGGTACCTGCTGGTTTCTCAGGACGATACCCAGGGGTGTCAGTGCCCCTAAGTGTTGTGCCTTCATCAAAAGGGTTATCTTCAAAGAGGTGTCCGGGCATCAGGATCTTATCAAGAGCGGACCGGGAAATCGGGGTCTTTCGGCATGTGTCACCATCCACGTGGCTATGTCTCGAATATCCTCGTGAGACCGGCCTCATCCTGAGATGCACTGGGAAAGGCGGGAACCCCTTCAAGACAAAACAGGGGAATCGACCCTCCTGTCGCGATCAGGAGGGGAGAAGGGGCCCAGATGTAGTGGTGCCAGGAACCTCGGTGTTCTCCTCGAGTCAGACTGGTGTGTCGAGGAACTTTTGAGGTCGCATCAAGGGTGCCAATACCGTTTCGCACTTCAAGACGGAACGTGGGACTTCTCTTGAGACGCTGTAGGGAGCAAGGGCCTCATCTTGGGATGACGGGGGAACCACGTGGCGTTTCTCGAGTTGTGGCGGGATTCTCGAGTTTCGACGGGGAATACAGTCTTCCTCATGTGTTGGGCCAGGGAAGTCCTATCTTCCATTCGAGTTTAAAGGGAGAGCTGGGGATTGCTCTCGAGTCACTGCAGGGCAAAATAGACCTCATCTAGGCTTGTGTCCAGGACTTAATGTTCGTCCCTAGGGGAGACAGGGATCTTGGGGTTGCATACCAGACTCACCCGGGGAATCAGGCCTCGTCTCGAGGGGAAGCAAAGAACTCCGCTGTCCTTTTGAGTCGCGATGGGTATCTCTTGGAGCCCACTGTGTGCCCTAAAGGGAGTCAAGCCTCCTGTGGTGTTTGGATAGAGGACTCGGGATTCCCCTCCAGGCCATGCAGGAAAAGAAGGCCCTCATCTCGCGATGATGGCGGCGTCTCGTGGGTTTTCTAGACTGCCGCGCTAGTGCCGGGTTTCTGACGAGGTACGAGAGGGAGCTCAGGGAGCCTCTCGTGTGGCGCCAGGGAAGTCAGGTCCCCATGAGATGGCTAGGGGGAGCTCGTCATTGCTCTCGAGTCATGGTAGGGTAATCGAGCCTCAAGACGGGTTGAAGAAGGACTCTCGAGGTCTTTCTCGGGTCACTGCATAAAACCCAGGGTTCCCTTGACTTGTGCCTGCGACCTCAGGGAGCTTCTCAGAGTGCCTCTGAGAAGTCAGGGATACTGTGCAGTTTGGAGGGGCCTCTCGAGACTCCTCTGCATTTGGTGGAATGTAAGAGGGACTCATCTCGAGTTGAAGCAGGAACCTCAGTGTTCCTCTCCATTTCTGACTCAGATCGCAAGGTCCCTGCATGTTGGTACAGGAGAGTCAGGCCTCGTCTTTTCTGGAGGATGGGACTCCTCTTGCCTCTCGAGTTGTTCTCGAGGTGACAGGCCACTTGTCGAGCTGTGTGTGTAACCTGCCCGTTTTTCCGGATGATGCACAGGTGTGTTAGTGCCCCTTCGTGTTGTACCTTCATACTCAAGGCTGCCTTCCAAGAGGTGTCCGAGCATCGGATTCTTATCAAGAGCGGACCGGGAAATTGGAGTCTTTCAGCAAGTGGCACCACCCACAAAGCTACGTCTCGAATTTCCCCATGAGACCGGCCTCATCCTGAGTTGTGCAGGGAAGGTCGGGCCCCCTAGCAGACAAAGCAGGGGAATCGACCCACCGGTCACGATCAGGAGGGGAGAAGGGGCTTAAATGAAGTGGTGCCGGGAACCTCGGTGTTCCCCTTGAGTGAGACCGGCGTGTTGGGGGACTTTTGGGGTCGCATCAAGGGTGCCAAGTACCGTTTCGCATTTCAAGACGGAACCTGGGACATCTTTTGAAACGCTGTAGTGGGCAAGGGCCTCATCTTGCGATGACGGGAGAACCACGTGGTTTTGCTCGAGTTGCGGCGGGATTCTCGAGTTATGACCGGGAATTTAGGCTTCCTCTTGTTGGCCTTGAAATCCAATCTTCCATTCGGGTTGCGAGGGGGAGCTGGGGATTGCGCTAGAGTCACTGCAGGGCAAAAGAGACCTAATCTAGGCTTGTGTCCAGGATCTAACGTTGCTCTCCAGGGGCGACAGGGATCTCGGGTTTGCATTCCAGACTCATCCGGGGAGTCAGTTCTCACCTCGGGGGTAAGCAAAGAATTCCGCTCTCGTCTCGAGTCGCGATGAGTATCTCTTGGAGCCCACTGTGTGTACTAAAGGGAGTCAAGCCTCCTGTGGAGTTTGGAGAGAGGACTCGGGATTGGACTCCAGGCCATGCAGGAAAAGAAGGCCCTCATCTCGAGATGACGGTGGCGTCTCGTGGGTTTTCTCGAGCTGCGGCGCCAGTGTGGGGTGTCTCATGAAGTACCACGGGGGTCTCAGGGAGCCTCTTGTGTGGCGCCAGGAAAATCCAGTATTCCCTTCGAGTTGCAAGTTAGAACTGGGGATTGCTCTCCAGTCACTGCAGGGCAAAATAGACATCATCTACGCTTGTGTCCAGGACCTAGTATTCCAGTACTGGGCCAACAGAGATCTCAGGGTTGCATTCTCGACTCACCCGGAGAGTCAGGCCTCGTCTTGAGGGGAAAAAAAGGACTCCGCTCTCCTGTCGAGTCGCGACGGGTATCTCTTGGAGCCCACTGTGTGGCGTAAAGGGAGTGAAGCCTCCTATGGAGTTTGGAGAGATGACTCGGGATTGTTTTCCTGGCCATGCAGGAAAAAAGGCCCTCATCTCGCGATGACGGGGGCATCTCGTGGGTTTTCTCCAGCTGCGGCGCCAGTATCAGATTTCTCACGAGGTACGACGGGGAGCTCAGAGAGCCTCTCGTGTGGTGCTAGGGACGTCAGGTCTCCGTGCGTGTGGTGAAGGGGAGTGCGTGATTGCTCTCGAGTCATAGTAGGCGAATCGGGCCTCAAGACGCATTGAAGAAAGACTCTTGAGGTCTTTCTCCGGTTGCGGCAGGGAACCCTGGGTTCCCTTGATTTGTGTCGGTGACCTCAGGCAACTTCTAAGGGTGCCTTTGAGAAGTCAGGGACACTGTGGATTTGGGAGTTGCCCTTCGTTACTCAACTGGGTTTGGTGCAATCGAAGAGGGCCTCATCTCGAATGGAGGCAGGAACGTCAGGGGTCCTCTCCTTTTCTGACTAGGGTCGCAGGGTACCTGCAGAGTATGGACAAGAGAGTCACGCCTCGTCTTCTGTGGAGGAATGGATTTCCCCTTGCCTTTCGAGTTGTTCACGGAGTGACAGGCCACTTGTTGAGCTGAGTGTGGAACCTGCGGGTTTTTCCGGACGATGCACGGGGGTGTCAGTGCCCCTTCGTGTTGTGCCTTTATCCACAGGGTTGCCTTCAAAGAGGTTTCCGGGCATCGGGTTCTTTTCAAGAGCGTACCGGAAAATTGGGGTCTTTCAGCATGTGGTACCACCCACGAGGCTACGTCTCGAATTTCCTCGGGATACCGGCCTCATCCTGAGGTGCGCCGGGAAGGTCGGGAACCCCTTGCAGACAAAGCAGGGGAATCGACCCACCGCTCGCGATCAGAAGGGGAGAAGGGGCTCAGATGAAGTGGTGCCGGGAACCTCGGTGGTCCCCTCGAGTGAGACCGGTATGTCACGGCACTTTTGAGCTCGCATCAAGGGTGCCAAGTACAGTTTCGCACTTCAAGACGGAACGTGGGAATTCTCTGGAGATGCTGTAGCGGGCAAGCGCCTCATATTGCGATGACGAGGGAAACACGTGATTTTTCTCGAGTTGAGGCGGGATTCTCGAGTTACAACGGGGAATTCAGGCTTCCTCTTGTGTTGGCCCAGGAAGTCCAATCTTCCATTCAACTTGTCAGAGAGAGCTGGGGGTTGCTCTCGAGTCACTTCAGGGCAAAGAGTCCTCATCTAGGCTTGGGTCCAGGACGTAATGTTCCTCTCCAGGGGCGACAGGGATATCGGGGTCGCATTCCAGTCTCACCCGGTGGGTCACGCCTCGTCTCGAGTGGAAGCAAAGGACTCCACTATCCTCTCGAGTCGCGACACGTAACTCTTGGAGCCCAATGAGTGGCCTAAAGGGAGTCAAGCGTCCTGTGTAGCTTGGACAGAAGGTTCACGCTTGATCTGCATACCATGCATTTAAAGATGGCCCTCCTCTCGTGATGACGGGGGCGTCTCATGGGTTTTCTCGAGCTGCGGCGCCAGTGTGGGGTTTCTCAGGAGATATGATGGGGAGTTCAGGGAGCCTCTTGTGCAGCGCCAGAGAAGCCTGACTCCATGCGTGTGGCCAGGCAGATCGCGTCATTGCTCTCGAGTCATGGGAGGGACTAGGGCCTCAAGAGGCATTTAAGAAGGACTCTCAAGGTCTTTCTTGGGTTGGGGCGGGAAACACTCGTTTCCCTCGACCTCTACAGGGGACCTTAGGGAACTTCCCAGGTGCCTCTGAGAGGTGAGGGATACTGAGGAGTTAGAGGGGCCTCTCGGGACTCCACTAGGTTTGACGAAATGAAAGAGGGCCTCATCTCGATTGGAGGCAGGAACCTCAGGCTTCCTCTCCATTTCTGACTCCGACCGCAGGGTCCCTGCAGAGTTGGGACAGGAGAGTCAGGCCTCGTCTTGTCTGACTAACGGAACTCTGCTTGCCTCTCGAGTCGTTCAGGGGGTCTCAGGGCCCTTGACAAGCTGTGTGTGGAACCTGCGGGTGTTTCCAGAAGATGCATGGGGGTGTCAGTGCCCCTTCGTTTTGTGCCTTCCCCCACAGGGTTGCCTTCAAAGAGGTGTCCGGGCATCGGGTTCATTTCAAGAGCGGACCGGGAAATCGGGGTCATTCGGCATGTGGCACCAACCACGTGGCTCATCTCGAATTTCCTCATGAGACCAGCATCATCCTGAGGTGCGCCAGGAAGGCCGGGAACCCCTTCCACACAAAGTAGGGGAATCGATTCTCCTGTCGTGATCAGGAGGGGAGATGGGGCTCAGATGAAGTGGTGCCGGGACCCTCGGTGTTCCACTCGAGGGAACCCGGCGTTTCAGGGAACTTTAGGGGTCGCATCAAGGGAGCCAAGTACCGTTTCCCACTTCAGAACGGAACATGGGACTTCCCTGGAGACGCTGTAGCGGGCAAGGGCCTCATCCTGTGAAGACGTTGGAACCACGTCGTTTTTCTTGAGTTGCATCGGGATTCTCGAAAACGACAGGAATTTCAGGTCTCTCTTTGGTTGGCCCTGGGAAGCCCAATCTTCAATTCGAGTTGCGATGGAAAGCTGGGGGTTCTGCTCGAGTCACTACAGGGCCAAAGAGACCTCATCGAGGCGTGTGTCCAGGACCTAATATTCCTCTCAAGGGAAGACAGGGATCCAGGGTTTCCATTCCAGACTCCCCCGGGGAGTCAGGACTCGCCTGGAGGGGAAGCAAAGGACTACGCTTTCCTCTCAAGTCGCGACATGGATCTCTTGGAGCCCACTGAGTGGACTCAAGGGTGTCGAGCCTCCTCTTCAGTTTGGAGAGAGGACTCGGGATTGCTCTCCAGGCCAGGCAGGAAAAGAAGGCCCTCATCTCGCGATGACGGGGGCGTCTCATGGGTTTCCTCAGGCTGCTGCGCCCATGGGGGTTTTCTCACGAGGCACGACGAGGACCTCAGGGAGCCTCTCGTGCGGCGCCAGGGAAGTCAGGTCTCCATGCGCATGGCGAGGGGGAGCTGGTCATCACTCTCGAGTCATGGGAAGCGGCTAGGTCCTCAAGAGGCGTTGAAGAAGGACTCTCGAGGTCTTTCTTGGGTTGCGGCGGGAAACCCTCGTTTCCCTCGACTTCTGCAGGGGACCTTGGGGAACTTCCCACGGTGCCTCTGAGAGGTGAGGGATGCTGTGTAGTTGGCAGGGCCTCTCGGGACTCTGCTGGGTTCGGCGCAATGGAAGAGAGCCTCATCTCGAGGGGAGGCAGGAACCTCAGGCTTCCTCTCGGTTTCGGACTCCGACTGCACGGTCCCTGCAGTGTTGGGACAGGAGAGTCATGCCTCGTCTTGTCTGAGGAATGGAATTCTGGTTACCTCTCGAGTTGTTCCGGGAGTCTCAGGCCCCTTGTCGAGCTGTGTGTAGACCCTGCGGGTTTTTCCGGATGATGCACGGGGGTGTCAGTGCCCCTTCGTGTTGTGCCTTCACCCACAGGGTTGCCTTCGAAGAGGTGTCCGGGCATCGGGTTCTTATCAAGAGCGGACCGGAAAATTGGAGTCGTTCGGCACGTGGCACCTCACACGTGGCTAGTCTCGAATTTCCTCCTGAGACCGGCCTCATCCTGAGGTGTGCCAGGAAGGCCGGGAACCCCTTCCAGACAAAGCAGGGGAATCGACTCTCCTGTCGCGATCAGGAGGGGAGAAGGGGCTCAGATGAAGTGGTGCCGGGACCCTCGGTGTTCCCCTCGAGGGAACCCAGCTTGTAGGGGAAATTTTGCGGTCGCATCAAGGGTGTCAAGTACCGTTTCGCACTTAAGGACAGAACATGGGACTTCCCTGGAGACGCCGGGAATTTCGGTGTTCCCCTGGAGTGAGACTGGTATGTTGGGGAACTTTGGGGTCGCATCAAGGGTGCCAAGTAGCATTTCGAACTTTAAGATGGAACGTGGGACTTCTCTTGAGACTCTAGCTGGCAAGGGCCTCATATTGGGATGAAGGGGGAACCACATGGTTTTTAAGACTTGAGGCTGAATTCTCGAATTACGATGGGAAATTCAGACTTCCTCTTGTGTTGACCGTGGGAAGCCCAATCTTCCATTCAAATTGTGAGGGAGAGATGGAGGTTGCTCTCGAGTCACTGTAGGGCAAAATAGACCTCATCTAGGCTTGTGTCTAGGACAAAATGTTCCACTCCAGGGGCGACAGGGATCTCGGGGTTGCATTCCAAACTCACCCGGGGAGTCAGGCCTCGTCTCCAGGGAAGCAAAGGACTCCGCTCTCCTCTCGAGTCGCACCGGGTATTTCTTGGACCCAACTGAGTGGCCTAAAGGGAGTCAATACTCCTGTGAAGTTTGGAGAGAGGACCAGGAATTGCTCTCCAGGTCAGGCAGGAAAAGAAGGCCCCCATCTCTCCTTGACGGGGGCATCTTGTGGTTTTTCTCGAACTGCGGCGCCAGTGTGGGTTTTCTCACGAGGTACGATGGGGTACTCAGGGAGCCTCTTGTGTGGTACTAGGGAAGTCAGTTTTCCTGCTTGTGGCGAGGGGAGCGCGTCCTTGCTCTGGAGTCATGGTAGGGGAATCGGGCATCAAGAGACGTTGAAAAAGGACTCTCCAAGTCTTTCTCGGGTTACTTCAGGAAACTCTGGGTTCCCTCGACTTGTGCCATTGACCTCAGGTAGCTTCTCAGGGAGCCTCTGAGAATTCAGGGATACTGTGGTGTTGGGAGGGGCCTCTCGGGACACCACTGAGTTTGGTTCAATGGAAGAGGGCCTCTTCTCTAGTTGAGGCAAGAACCTCAGGGTTCCTCTCCATTTCTGACTCCAATTGCAGGGTCCCTGAAGAGTTGGGACGGGAGAGTAAGGCCTCGTCTTGTGTGAAGGAATGCAACTTCACTTGCCTCTCGAGTTGTTCACGAGGTGACAGTCCACATTTGGAGCTGTGAGTGGAATCTGCGGGTTTTTCCAGACGATGCATGGGGATGTCAGTGTCCCTTCGTGTTGTGCCTTCATCCACAGGGTTGCCTTCGAAGAGATGTCCGGGCGTCAGGTTCTTATCTAGAGTGGACCGGGAATTCGGGATCTTTCAGCATATGGCACCAACCATGAGGCTACTTTTCAAATTTCCTCATGAGACCGGCCTCATCCGGAGGTTCGTGGGGAACGTCGGGAACCCCTTGCAGACAAAACATGGGAATCGACCCTTCTGTCGCGATCAGGAGGGGTGAAGGGGCTCACAGGAAGTGGTGCCATGAACTTTGGTGTTTCCCTCGAGTGAGACCGGTATGTCAGGGAACTTTGGGGGTCGCATCAAGGGTGCCAAGTACCGTTGTGTACTTCAGGATGGAACGTGGGACTTCTCTTGATACGCTGTAGCGGCCAAGGGCCTCATCTTGCGATGACGGGGGAGCCACGTGGTTTTTCTCGAGTTGCGGCGGGATTCTCGAGTTACGACGGGGATTTCAGGCTTCCTCTTGTGTTGGGCCAGGGAAGTCCAATCATCCATTCGAGTTGCGAGGGAGAGCTGGGGGTTGCGCTCGAGTCACTGCAGGGCAAAGGAGACCTCATCTAGGCTTGTGTCCAGGACCTAATGTTCCTCTCCAAGGGCCACAGGGATCTCAGGTTTGCATTCCAGACTCACCCAGGGAGTCAGGCCTCATGTCGAAGGGAAGCAAAGGACTCCGCTCTCCTTTCGAGTCGCGACGGGCACCTCTTGGAGCCCACTTTGTGTCCTAAAGGGAGTCAAGCCTCCTGTGAAGTTTGGAGAGAGGACTTGGGACTGCTCTCCAGGCCATGCAGGAAAAGATGGCCCTCATCTCGCGATGACGGAGGGATCTTGTGGGTTTTCTCGAGCTGCGTTGCCAGTGTGGGGTTTCACACGAGGTACGATGGGGAGCTCAGGGAGCCTCTCGTGTGGCGCCAGGGAAGTCAGGTCTCCATGTGCGTGGCGAGGGGGAGCGCGTTATTGCTCTCGAGCTATGGTAGGGGAATCTGACCTCAAGACGCATTGAAGAAGGACTCTCGAGGTCTTTCTTCGGTTGTGGCAGGAAACTCTTATTTCCCTCGACTTTTGCCGGTGGCCTCAAGGAGCTTCTCAGAATGCCTATGAGAAGTCAGGGATACTGTGGAGATGGGAGGGGCCTCTCGGGACTCCGCTGGGGTTGTCGCAATGGAAGAGGGCCTTATCTCGAGGGGAGGCAGGAACCTCAGGCTTCCTCTCTGTTTCTGACTCCGACCCTCCGACCTCAGGGTCCCTGCAGAGTTGGGAGCGGAGAGTTAGGCCTCGTCTTGTCTGAGGAAGGGAACTCCGCTTGCCTCTCGAGTTGCTCAGGGGGTCTCAGGCCCCTCTTCGAGCTGTGTGTGGAACCCACGGGTGTTTCTGGATTATGCACGGGAGTGTCAGTGCCCCTTCGTGTTGTGCCTTCACCCACAGGGTTGCCTTCGAAGAGGTGTCCGTGCAACAGGTTCTTCTCAAGATTGGACCGGGAAATCGAGGTCGATCGGCATGTGGCACCACCCCCGTGGCTCATCTCGAATTTCCTTGTGCGGACGGCCTCATCCTGAGATGCGCCGGAAAGGCCGGGAATCCCTTCCAGACCACGCAGGGGAATCGACACTCCTGTCGCCATCAGGAGGGGAGAAGGGACTCAGATGAAGTGGTGTCGGGACCCTCGGTGTTTCCCTCGAGGGAACTCGGTGAGTCGGGGAAATTCTGGGGGTCGCATGAAAGGTGTCAGGTACTGTTTCGCACTTCAGGACGGAAACTGGGGCTTCCCTTGAGACGCCATAGCGGGCAAGAGGCTCATCTTGCAAAGACGTAGGAACCACGTGGTTTTCCTCGAGTTGCGGCAGGATTCTCGAGTTACGACGGGGATCTCAGGCTTCCTCTTGGGTTGGCCCTGGGAAGCCCAATCTTCCCCTCGAGTGAGAGGGAAAGCTGGGGGTTGCGCTCGAGTCACTGCAGGGCCCAAGAGACCTCACCTAGGCATGTGTCCGGGACCTAATATTCCTCTCCAGGGAAGGCAGGGATCTCGGGGTTGCATTGCAGGCTCCCCCGGGGAGTCAGGCCTCGTCTCGAGGGGAAGCCAAGGACTCCGCCCTCCTCTCGAGTCGCGACGCGAATCTCTTGGAGCCCCCTGAGCGGCCTCAAGGGAGTCCAGCCTCCTCTTCCTTTTGGAGAGAGGACCCGGGATTTCTCTCCAGGCCATGCAGGAAAAGAAGGCCCTCAGCTCGCGAGGACGGGGGCGTCTCAGGGGTTTCCTCGAGCTGCGGCGCCCGTGGGGGTTTTCTCCCGAGGCACGACGAGGATCTCAGGGAGCCTCTCGTGCCGCGCCAGGGAAGTCAGGTCTCCATGCGCGTGGCGAGGGGGAGCGCGTCCTGGCTCTCGAGTCACGGTAGGGGACAAGGGCCTCGAGACGCGTTGAAGAAGGACTCTCGAGGTCTTTCTCGGGGGGCGGCGGGAAACCCTCGTTTCCCTCGCCTTCTGCCGGGGACCTTAGGGAACTTCCCAGGGTGCCTCTGAGAGGCGAGGGATCCTGTAGAGGTGGCGGGGCCCCTCGGGACTCCGCTGGGTCTGGCGCAACGGAAGAGGGCCTCACCTCGAGGGGAGGCAGGAACCTCAGGCTTCCTCTCCGTTTCGGACTCCGACCGCAGGGTCCCTGCAGTGTTGGGAAAGGAGAGTCAGGCCTCGTCTTGTCTGAGGAAGGGAACCCCGCTGGCCTCTCGAGTTGCTCAGGGGGTCTCAGGCCCCTCGTCGAGCTGTGTGTGGAACCCGCGTGTCTTTGCGGACGATGCACGGGGGTGGCAGTGCCCCTTCGTGTTGTGCCTTCAGCCACAGGGTTGCCTTCGAAGAGGGGTCCAGGCCTCGGGTCCTTCTCAAGAGCGGACCGGGGAATCGGGGGCGTTCGGCATGTGGACCCACCCACGTGGCTCGTCTCGAATTTCCTCGTGAGACCGGCCTCATCCTGAGGTGTGCCGGGAAGGCCGGGAACCCCTTCCAGACCACGCAGGGGAATCGCCTCTCCTGTCGCGATCAGGAGGGGAGAGGGGCTCAGAGGAAGCGGTGCTGGGACACTCGGTGTTCCCCTCGGGGGACCCCGGCGTGTCGGGGGACTTTTGGGGGTCGCAGGAAGGCTGTCAGGGACCGTTTCGCCCTTCAGGGCGGAACAGGGGACTTCCCTTTAGACGCCGTGGTGGGCAAGGGCCTCATCTTGCCAAGAGGTGGGAACCACGTGTTTTTTCTCGAGTTGCGGCAGCATTCTCGAGTTACGACGGGGATCTCAGCCTTCCCCTTGGGTTGGCCCTGGGAGGCCCAATCTTCCCCTCGGGTTGCGAGGGACAGCTGGGGGTTGCGCTCGAGTCACTGCAGGGCCGAAGAGACCTCACCTAGGCGTGTGTCCGGGACCTACTATTCCTCTCCAGGGAAGGCAGGGATCTCGGGGTTGCATTGCAGGCTCCCCCGGGGAGTCAGGCCTCGTCTCGAGGGGAAGCCAAGGACTCCGCTCTCCTCTCGAGTAGCGACGCGGGTCTCTTGGAGCCCCCTGAGCGGCCTCAAGGGAGTCCAGCTTCCTCTTCCGTTTGGAGAGAGGACCCGGGATTGCTATCCAGGCCATGCAGGAGAAGAAGGCCCTCAGCTCGCGAGGACGGGGGCGTCTCAGGGGTTTCCTCGAGCTGCGGCGCCCGTGGGGGTTTTCTCCCGAGGCACGACGAGGATCTCAGGGAGCCTCTCGTGCCGCGCCAGGGAAGTCAGGTCTCCATGCTCGTGGCGAGGGGGAGCGCGTCCTGGCTCTCGAGTCACGGGAGGGGACTAGGGCCTCGAGACGCGTTGAAGAAGGACTCTCGAGGTCTTTCTCGGGGGGCGGTGGGAAACCCTCGTTTCCCTCGCCTTCTGCCGGGGACCTTAGGGAACTTCCCAGGGTGCCTCTGAGAGGCGAGGGATCCTGTGGAGGTGGCGGGGCACCTCGGGACTCCGCTGGGTCTGGCGCAACGGAAGAGGGCCTCACCTCGAGGGGAGGCAGGAACCTCAGGCTTCCTCTCCGTTTCGGACTCCGACCGCAGGGTCCCTGCAGAGTTGGGACAGGAGAGTCAGGCCTCGTCTTTTCTGAGGAAGGGAACCCCGCTGGCCTCTCGAGTTGCTCAGGGGGTCTCAGGCCCCTCGTCGAGCTGTGTGTGGAACCCGGGGGTCTTTGCGGACGATGCACGGGGGTGGCAGTGCCCCTTCGTGTTGTGCCTTCAGCCACAGGGTTGCCTTCGAAGAGGGGTCCGGGCCTCGGGTCCTTCTCAAGAGCGGACCGGGGAATCGGGGGCGTTTGGCATGTGGCCCCACCCACGTGGCTCGTCTCGAATTTCCTCGTGAGACCGGCCTCATCCTGAGGTGCGCCGGGAAGGCCGGGAACCCCTTCCAGACCACGCAGGGGAATCGCCTCTCCTGTCGCGATCAGGAGGGGAGAAGGGGCTCAGAGGAAGCGGTGCCGGGACCCTCGGTGTTCCCCCCGGGGACCCCGGCGTGTCGGGGGACTTTTGGGGGTCGCAGGAAGGCTGTCAGGGACCGTTTCGCCCTTCAGGGCGGAACAGGGGACTTCCCTTGAGACGCCGTCGCGGGCAAGGGCCTCATCTTGCTAAGAGGTGGGAACCACGTGGTTTTTCTCGAGTTGCGGCGGCATTCTCGAGTTACGACGGGGATCTCAGCCTTCCCCTTGGGTTGGCCCTGGGAAGCCCAATCTTCCCCTCGGGTTGCGAGGGACAGCAGGGGGTTGCGCTCGAGTCACTGCAGGGCCGAAGAGACCTCACCTAGGCGTGTGTCCCGGACCTAATATTCCTCTCCAGGGAAGGCAGGGATCTCGGGGTTGCATTGCAGGCTCCCCCGGGGAGTCAGGCCTGGTCTCGAGGGGAAGCCAAGGATTCCGCCCTCCTCTCGAGTCGCGACGCGGGTCTCTTGGAGCCCCCTGAGCGGCCTCAAGGGAGTCCAGCCTCCTCTTCCGTTTGGAGAGAGGACCCGGGATTGCTCTCCAGGCCATGCAGGAAAAGAAGGCCCTCAGCTCGCGAGGACGGGGGCGTCTCAGGGGTTTCCTCGAGCTGCGGCGCCCGTGGGGGTTTTCTCCCGAGGCACGACGAGGATCTCAGGGAGCCTCTGGTGCGGCGCCAGGGAAGTCAGGTCTCCATGCGCGTGGCGAGGGGGAGCGCGTCCTGGCTCTCGAGTCACGGTAGGGGACTAGGGCCTCGAGACGCGTTGAAGAAGGACTCTTGAGGTCTTTCTCGGGGGGCGGCGGGAAACCCTCGTTTCCCTCGCCTTCTGCCGGGGACCTTAGGGAACTTCCCAGGGTGCCTCTGAGAGGCGAGGGATCCTGTGCAGGTGGCGGGGCCCCTCGGGACTCCGCTGGGTCTGGCGCAACGGAAGAGGGCCTCACCTCGAGGGGAGGCAGGAACCTCAGGCTTCCTCTCCGTTTCGGACTCCGACCGCAGGATCCCTGCAGTGTTGGGAAAGGAGAGTCAGGCCTCGTCTTGTCTGAGGAAGGGAACCCCGCTGGCCTCTCGAGTTGCTCAGGGTGTCTCAGGCCCCTCGTCGAGCTGTGTGTGGAACCCGCGGGTCTTTGTGGACGATGCACGGGGGTGGCAGTGCCCCTTCGTGTTGTGCCTTCAGCCACAGAGTTGCCTTCGAAGAGGGGTCCGGGCCTCGGGTCCTTCTCAAGAGCGGACCGGGGAATCGGGGGCGTTCGGCATGTGGCCCCACCCACGTGGCTCGTCTCGAATTTCCTCGTGAGACCGGCCTCATCCTGAGGCGCGCCGGGAAGGCCGGGAACCCCTTCCAGACCACGCAGGGGAATCGCCTCTCCTGTCGCGATCAGGAGGGGAGAAGGGGCTCAAGGGAAGCGGTGCCGGGACCCTCGGTGTTCCCCTCGGGGGACCCCGGCGTGTCGGGGGACTTTTGGGGGTCGCAGGAAGGCTGTCAGGGACCATTTCGCCCTTCAGGGCGGAACAGGGGACTTCCCTTGAGACGCCGTGGCGGGCAAGGGCCTCATCTTGCCAAGAGGTGGGAACCACGTGGTTTTTCTCGAGTTGCGGCGGCATTCTCGAGTTACGACGGGGATCTCAGCCTTCCCCTTGAGTTGGCCCTGGGAAGCCCAATCTTCCCCTCGGGTTGCGAGGGACAGTTGGGGGTTGCGCTCGAGTCACTGCAGGGCCGAAGAGACCTCACCTAGGCGTGTGTCCGGGACCTACTATTCCTCTCCAGGGAAGGCAGGGATCTCGGGGTTGCATTGCAGGCTCCCCCGTGGAGTCAGGCCTCGTCTCGAGGGGAAGCCAAGTACTCCGCCCTCCTCTCGAGTCGCGACCCGGGTCTCTTGGAGCCCCCTGAGTGGCCACAAGGGAGTCCAGCCTCCTCTTCCGTTTGGAGAGAGGACCCGGGATTGCTCTCCAGGCCATGCAGGAAAAGAAGGCCCTCAGCTCGCGAGGACGGGGGCGTCTCAGGGGTTTCCTCGAGCTGCGGCGCCCGTGGGGGTTTTCTCCCGAGGCACGACGAGGATCTCAGGGAGCCTCTGGTGCGGCGCCAGGGAAGTCAGGTCTCCATGCGCGTGGCGAGGGGGAGCGCGTCCTGGCTCTCGAGTCACGGGAGGGGACTAGGGCCTCGAGACGCGTTGAAAATGGACTCTCGAGGTTTTCTCGGGGGGCGGCGGGAAACCCTCGTTTCCCTCGCCTTCTGCCGGGGACCTTAGAGAACTTCCCAGGGTGCCTCTGAGAGGCGAGGGATCCTGTGGAGGTGGCGGGGCCCCTCGGGACTCCGCTGGGTCTGGCGCAACGGAAGAGGGCCTCACCTCGAGGGGAGGCAGGAACCTCAGGCTTCCTCTCCGTTTCGGACTCCGACCGCAGGGTCCCTGCAGAGTTGGGACAGGAGAGTCAGGCCTCGTCTTTTCTGAGGAAGGGAACCCCGCTGGCCTCTCGAGTTGCCCAGGGGGTCTCAGGCCCCTCGTCGAGCTGTGTGTGGAACCCGCGGGTCTTTGCGGACGATGCACGGGGGTGGCAGTGCCCCTTCGTGTTGTGCCTTCAGCCACAGGGTTGCCTTCGAAGAGGGGTCCGGGCCTCGGGTCCTTCTCAAGAGCGGACCGGGGAATCGGGGGCGTTCGGCATGTGGCCCCACCCACGTGGCTCGTCTCGAATTTCCTCGTGAGACCGGCCTCATCCTGAGGTGCGCCGTGAAGGCCGGGAACCCCTTCCAGACCATGCAGGGGAATCGCCTCTCCTGTCGCGATCAGGAGGGGAGAAGGGGCTCAGAGGAAGCGGTGCCGGGACCCTCGGTGCTCCCCTCAAGGGACCCCGGCCTGTCGGGGGACTTTTGGGGGTCGCAGGAAGGCTGTCAGGGACCGTTTCGCCCTTCAGGGCGGAACAGAGGACTTCCCTTGAGACGCCGTCGCGGGCAAGGGCCTCATCTTGCCAAGAGGTGGGAACCACGTGGTTTTTCTCGAGTTGCGGCGGCATTCTCGAGTTACGACGGGGATCTCAGCCTTCCCCTTGGGTTGGCCCTGGGAAGCCCAATCTTCCCCTCGGGTTGCGAGGGACTGCTGGGGGTTGCGCTCGAGTCACTGCAGGGCCGAAGAGACCTCACCTAGGCGTGTGTCCGGGACCTAATATTCCTCTCCAGGGAAGGCAGGGATCTCGGGGTTGCATTGCAGGCTCCCCCGGGGAGTCAGGCCTCGTCTCAAGGGGAAGCCAAGGATTCCGCCCTCCTCTCGAGTCGCGACCCGGGTCTCTTGGAGCCCCCTGAGCGGCCTCAAGGGAGTCCAGCCTCCTCTTCCGTTTGGAGAGAGGACCCGGGATTGCTCTCCAGGCCATGCAGGAAAAGAAGGCCCTCAGCTCGCGAGGTCGGGGGCGTCTCAGGGGTTTCCTCGAGCTGCGGCGCCCGAGGGGGTTTTCTCCCGAGGCACGACAAGGATCTCAGGGAGCCTCTCGTGCGGCGCCAGGGAAGTCAGGTCTCCATGCGCGTGGCGAGGGGGAGCGCGTCCTGGCTCTCGAGTCACGGGAAGGGACTAGGGCCTCGAGACGCGTTGAAGAAGGACTCTCGAGGTCTTTCTCGGGGGGCGGCGGGAAACCCTCGTTTCCCTCGCCTTCTGCCGGAGACCTTAGAGAACTCCCAGGGTGCCTCTGAGAGGCGAGGGATCCTGTGGAGGTGGCGGGGCCCCTCGGGACTCCGCTGTGTCTGGCGCAACGGAAGAGGGCCTCACCTCGAGGGGAGGCAGGAACCTCAGCTTCCTCTCCGTTACAGACTCTGACCGCAGGGTCCCTGCAGAGTTGGGACAGGAGAGTCAGGCCTCGTCTTGTCTGAGGAAGGGAACCCCGCTGGCCTCTCCAGTTGCTCAGGGGGTCTCAGGCCCCTCTTCGAGCTGTGTGTGGAACCCGCGGGCCTTTGCGGACGATGCCCGGGTGTGGCAGTGCCCCTTCGTGTTGTGCCTTCAGCCACAGAGTTGCCTTCGAAGAGGGGTCCGGGCCTCAGGTCCTTCTCAAGAGCGGACCGGGGAATCGGGGGCGTTAGGCATGTGGCCCCGCACACGGGGCTCGTCTCGAATTTCCTCGTGAGACCGGCGTCATCCTGAGGTGCGCCGGGAAGGCCGGGAACCCCTTCGAGACCACGCAGGGGAATCGCCTCTCCTGTCGCGATCAGGAGAGGAGAAGGCGTTCAGAGGAAGCGGTGCCGGGACCCTCGGTGTTCCCCTCGGGGGAACCCGGCGTGTCGGGGGACTCTTGGGGGTCGCAGGAAGGCTGTCAGGGACCGTTTGGCCCTTCAGGGGGGAACAGGGGACTTCCCTTGCGACGCCGTCGCGGGCAAGGGCCTCATCTTGCCAAGAGGTGGGAACCACGTGGTTTTCCTCGAGTTGCGGCGGCATTCTCGAGTTACGACGGGGATCTCAGCCTTCCCCTTGGGTTGGCCCTGGGAAGCCCAATCTTCCCCTCGGGTTGCGAGGGACAGCTGGGGGTTGCGCTCGAGTCACTGCAGGGCCGAAGAGACCTCACCTAGGCGTTTGTCCGGGACCTAATATTCCTCTCCAGGGAAGGCATGGATCTCGGGGTTGCATTGCAGGCTCCCCCGGGGAGTCAGGCCTCGTCTCAGGGGAAGCCAAGGACTCCGCTCTCCTCTCGAGTCGCGACGCGGGTCTCTTGGAGCCCCCTGAGCGGCCTCAAGGGAGTCCAGCCTCCTCTTCCGTTTGGAGAGAGGACCCGGGATTGCTCTCCAGGCCATGCAGGTAAAGAAGGCCCTCAGCTCGCGAGGACGGGGGCGTCTCAGGGGTTTCCTCGAGCTGCGGCGCCCGTGGGGGTTTTCTCCCGAGGCACGACGAGGATCTCAGGGAGCCTCTCGTGTGGCGCCAGGGAAGTCAGGTCTCCATGCGCGTGGCGAGGGGGAGCGCGTCCTGGCTCTCGAGTCACGGGAAGGGACTAGGGCCTCGAGACGCGTTGAAGAAGGACTCTCGAGGTGTTTCTCAGGGGGCGGCGGGAAACCCTCGTTTCCCTCGCCTTCTGCAGGGGACCTTAGGGAACTTCCCAGGGTGCCTCTGAGAGGCGAGGTATCCTGTGGAGGTGGCGGGGCCCCTCGGGACTCCGCTGGGTCTGGCGCAACGGAAGAGGGCCTCACCTCGAGGGGAGGCAGGAACCTCAGGCTTCCTCTCCGTTTCGGACTCCGACCGCAGGGTCCCTGCAGAGTTGGGACAGGAGAGTCAGGCCTCGTCTTGTCTGAGGAAGGGAACCCCGCTGGCCTCTCGAGTTGCTCAGGGGGTCTAAGGCCCCTCGTCGAGCTGTGTGTGGAACCCGCGGGTCTTTGCGGACGATGCCCAGGGGTGGCAGTGCCCCTTCGTGTTGTGCCTTCACCCACAGGGTTGCCTTCGAAGAGGGGTCCGGGCCTCGGGTCCTTCTCAAGGGCGGACCTGGGAATCGGGGGCGTTCGGCATGTGGCACCACCCACGTGGCTCGTCTCGAATTTCCTCGTGAGACCGGCCTCATCCTGAGGTGCGCCGGGAAGGCCGGGAACCCCTTCCAGACCACGCAGGGGAATCGCCTCTCCTGTCGCGAACAGGATGGGAGAAGGGGCTCAGAGGAAGCGGTGCTGGGACCCTCGGTGTTCCCCTCGAGGGAACCCTGCATGTCGGGGGACTTTTGGGGGTCGTAGGAAGGCTGTCAGGGACCGTTTCGCCCTTCAGGGCGGAACAGGGGACTTCCCTTGGGCTGCCGTCGCGGACAAGGGCCTCATCTTGCCAAGAGGTGGGAACCACGTGGTTTTTCTCCAGTTGCGGCGGGATTCTCGAGTTACGACGGGGATCTCAGCCTTCCCCTTGGGTTGGCCCTGGGAAGCCCAATCTTCCCCTCGAGTTGCGAGGGAAAGCTGGGGGTTGCGCTCGAGTCACTGCAGGGCCGAAGAGACCTCACCTAGGCGTGTGTCCGGCACCTAATATTCCTCTCCAGGGAAGGCAGGGGTTTCGGAGTTGCATTCCAGGCTCCCCCGGGGAGTCAGGCCTCCTCTCGAGGGGAAGCCAAGGACTCTGCTCTCCTCTCGAGTCGCAACGCTGGTCTCTTGGAGCCCCCTGAGCGGCCTCAAGGGAGTCCAGCCTCCTCTTCCGTTTGGAGAGCGGACCCGGGATTGCTCTCCAGGCCATGCAGGAAAAGAAGGCCCTCATCTCGCGATTACCGGGGTGTCTCATGTGTTTCCTCGAGCGCCGCGGCAGTGTGGGTTTCCTCACGAGGTACGATGAGGATCTCAGGGAGCCTCTCGTGCAGTGCCAGGTTAGTCAGGTCTCCATGCGCGTGAAGAGGGGGCGCGTGTCATGACTCACGAGTCATGGTAGGGGAATCGCGACTCAACACATTTTGAAGCACTCTCGAGGTCTTTCTCGAGTCATGGCAGAAAACCCAGGGTTCCCTCGACTTGTGCCTGTGACCTCAGGGAGCTTCTCATTGTGCCTCTGAGAACTCAGGGATACTGTGGAGTTGGTAGAGGCCTCTCGGGACTCCACTGTGTGTGGTGCAATGGAAGAGGGCCTCATCTCGAGTGGACGCAGGAACCTCAGGCTTCCTCTCCGTTTCTGACTCGGATCCCATGGTCCCTGCAGAGTAGGGACAAGAGAGTCACACCTAGTCTTCTGTTGAGGAATGGACCTTCGTTTGCCTTTCGAGTTGTTTACAGGGTGACAGGCCACTTGTCGAAATGTCTGTGGGACCTGCGGGTTTTTCTGGACGATGCACGCGGGTGTCAGTGCCCCTTCGTGTTGTGCCTTCATCCACAGGTTTTCCTTCAAAGAGGTGTGCTGGCATCGGGTTCTTTTCAAGAGTGGACCGTGAAATTGGGGTCTTTCGGCATGTGGCACCACCCACGAGGCTACGTCTCGAACTTCCTCATGAGACCGGCCTCATCCTGAGGTGCGCCCGGAAGGTCGGGAACCCCTTGCAGACAGAGAAGGGGAGTCGACCCTCCTGTCGCAATCAGGAGAGGAGAAGGGGTCAGATGAAGTGGTGCCGGGAACCTCGGTGTTCCCCTTGAGTGAGTCTGGTATGTCGCGGAACTTTTGGGGTCGCATCAAGGGTGCCAAGTACCGTTTCGCACTTCAGGATGGAACGTGGGACTTCTCTTGAGATGCTGTAGTGGACAAAGGGCCTCATCTTGCGATGACGAGGGAAACACGTGGATTTTCTCGAGTTGCGGTGGGATTCTCGAGTTATGACGGGGAATTCAGGCTTCCTCTTGTGTTGGCCCAGGAAGTCTAATCTTCCATTCGAGTTGCCAGGGAGAGCTGGGGATTGGGCTCCATTCACTGAAGGGCAAACTAGACCTCATCTAGGCTTGTATCCAGGGCTTAATGTTCCTCTCCATAGGCGACAGGGATTTGGGGTTGCATTCCATACTCACCCGGGGAGTCAGGCCTCATCTCGAGGGGAAGCAAAGGACTCCACTCTCTTCTCGAGCCGCGACAGGTATCTCTTGGAGCCCACTGAGTGGTCTTTGCTCTGTAGGAGAGCTCTAGTGTACATAAGCCTGTACATAAGTGAACACAGACATTCTGTGTGCATGTTGCTGCGTACCCAAAATAGGGCCACAAGGAGCCTCATGCTCTCCATGCAGCGCGGAAGCTGTGCAGCCACGCAGCAGCTGAAGAATCCAACCAATTGCTCTTTTCTTACCTCTGATAGAGCTCGCATTGCCGTAGATCTTGGCAGTTTGGAAACACTGGACCCTAACCCCTCTCAAAGTAGGCCTGGGTTCTAGTTCGAATAGAAAGTCAATAGCGGAGCTGAGGACAGGAACGCGGCAGTCATTTATCACACGCTCCTGCAGCCTGCTACTACAGGGACACTAACGCTAGAAGCTAGGAATGTCTTTGCAAGGTGCGCAAAGGACAAGGGAGAACCTCGACCCTGACTCTAGTATTTCAGCCCCCTGAGCAGATCTGAGGTTCTCCCGCTGTAGAAGCTAACCCATTCCTTTCAAATACAGGCTTCCTAACACAGGGCCAGTTGGCTGCTTGCTCTTCCACGAAGCAGGCTTCCTTAACTTGCAAACTGCGAACTCCGCTTAACAGCCTGGAGGAAAATCGCTTCTTGGAAGATTTTTTTCAGAGGCTGTATCCCCGGAGCTGGGGCCAAGCTAGGGGACCCATACTGACAAGGGAAGGCAAAACCACATCCAATGTCTTTGCTCTGGAGGACAGCTTTGGTGAGCCTAAGTCTTTCAGGAATATTTCTGGCTCCAACAGAGTCAAATTCTGTGTGTGAAGCTGCATAGCCAAAATAGGGGAACAGAGAGCCTGATTCTCTCTGTGTAGCTTTGAAGCTGTCATTCAAACAACAGCTTGAGAATCCATACAATGCTCTCCCTTACTGCTAAGAGAATTCTCATTGCTGTCGTCCTTGACAGTTTGTAGAAATCCGCACCCTAACCCTTCTCCAAGTAGGCCTGGGTCCTAGCTCGGAATAACAGGCAACGGAGGAGCTGAGGCCAGTAAGGCACAAGTGAGGTCTCACACACTCTTGCAGCCTGATCGTCCAGGAGCAGTAAGGCCTCTTTTTCCCTGTAGGAGGCTCGCTTGCCTTGCCTCCTGTGAACTGCATTTCCCAGCCTGGGCGCAAAGCTGTTCCTGGAGATTTTTTCTCAGGGGCTGTTTCCCTGGAGCTGGGTCGGACCTCGGGGGCCCAACTCACAGGGGAAGACAAAACCACATGGACAGGTCTATGCTCTGTAGGAGAGCTCTAGTGAACCTCATCTCTCAGGAACATTCTTGGCTTCTACAGAGACACCTCTGTGCATGAAGCTACACACCCAACATAGTGGCAAAGGGAGTCTGATTCTCTCCGTGGGTGCTGATGCTTTGTGGCAAAGCACCTGCTAAGAATCCATCCGCATAGGCTTCCCTCACCTTGACAGAGGTCTCATTGCTGTAGTCCTTGGCAGTTTGGAAAGAAGCAGACCCTTACCCTTCACCAAGTAGGCCCTTGTCCTTGTTTGAATGGAAAGGCAGTAGCTGAGCTGAGGCCAGTAAGGCGCCAGTCAAGTCTGACATATTCCCGATGCCTGCTCCTTCATGGAAAATAACGTTAGAATCTGGGAATGTCTTTGCAAGGCTGGCAAAGGGCAGTCAGGAACCTCGACCCTGCCTCTGGAATTTCTATCTTCTCAGCACATCTGGCGGTCTCGGTCAGGAGAAACTAACCCATTCCTTGCAAATATAGGCTTCCAAATACAGGCCGGTTGGCTGTCTCTTCTTGCCGAAGGAAGCTTGCTTATCCCACCTCCTGCGAACTCCGCTTCCCAGCCTGGGGGATAAGAGGTTCTTGGAGATCTTTTCTCAGAGGCTGTTTCCACGGAGCAGGGGCCGATCCCGGAGACCCACACGCACAGGAGAAGGGAAAACTGCATGGATAAGTCTTTGCTCTCTAGGAGTGCTCTAGTGAACCTCAGTCTATGCGGAATGTTCTTGGCTCCAACGGGGACATCTCTGTGTGGGAAGCTGCATAGCCAACATAGAGACACAGAGACCTGATTCTCTCTGTGCAGCTTTGACGCTGTCGTTCAAACAACAAATTGAGAATCCACACAATGCTCTCCCTTACCACTGAGAGAGTTATCATTGCTGTAGCCCTTCGCAGTTTCTGGAAATCGGCACACAAACACTTCTCCAAGTAGGCCTGGGTTCAAGTTCAGATGAACATGCAATAGCGGAGCTGAGGCCAGTAAGGCACCAGTCAGGTGTCACACACTCTGGCAGCCTGCTCCTCCAGGGACAGTAAGGCCTCTATTTCCCTTCAGGAGGCTCGCTTGCCTTACTTCCTGTGAACAGCGTTTCCCAGCCTGGGCGGAAAGCAGTTCCTGGAGATCTTTTCTCAGGGGCTGTTTCCCCGGAGTTGGGGCGGACCTCGGGGACCCAACTCACAGGGGAAGGCAAAACCAAATGGACAGGTCTATGCTCTGTAGGAGATCTCTAGTGAACTGCCGGGGTCCAGCCCCAGCTGATCCAGGGTATTCGAAGCAGGGACGGCGTAGGCGAGGGTCAGGGAACAACTGCTTAATTAAACGTTAGTTAAGGATATAAAGAGTAATAAAATGAGGATAGCTCAGTAGGAAAATTCAGTGGAGAAAAGAGGCTGAGTAGCTTGGTTTACGCGGGGGACCAATAAAACTTCAAGACAAGAAGCTTGCACCACTTACGTAGGCCGCAGGCGTCCTTCCGTTCTCCCGAAGGAGAGGAGACACTGAGACCTCCCCGGTCGGATCTTAGAAGCCCAGGCAAAATTAGTAAGCTTGGTGGGTTCCGCGCTCCAGATGGAGACTCAACCAGAGTGAGAGAGAGAGAGAGACATGGGGAGACCAGTATTT